>NC_089512.1:27369375-27682375 GCF_036850995.1 Saccopteryx leptura | reverse complement strand
CGACTAGTACATAGAAAAAAGCCGAGGCTGTTCATCAGGTCTGCATGCAGCAGAAGGTAACTCTCCAAACCCAGGCTCTTGTGGCAGCCCTGAGGCCAGCAGAGCAACAGTGGCAAGGCACAGGAGGTGCCCGACCCGAGTCTGGGCCTCAAAGAGGAATCCCACCCAGGAGCTTGCTTTAAATGTGGCAAGCAGGGTCACTGGTCCCAGCAGGGCCCCTGCCCGCGGCTGCCCACTGAGCCCTGCCCTGACTGCAAGCAGCCTGGTCACTGGCAGAGCAATTGCCCTTTTGGGCAACAGGCTTTTCCTCGACGCCTCCACGTGGAGGACAAGCCACCCAAATGGGAGGCCAAGCCAGCCAGGCGGGCTCACCTTTCGAACTCCTAGACCTCATGAATGACTGACGTGGCCTGGACTCGGAGACCCACATCACCATCACCAAACCATGGGTAATGTTGCAACTAGCGGGTAAGTCCATCTCATTTCTTGTGGACACGGGGGCTACCTTCTCTGGTTTGCCATCACACTGTGGACCTCTAGTTCCCTCACAGGTCTCGGTTATGAGAATGGATGGGACTCCTTCCTTTCCGCCTCATACGCCACTCCTGACATGCAGTTTTACCTCAAGCTTGCCCTCATGCAGGACTACTGGCAGTCAGAACCACTGGGCCCTACCCATCTCCAGCTCACCAAAAGGCTGGACCCCAAATCCTCCTGTTACTCCTCTTTTTTTAAAAATCCTTACAGGAATGCATCTGCGAAGTTCCTCGAATCACGGTCAAACAGATGTTCCTCATGACTCCCCTCAAAGCCACCACCTTCCAATCTCCCCTCCCCATGACACCCCTAACCAGCAGGAAGTAGCCGATGAATAGCGGCACCCCTATTTAACACAAAAGGTCAGAATGTAAGGTCGGTGGGCATTGGGGGAAGGTCACGTGAGAAACCAGACCCGAGAACTTTGGCTAGAACCACCCACATTCATGCATGCCAAAAGAAACTTCCCAAGAGTCTTTGGGAAAAGAGTGACTGTCCGCCAGCCAGTGAGATTTCGCCACATCATATCAACTCAACCACCCTAAATGACCCTTTAAATATGCCCCACGCAGTTTCATCCATCCGATTTCCCTGGTCTCTGTCCCCAGGACCAGGGAACATCATCTGGGAAGCGCTGTACTAAATAAAGCTTTTATTATTCCACACTTTGTGGCTATGCCGTTCCTTCTTCCTCAGCAGGGAAAAATACCTTACACCTAATACAAGTAAAAAGAAATAGTGTAAGAGCATGGAGTTATATCTGAGATTGGTATAATCAGCAACAATATAGTTATGAATTACCTAGTGTAGAGCCAGTAGCCACGGCCATCATCACAGCCGCCTGGCCAGTGCAGGTTCACATTAGATTTGGACAGTCGGTAATGAAACATCAGAGCCCAAAACTGGTGGGCCATTATCTTTTTTTTATATATAGATAAATTTTTATTAATGTTAATGGGGTGACATCAATAAATCAGGGTACATATATTCAAAGAAAACATGTCCAGGTTATTTTGTCATTCAATTATGTTGCATACCCATCACCCAAAGTCAGATTGTCCTCTGTCACCCTCTATCTAGTTTTCTTTGTGCCCCTCCCCCTCCCCCTTCCCCTCTCCTCCTTCTCTCCCATGCCCTCCCTCCCCCCCACCCTCGGTAACCACCACACTCTTGTCCATGTCTCTTAGTCTCGTTTTTATGTCCCACCAATGTATAGAATCATGTAGTTCTTGGTTTTTTTCTGATTTACTAATTTCACTCTGTATAATGTTATCAAGATCCCACCATTTTGTTGTAAATGATCCGATGTCATCATTTCTTATGGCTGAGTAGTATTCCATAGTGTATATGTGCCACATCTTTATCCAGTCTTATAATGAGGGGCTTTTTGTTTGTTTCCATGTCTTGGGCCATTATCTTTAATCCTAGCTTGCACCCAACAGGCAAGAAATACACACAGTTGGAAAACACTTCCCTTTCCATTTAGGGCTCCCAAAGCCACTGACTTATCCAAGTTTCCTAGAATCAAAGGTTTCTAACCTCACCAGCCTTATTCACCTCTGTTCCCCATCTCCTTCTCTCTGCACAAACTCTGCACAAACTGGCTTCTCCTTTAGCATTCTGCCATCTTGGCTGCTTCTCCTCTCCTCCACGTGGCCTTTATCTGCTCTTTTTTCTCTGTTCTCTCCTCTAATGCTAATCTCAGGAACCGAGAGAGCAAGCTCCCAGTCTGCCCCACTTTATAGTGCAGAAATCAAAACCTTTAATCCAATATAGAAACAAGGATGTCTCTGATACAAAGTCACTTATCTGAGGCATAATGGGATTCCTCATGAGAGTGCACCACCCCACATCAAAAAGGGTGGGAAAGGCTTAGTCTTAAAACTAAGCCTTAGGCCCGTGATGGCGAACCATTTTATAAAAACCGCCCACTTTTGCAGTGCTGGTCAACCTGATCCTTCCCGCCCACTAGTGGGCGTTCCAGCTTTCATGGTGGGTGGTATCGGAGCAACGAAACGGCACCACAAATTGGCTCACCATGAAAGCTGGAACACCCACTAGTGGGTGAGAGGGACCAGGTTGACCAGCACTGCAAGAGTGGGCGTTTTTTATAAAAAGGTTCGCCGTCATGGCCTTAGGCTATAACCACCTTAGATACTTACAGCCTGTCCCCCACATCCAATGCAAACTATAAGTGAGCAAACACATATATCATATTTAAAAACTTATTTGACCAACACCTAGTTTATGATAACATGTTAAGAGTACATTATCTGGGTGGTCAAATTATCAGAAGACTGAGAGAAGGAAGATCTCAGGCTTTGTTCAGAGAGAGTGATAAAAATCTGGCCACACCCACTTACTGCTGTATGACCTTGAGCAAGTTAATTCTCTAAGTCTTATCTCTACAGTAATAATGGAATAATCGTGATAGCTAACAAGAGAATTACTGGTAGAATTATAGCATAAGATACAGCATTTAAGGGCTTATTGCAGTGCCTGATTATGAGTATCCCCTCTTCTGGTCTGAGCCACAGAAGTCTCCCGCCCCTGGTATAATTGGCAGTTGATGATTCTCAGTCTAGTTCTTCTCTGGGAACCGCCCTCAGCCAGACAATTGTCTGTGCAGGAGTAGGGCGGGGGAGCAGTGAGCTGGGGTGTCTATATCCAATGCTTGGTCAATGAGATACTGTATTTCCCCATGTATAAGATGCACCCTTTTTCAGAAAATTTGGGATCTAAAAACTGGGCGCTCTTATACAGTGGTTGTGGAATTTCAAATGCCATACCTGGAACTGAGGACAAGGCAATATATGAAGACAATGATTCATCATCAGACACAGATGAGGACAAGCTAATGGATGGGTGTTGGGCAGATAAAATATATCATATTATGCTCACTTTGTTAAAGATGGTGCTGCCCACGTGGAAGCCCGTCTCCCAGGTGATGATATTAGTTGCCCTTCCTGCTTGGTATGGGAGTGATAATGTTAATATGTGTTGTGGGAGGGCTTTCGCTCCAAAAGGTTTTAAAAGGAAGAGAGATCACATTGTTCCCGGAGAAGAGGGATTACATTCTAGGAGGAGCCCATGCTGTAGGAGAGCAGAGTAAGGCCACGTGGAGGAGAGGAGAGGCAGCCAAGATGGAGGAATGCTGAAGAAGCCAGTTTGTGCAGAGAGAAGGAGATGGGGAACAGAGGTGAATAAGGCTGGTGAGCTAGAAACTTTTGATTATAGGAAACTCGGATAAGTCAGTAGCTTTGTGAGCACTGAATGAGTGGGTTTTGGAGCCCAGTGTGTGTTTTTACTTGCCCGCCGGGTGCAAGCTAGGATTTAAGCTTAGTGGCCCACCAGTTCTTGGCTCTGTTGTTTCATTACCGCCTGTCCGAATCTAATGAGAACCTGCACTGGCCAGGCGGCTGTGTTGGTGGCCATGGCTACTGGCTTTACAATGGGAGTTCTGACTGTGTGATGAGAAGTTGTATGAATTTTATGATGAATAAAACTTGAGTTCAATAACTGTATGTAATACATTCTTTTTCAAATTTTGGGCCCCAGAATTAAGGTGTGTCTTAGACATGGGAGCATCTTATACATGGGGAAATATGGTAGCATAAAATCACGGCCCCCATGTATCATTTTATTATAATTTCTAAAAGGCCAAGTTCAAAGCTGCCTAGAGGGGTGGCAGGGATCTCTGACTACAGTGAAACCCAACTCCTCCTGTACAATTCTGCTTTCCTTATCCTCTCACAAGTGTTGATCATAAGACCATTTCCCAGTACACTTCCAGCACAGGAATCTCCACCTGAAATTCTGCTTTTTGTGAAGCCGACCCAAGACAATATTACATAGAAAAGGCTCAATCAATACTGGCTTTGAGGATGACGATGATTATGAACCTGAGGGGAGTTCAGAAACAGGGATTGGACTGCTTGGTTTTCATAGAGTCAATATTAAACATATATAGCAACTGTGTCCTTAAATTATATTCTTTAATGGTGTAGGACACGTCTCATGTGAAAAGTAGAACTGCTGACAATTTTGACTGGCTACTCTCCACTGACAGTCAGCTTAATTAGTAGATTGTATTTAAATTGGCACTTCCATTTTCAACCCAGTGATTGTTTATGTAGCTATTTCTGCTTTGGAGCTTTTATCAACAGTAAATAAGTGTTGATCAAAATTTTTAAAAATCAAATCCCCTTAAACAACAGTTTTCTTAAATGGCCCCTTGCACTTTAATATTCCATGATTGTATAATTTTGATGATGGTAATATCTGAATAATACATTCTCTGGGAAACAAGGTTATTTAAATACCAAAGTGGTCCTTGAAAACAACGCTTCATAAATTATGCAAAGCAGTGGTAGTGTGAAACAAATAATCCAAGTGGCAACAGCACAAACTGCAATTGAAAAAGAGGGTGTCAGGAAAAATAATCCCAGGCTTTGTCCTAACAGACCCTTTGGAACAAGGATGCATAGATCAGTATGTATCAATATGATTCAGTATCATGGCATAGCTGCGATACTGGAATAATATCATACAGAGTGTAGTGCAGAAAAGGACTCTGGAGATCACTCCGTCGAATCCTCTCTCTTTATTTATAAATGAACTTAAAGGCAGTCAAACTGAATTACTTCCCCTGACCATGCAACTCATGAGAGACAGAGTCCAGACTCAAAACCAGCTCTTTTTAAGTCTTCTCACCATTTCACCGTGACCCCCCCGCCCCCCGCCCCAAGCTCTCTGTGCCTTGGCCCAAGCAGGTCTTTTCTCTAATGTTTCTTTATAAAAAATTTCCACTTGGAAATTTCTCCAAAATATACATTTTTTCCCCCTCTTATTCCTGAGATGACTTTAGCTATTATTAAATAATATCTGACACAACTATCCATGTGCTTTTAATAAATCCATTTGCTTCTATATGACTGTATGAAGAATAATAAAGCTCTACCAGTGATTTTCAACCTTTTTCATCTCATGGCACAGATAAACTAATTACTAAAATTCTGCAGCATAACAGAAAAGATTACTTTTGTCGATCTGACAAAAGAAATACGTATCATTTTCATTCATTCACACCAGATGGCTACTGTTGTGTTGGCTATTGTCATTTTATTATTATTATTATTATTATTATTATTATTATTATTATTTGATAGTCTAAGGCCAGTCTCCCTGACTAAATAGTCAGGTGTTGTGTGTTTTCGAAATTCTTGCAGCACTCCGGTGTGCCTCTTGAGGCTCATAGGTTGTAAACCGCTGTTATAGACAAATGTAGTGAAGTTTAAAAAATCGCCTTCATTTACAGATTTATTAGTGTTTGGAAAAAAGAATAATGTAATATATTTTTCCCAGTTCACAAAACACTCTTTTAATGTTAAATTGAATTCCCATTAGTCACGACTGATAAAATAGCAGGTTTTGGAGATCATTTTATAAATTTTGACAAGTAACACTAACTTTAGATTAGAAATGGCTCTCAAAGGTCATTGGTAAAGACTATCAAAAGGCTCTGAGAAAACATAATTAGAGAAAGCTGAATATTAATTTTTTAATAATTTAAAAATATTTAAAAATAATTATTTTTAGGGCACGCTGATAAAAATGGTCTTCGCTGGTTTTGAGAATGGGAATTTAAAGTCAGAAACAGGATACTTGTAATAAACAAAAATTGAATCAAATCCTCTTGAGCAATGAATGTATGTTCCCAACAAAATTGAAGAAAATAATATACTTAGAAAGGTTTAAGTGTATGTTAATCCATAGAAATCTCAACATATAATTTATCTACACTAAAGATGTCCTCTAAGGCAGTGGTCCCCAACCTTTTTTGGTCCACGGACCAGTTTAATGTCAGAAAATATTTTCACGGACCGGCCTTTAGGGTGGGACGGATAAATGTATCACGTGACTGAGACAAGCGTCAAGAGTGAGTCTTAGACGGATGTAACAGAGGGAATCTGGTCATTTTTTAAAAATAAAACATCATTCAGACTTAAATATAAATAAAATGGAAATAGTGTAAGTTATTTATTCTTTCTCTGCGGACCAGTACCAAATGGCCCAGGGACTGGTACCGGTCTGTGGCCCGGGGGTCGGGGACCACTGCTCTAAGGTACAAACATAGTTTAGCCTGGTGGCAGTTGTATGAGGGCAGATGTTTCTTAATGGTCTGACACTAAGTGCAATCATTATATGTGCAGTGAGTTGCATATAACACATATACTACCTTGTCTGATTCTTGAGAATTACTCATAAACTAGCTCTTTTGAATGTTTCATATGTTTCCATCTTTATTTTGTAATTAAAAAACACACACATGCTCAAATGAGAAATGCATTTTATATTCCCAAATAACCCTGGAGGAGAAAAATCCACTCATCATCTTTTTCTAATCATTTCATCCTATAATTTTTGCCAATTCTCCTACCTAGGTTTATTTCAGGAGAGATAAAAGATGGGGAGGCAAGAAGTCTATCCTGTCTTTAGTTATTTATAACAATAATTATATACTACCCCGAATACATTCCACCATCTTATTTAAAATATCCCTTATTAAATACTATTTATAAAATGGTATGAAGAAATAAACACTTTTAGCCAACATTTTTTAAATCATATATATATATATTTTTGTATTTTTCTGAAGCTGGAAACGGGGAGAGACAGTCAGACAGACTCCCGCATGCACCCGACCGGGATCCACCCGGCACGCCCACCAGGGGGCGATGCTCTGCCCACCAGGGGGCGATGCTCTGCCCCTCCGGGGTGTCGCTCTGCCCGATCAGAGCCACTCTAGCGCCTGGGGCAGAGGCCAAGGAGCCATCCCCAGCGCCCGGGCCATCTTTGCTCCAATGGAGCCTTGGCTGTGGGAGGGGAAGAGAGAGACAGAGAGGAAGGAGGGGGGGTGGAGAAGCAAATGGGCGCTTCTCCTATGTGCCCTGGCCGGGAATCGAACCCGGGTCCCCACACGCCAGGCCAACGCTCTACCGCTGAGCTAACCAGCCAGGGCCTTAAATCATATTTTTGCATGTTGCCATATTCCCATGGCTAGGTAACTATCAGAATATTTGCACTCTATTACGGCTGAATCAATAGGAATCAAAGAAATTACCACCAATCAAATAAACAATATAAATCTGTGGTGAGGGAAATTGCTTAGATTTGGTCAAAAATCAATAACACTCAGTCTTATGACTTAATTACAAAGTTAATTCTGTCAAAGCAGTCAATTTGGTAAAACACTCGTTTAATGGGTATAGTTTAAAGTTTCTAATACGAGTTTCCACTCACTAGGCCCTTTAAATACACAATCTTATTAAAGACCTACGACAGCATGACGAGTTAGCGCCATTCCCGTTTCACAAAAGAGTTAACTGAGACTTGGAAAGGAAGAAAAGCTTGCCAATGACAGACGAGGAATAAATAGATGAGCTGCGGCTGAAGCTCTTGGCTGTCTGGCTCCAAAGCTTTTGCTATTTTCTTTCTAACATGTTGCATTCCTTCACATGTAATGTGCAAAAATTACAAGGGTATAAAAAGTCCTATATCGTGACAGATTTGCCTCTCCTCTCTCTCAATGCTTCCCCCAGTTCTTTTTCCCAGCCCTCCCCAATGGCAGGCTGAAGAGGAAAATTAGAGGTAAAGCTGAGTGCACACACACACACAAATCATATACACATTTAATCTCTAGAGCAGGGGTTCCCAAACTACGGCCCGCGGGCCGCATGCGGCCCCCTGAGGCCATTTATCCGGCCCCCGCCGCACTTCTGGAAGGGGCACCTCTTTCATTGGTGGTCAGTGAGAGGAGCACAGATGCATCCTGTGCTCCTGGAGTACTGATTGCGGCGGTGCTGCAAAGCATGGCATCGCTCACGTACAGTACTACTTCCGATGACACGGGATGCACCATTACGGCTCTAGAAGCGCGTCATATCACTTGTTACGGCTAGCAGTAACAAATATGGAACCGGACATTGACCATCTCATTAGCCAAAAGCAGGCCCATAGTTCCCATTGAAATACTGGTCAGTTTGTTGATTTAAATTTACTTGTTCTTTATTTTAAATATTGTGTTTGTTCCCATTTTGTTTTTGTTTTTTTTACTTTAAAATAAGATATGTGCAGTGTGCATAGGGATTTGTTCATAGTTTTTTTTATAGTCCGGCCCTCCAACGGTCTGAGGGACAGTGAACTGGCCCCCTGTGTAAAAAGTTTGGGGACCCCTGCTCTAGAATATTGTTATATGTTCACCCTGACTCAAAACACAGTATATACTCAGGGGCACTGAGCATTCCAGTGTAAATTTTCCTAAATGCTTAGTGAAAGGCTTTTCCCATCTCTTCCTTAAACACAACCAATGGGGGACCCTTAGGCAATCCTGTGTCCCTGGCTCCTCAAAGGTGACATACTCTGAATCAGTGCATTGCTCCTAATTCATCTCCCATAAAAATCTTAAAGGATTTTAAGACTCTTGCAGAGACTGGGAGAATTTGGGGGAACTATGACTAGATATGTTAGGAGACGAAACTCAAGGATGTCCCAAATCCTCGAGCTTGATAAAAGAAAGAAAGGGAGCAAAATGAGTGGATGTTGTGAAAGCAACCCGATTCTGTTTAAATATTTAATATATATGCTGGCCATTCCTGAAAGAGCAAATGAGGCCACTGATACATTTCTACTGGAATACCACTGACTGTGCCATAGAATGACTAGTTCCTATTTGTTCCTTGTGCAAATCACAGTTCGGTTTGTCTTTTGTTGATGGTTTAGGCATCTGTGTGTGTCAGAGTTCCTGCAGTCCATTGTTAAAGTAATGGTGATACTCTGATTAATGATGTCCCCATTTCTCTTTACTGCCAAATCCAACAAGAACAGCCACACAGAAACCAAATATATGTTGTTCATTTGCCTCTTCAAGTAGAAGCAAATATCCAGGGATAGAAGTATGCTCTGTTCAAAGTTTACCCATTAAAAGAGAATTTGAATATGTAAACGCAGATTAATTACCCCGAAATGACTAGCTAAAGTTTAATAAAATATAGGCTCATTAACATTCAATAGTGCTGCTTAGAGAAGAGAAGATAGAAAGAAAAGATTAAAGTTAAATGAGAACAAGTATATTTTCAGTAATTGCGTTGAGTTTTTCAAGAATGGATTTTTCCTCTATTCTAAAACAAATTCTGTTGATAAACAGCCTCTAGTGACAGATTCGTTGGGTTCAAATTCCAGCTTACTAGCTGTGCAACTTGAGAAAATTCCTAAACGCCTCTGAGCCTTAGTTTCTTCGTTTGCAAAATAAAGTATACTGTCTAGAGTTGCTTGGATCTTGAAATGATTTAAAACTCAGGATTGTTTTGATGGTGAAATAACTTAAAACACATAGGACGGAGCACTCGCAGTCCTTGTTCCTCAATAATTTAGCTACATTTAGTAATGTTTTTATTTCCACAGTGTTCTGTCTATTTATTTATCTCTTAATTATGAAAGGTTTTGTTGTTGCTGTTCTTTCGAGAGCTGGAAAATATCCCTTTGGGTCAAATAAAATACCACAGTGGCAGTATTTTGAAAAGCATTAAGTGTTATATAAGTGTAAGCAAGGGAAGTAGGAACAAAGGAGAAAATAGTACTCATGTCTTTTTCACAAATAATTACTTTTATGAAGATAACAATGATAAAGATTATACCACCTGTTTGTCTCACCAACAGATAGCTTCTAAACCTTAAACTATCGGGTGGTTATCTTCAAACAAACCATTTCTAGGAAAGAATCACGCTATCCACTTCAATAAAAGATAAAAATTCTGGTTATCTTTTCTCCCCATTTTTCCAATGAATAACTCATGATTTTAAAAAATCAATTTGATTTAAATGTTGCACTCCCTTTGCGAATACTAATAACACTGCTGGCAATATGTGTGGGCATGCCTGGGATAATTGTCTGGGGTCCACTTTGCATCTCTGAACATTCTCTTCATTTAAGTGACTATAAATGAAAACACCAGATAAGAGGAGGTAAATGAAGACTGTGACATATCTACAAATGGAAGATAATTATTATTTATGACTGATGTCGGCATATAGCCACTATATCATTTTAGCATTGCACCTAAACTTGAGTGCGCGTTGATCAGAGTTTTAGTGACAATTTCCTCTTAACTGAATACTAAGCTCACTAGGTTGATAGGAGCCTTCAGCCCATGTCTTAGTCCCTTTGAGCTGTTATGACAGAGGCAAGGTGGTTTATTCACAACAGAAATTTATTTCACCGTCTTAAAGACGAGGAAGTACACAGTTAAGGCACTAACAGACACGGTGTCTGGGGAAGCTCTGTTCCATGTTCATCGATGACTGTCTAGTTCATGGATGACTGTCTTCTGGCCCTGTCCTTCCATGGTGGAAAGACAAGGAAGTGCCTAGGGTTCTCCTTCATTAGGGCACTAATCCTTTTCCTGAAGGTTTCACGCTAATCGTGTCATTACCTTCCAAAGCCCTCATCCTAATATCATCATATTGGCAGGACTTAACTTACGAATTTTGGATGGCTGCACTCGGTATAGATGATTATAAAATTTAAAAAATCAAACAATGTTAACAAAAAGTATGAAGTTCCCTGGGCTTGAAGATTCCTGAGATGAAGGAGCATCATGTCTTTGAAGAGACCACTCCCTACAATACATTCAATATGCTCTGCCCCTGGACTGGGTGAAGCTTCCTTGTAATGCATTAAAGCCTCATGGAAAGGGCCTGCTTTTATATCTGAACTGGCATCATATCATACAGAAGGGAAGGCAAAGAACAGAGTCAGAAAGAATTTAAATTTAAAATACTGGGACATATCCAAGTGCATGTTAAGTCTGAGACCTTCTAGTCATCGCTCACATTCTAGGTCTTATTTATTTGCCACACACACATTTGCTGTAGTTGCTCATACATATACCTTCTTTCCAAGCCCTTCCAACTTTCCCCCGACCCATATCTCTTTCAGGAGCCAAAGAAATTATCGTATATATCAATGTATTTTTTTCTGCTGCTGCTAATAGGTGAACAAAAAACTTATACTATGTAGAAAGTAATTTCTTCACAACCTAAAGTAGGTACAAATTGCCATGGGGTTTTATCTGTATACTGTCCAGAGATAGAACCTTATATTCTTAAATTTGTGGCAGTATTATTTTCTACACGCTAAAACTTCAGGGTCTGGGAAATACTTAGGGAATTAACAAAGCTGCCCTGGCCGGTTGGCTCAGCGGTAGAGCGTCAGCCTAGCGTGCGGAGGACCCGGGTTCGATTCCCAGCCAGGGCACACAGGAGAAGCGCCCATTTGCTTCTCCACCCCTCCGCCGCGCTTTCCTCTCTGTCTCTCTCTTCCCCTCCCGCAGCCGAGGCTCCATTGGAGCAAAGATGGCCCCGGGCGCTGGGGATGGCTCTGTGGCCTCTGCCTCAGGCGCTAGAGTGGCTCTGGTCGCAACATGGCGACGCCCAGGATGGGCAGAGCGTCGCCCCTGGTGGGCGTGCCGGTGGATCCCGGTCGGGCGCATGCGGGAGTCTGTCTGACTGTCTCTCCCTGTTTCCAGCTTCAGAAAAATGAAAAACAAACAAACAAAAAAAACAAAACAACAGAAAAAAACACAAAGCTGTAACTGTAGCCCTGCCCTTCTCAGCCCTGCGTGATCTCTAACAGGAGATGATGGGCCATGGCTTCTGGACTGTTCTCTCCCCTCCTAAATGGATTACACTTTCCTATCAGTGGTGCTGGCAGATGACCTATTTAAAGTCCCAGAAAAAGTTTCCCAGGAAAGCACCCTTCGGAAATATGATTTAGAGGAAGTGCAAGGAAGGAGAAAGGGACCATTCAAGTCCTTGCTTGCATTCCTCATTAATTTAGAGGCATCTCAAGTCTTAGCTCCTTTGTCAATAAGTGATATTTTCATTTTGTCTTTTTGGTTCATAGGGCTGTGGAGAGAACCATGAGAAATCAAATATGTAAGCCATCAAGTACGCTACAAAGAGGAGAGAGGATTATTTTCCTACCTCTCTCCCATTCCTTGTTCCAGAAATATAGAGGCTTGATCACAAGACTCTGAGACACCCTTGCTGTTGAAAAGACAAAGACAATGGCAGGAACGATCCTGACACACCTGGATGACACCCAGGCTGGGATAATGACATAAGGCACCGAGAGTTCCTGGCTGAGATGCGTGCTCCTTCCAGAGATGAGGCAGATGACTCCATTCGGGAAAGAGGATGGGCCAGGAATAGACAGGAGGTATTGGGTCTCGCATCTTGTTTAAACTGAGGTCTTTTCTTACATTAAATCCAGGCTTTCCAAAGCTATTCCCATCCCAAACCAAAGAAGCACAGGAAACACATTGTCAGGATTACAGAGGGTCCAGGGACTGAGAAGCCACACAAATAGTGAGGCTCTTCATAGAAACATCAGCAACTGCAGAAGGCATTTTGAAAACATGTGGGAGATGAACTCTTAAGTTCTACAATACACATCTTCACAATAACTGAACCACTGAAAATGTTGTTGGTGAGGACTCGGTATTTAACACTAGATTCTTCAGAGGCTGATGATTCTTTGGTACTGATAAAAAACATCTTGGTGGATGTTTATGTGGATTGTATAGGATGTTTCTATAGCCCTTGATCATTAGTGAAGTGGCTCATTATAAAATCCTGAGTTGTTGAGAGAGATAAAAGAGAGAGAGAGATGGGTGGAGAATTTGGACTCCAATTAACAACTAAAGATGACAAGCTAATCATATAAGAAAGTGGCACCACTTACAGATCAGGGTCTTACCAAGGGTTAGTGCTGTCTGCGTCTGCTTTAAGTTATATATACTCTGGGGAAAGGAATTGCTTGATAAAACAATATACAGATTGCAATAGAATTTTATCTGCACTGTATCTAAAGAATGAACCTTGCACTCTTACCTTACAAAAAGGTTATTTTCTATACGCTGCAGCTTCAAAGTGCCAAGACATATCAGCAGGGCTGCCATTCTGGGTTGCTTGCACAAGGATAATTACATCTTGGTTATTGAGAGCTCAATTCTGGCTATGGTATGGGGCCACACTACAAAGCTCTTTGCTATGTAGCCCATGTGTTGTAGCTATCTGTCCCAGGGAGGAAATGAAACCTATATAGCCTTATCATCAAAAGCAGGAAGTTACCCCTTATACACCATTGTTGGGAATGTAAACTGGTGTAGCAGTATGGAAAACAGGATGAGTTTCCTTAAAGAAATTAAAAATAGAACTACCATACGATCCAACATTTTCCACTTCTGGGTATTTATCTGAAGAAAGTGAGAATACTCATTTTAAAAGGTATTTTGGAACCCATGTTCATTGCCACATTATTTATGATAGCCAAAATATGGAAACAACCTAAGTGTACCTGGAGAGATAAATGGATAAAGAATGTGCTCAATCATAAAAAATAATGAAATTTTGCCATTTGTGACAACACGGCTGGACCTTGATGGCATTATGCTAAATAAAATAAGTCATACAGAGAAAGACAAATACTGGGTAATCTCACTTACATGTGGAATGTAAAAAAAAAAAACATACACACAAACAAAAACTTAACTAAGTTCATAGAGCAAAAGAACAGACTAATAGTTGACAAAGGTAAGGGCTGGAGGGTGAGAGAAATGGGTAAAGAGGTCAAAATATACAAACCTCCAATTATAAAATAAATAAGTCATGGGGACATAATGCACAGCATGGTAACTACAGTTAATAGTGTATTACATATTTGAAAGTCACTAAGAAAATAATAGATCCTACAAGTTCTCATTGCAAGGAAATAAGTGTTTTATAACAATGTATAGTGACAGATGTTAGTTTATTGTGATGATCATTTCTCAAAAGTATACAAATAGCAAATCATGATGCTGTATACCTAAAAATAACATAATGTTGTATGTCAATTATACCTCAATTTTTAAAAAGAGGACGTTATCACTGATTTTGCTAACTGGCTCATACTAACTACTAAACTTTAGCTATAAAGAACCATGACATTCTATATTTCTGACATGTAATCAATTATGTGTTTCAAGTATATTTCTTTTGGAGTATATATATTAAGCCTAATTTTTGCATATTTCTTTTATCCATTTGCTGGTTTAAATAATGTTTTACTTGGAAGTGTATTATTTATTACTATTCTGTTTCTTAGGATGTAATTAAGCTATTTACTTTATAATTTTGAGCACACACATACCGACTAACATACCTGTAGTGTATACTCACTGTACCGTGGCAAGACTAGAAGACAATACTCCGGGTCTTATATATAGGAGAAAGTCTCTTTCAGTCATATCCTTTCTGGATATGTAGTTTCATATGACAGTCTGATTTTGTTTGCAATTTTATTCGATAGTTCGTTCCCTTGATTCCTTGACACGGCTCTTGTTTCTGATCCACTAGATTTCCTATCACTTTTTTCAACTGAATATATCTAACAGAGGCATTTTATTACCAGACAAAAATACTATTTCTTCACCTCTTTTCTTTGGTACTTCTAGTTTCACTGACAGGGTGCTCTATAGAAATGAATGTCTCAAGGAGAACCAGGGGCTCTAAAACACAGTCAGATTATACACACTGTCAAAATTAAGTTAATTGATAACATTATACGAAGTGAAATAAGTAAATCAGAAAACACTAAGAACTATATGAACCCATACATAGATGAGACATAAAAATGAGACTCAGAGACATGGACAAGAATGTGATGGTAACAGGGGGTGGGATGGGGGGTGGGGAGGAGGTGAGGAAGGAGAGAGAGGGGGTTGGGGGAGGGGAGAGGCACAAAGAAAACCAGATAGAAGGTGACAGAAGACAATTTGACTTTGGGTGAGGGGTATGTAGCATAATCAAATGTCAAAATAATCTGGAGATTTTTTTTGGAACATATGTACCTTGATTTATCAATGTCACTGCATTAAAATTAATAAAAATAAGATAAAAAAATTAAGTTAAGAAGAAAATAATAAAACCTACTGAGTCTCAGTAACAATATGGTCGACAACTCAGATTTCTTCCGATCTTCTGTTTGAAAGACTGTCTGAAAACTCTTATGCCTTCTGAGCAGAAATGTAGAAGAAGAACAGGGTCTAAATTTACACCTTTAAATCCCTTATCCTTTTCAAAGCACCTTTCCCAGCGAGTGCAACATGGACAGTCTGAGAACCCGCGCCTGGCTGCCCAGGTATCCAGATGGTTTTAAAGGGAAGCTCAGGAGTCTAAGAATTTATTTTTCATATTTCAGAGAACTTAATGAAAACTGTTCATTTTTTTTTCCAAGCTAAGGATGGTCAGACTGACTAAAATGCCACGGGATATCATTGAATCTAAGGCAGTTACTCAGTCTCCCCACGGCCGTTAGAAACTGTTTTATGGAGCAGTAGATTTAACAGAGACGAGAGCAATGAGTTCTTACTTTATAACCTTCTTTTACTTCACAGGCATCATTTCTCAACATATCGTGTTCATTCGGAGATACATAATTAAAGACTTCTTCACTGATAGAATGCTTAGAAAATGAATCCCTGAGGGTTGGTCATCTAACCTTATTTTGAAATCCTTTAATCATACACATTAACACATGTTCCGGAAGTCTCATGGTTTGCTCCAAAACCATCCCACATAGTCTTTCCTCAAACTCAGAAGATGTTAATATATTAGTACCTTTCTTTTCTCTCTTATGTAAACAATCTAAAGTTCAATATGCCCCAACTGTGGCTATCCATCAATAAAAACAAATTCACTTCTTAAAAATTCCATATGCTATTTCACCCTATTCTATTTGTACTCTGTCTGACTCAGCTACTTTTCTGTTTCCTCTATGTATTAATAATCTAGTCTGTTCCAACCACAGCACAAACTTTCTTATATTTTATTTATTTATCGTTCTTAGTTAGTTCCTTGGCCAAAATGTGCTTTCATTTCTGTCCTGCTTCCCAAACACTTCAGCACAAACTGTAGATGTTTTGTCCATCAGCATCATAAACACCTTTGGCTTATCTGTACTTGGAACTCATTTTTTCTCCCTAGGATTGGTAATATTTCTTTATTCTTTTTTTTTTTTTTGTATTTTTCTGAAGCTGGAAACGGGGAGAGACAGTCAGACAGACTCCCGCATGCTCCCGACCGGGATCCACCAGGCACGCCCACCAGGGGGCGTCGCTCTGCCCACCAGGGGGTGATGCTCTGCCCCTCCGGGGCATCGCTCTGCCGAGACCAGAGCCACTCTAGTGCCTGGGGCAGAGGCCAAGGAGCCATCCCCAGCGCCGGGGCCATCTATGCTCCAATGGAGCCTTGGCTGAGGGAGGGGAAGAGAGAGACAGAGAGGAAAGGAGGGGGGGGGTGGAGAAGCAACTGGGCGCTTCTCCTGTGTGCCCTGGCCGGGAATCGAACCCAGGTCCCCTGCACGCCAGGCCGACGCTCTACCACTGAGCCAACCGGCCAGGGCCTATTTCTTTATTCTTAAATGCAGTAACATCATATGTAACTTCCTATTTGTATGCCCCCAGTTTCCCCACGGTTCCACTCAGAAGTTATAATTTCTTAAATTCTATTCCAGTTTTCTGACCCTGCTTAAACATTGCCCTTGTGAATATCTACACAGCAGCAGACAACAAAGCAGGATTCTGCCAAGTGTGAAGAATCCTAAAATAATAAGAATGACACTACCAAAAACACCTTGTTCTCACTGAAACATCTGAGACGCAGCCACAGAAAGAAAAATTTAGCTCTAAAGTTAAAATATATTGATGTCAAGAGAAAGATATTTCTTTACAGCAATCAGACACTTTGATCCCAGAAGTTGGGAGTAGCTAGAATACAAATATCACCACATTAAAAATGCTATAATTTATGAAAAAGTTTTTAAGTGCTTTTTAGAATGAGAAAATGAGACCCAAGAAATGAATGCTGTACCTAAACATAAAAAGAAGTGTCAAATATGTGTAGATCCTAAATCATGAAAGCCTAGTGGGGATGGTTAGAGCAACCAGTCAGCGCCTCAGAAGGTGGGAGGGGGACTTGGCACTCAGTTGGAGCTCATCACTATAGAACCAATGTCTTGGGGGAAGAGTTAGCAGATGTTACATATTACACAGATACTGAATTTGGATTAAGAATTAAGGAAAACCAGTAAGTGTCCCCACAAAAATCTATGCAGAATAGAGCTCACATGTAAGAAATATAGGTTAGCTACTGGGCAAACTAGTTTTTGTAAGAAATATAGGTTAGCTACTGGGCAAACTAGTTGTTGTAAGCACCAAATTAGGTGGCTCTGCTCTTTTTTTTTTTTTTTTTTTTTTGACAGAGCCAGAGAGACGGTCAGATAGAGGGACAGATAGGGACAGGCAGACAGGAAGAAAGAGAGATGAGAAGCATCAACTCTTTATTGTGGTACCTTAGTTGTTCATTGATTGCTTTCTCATACATGCCATGATGGGGCGGGGTGGGGCTACAGCAGAGTGAGTGACCCCCTTGCTCAATCTTGAGCCCAATAATCTTGGGCTCAAGCCAGTGACCTTGAGGTCATATCTGTGATCCCATGCTCAAGCCAGTGACCCCCACACTCAAGCTGGTAAGCCTGTGCTCAAGTAAGTGACCTCGGGGTTTCCAACCTAGGTCATCTGTGTCCCAGTCCAATGCCCTATCCACTGTACTACCACCTGGTCAGGCTAGTTCTACTCATTTTAACAAGAGGGACTGGTTGTTGGCAAACCCAAGAGTGATCAGTCAGAAAGAAGTAAGATCATCCCAAGTGTTTACAACAGCTTTGTGTGGAGGTCATTATTAGGATACAACCATTGAAATCAGAAAGTAACCTGTAGGCAAACCTGCCCTTATGGCACCAAAGTGCAAGCTTTGGGAAGAGTTACCTAACCAGGAGTCCTCCTACCAAATACCCATTTTCTCCTACATTCCAACATCTTCTATTTCTTCACTGGTTGTATGCTCAGGTCAGGGGTCGCCCATTTGAAAATAAAAACAAAATCCTTCTCTGAATTCATATGCCTTTAATACCTGCCCTAATGCATTTTCCTTTCAGAGTGAAATTTTTCAACAAGTCATGTACGCCTGACTTCGTTTTAACACTAACAGACTCTCCCTGACTCCACTCAGCAGCACTCACCAGCTCTGAATCACCGAGTTTACTTCTATTTCTCTCCCCTTTGACCATGGTTATTCAGCACCTTAAACACTATTAAACCCTACTTTATTCTCCCTCCAAATATGACTTTCTGACTCAAGCTGTTCTTATCTGCAAGCCTTCATTTCATCTCCCTACATTATACTTACAGAAACTGCCTTCTTTAATTCCCTCTCATGGGTTCCTGACCTATTCCACTCCATTATTCACACAGAGCTGCCAAAATAATTTTCCCGAACATTTTCCATTTCATTCCTTTAATCAAATATTACGGAGGTGATTTCTCTGGTTAAGCCTGGCAAATTGAATACATGTGTTTACCTCTATTACTTTCTGAAACCCCATTGAAAATTACAGTTAAAAGTATTTCAAAAAATATAACTAGCAAGGACAATGAAAACAGGAGAAGAAAAAGAGCAAAGGAGAGAGGTCCACCAGTGTGGGCAAACTGGGCAGCAGACATCTGACTTAAGAGAAAATCGAATATAAGCACTTAAGGGCTGTGAAATGTAAACGCCAGTCAAAACCTCAAAAAAGTCTTCATTAGCCCTGGCCGGTTGGCTCAGTGGTAGAGCGTCGGCCTGGCGTGCGGGAGTCCCGGGTTCAATTCCTGGCCAGGGCACACAGGAGAAGCGCCCATCTGCTTCTCCACCCCTCCCCCTCTACTTCCTCTCTGTCTCTCTCTTCCCCTCCCACAGCCAAGGCTCCATTGGAGCAAAGTTGGCCCAGGCGCTGAGGATGGCTCTGTGGCCTCTGCCTCAGGTGCTAGAATGGCTCTGGTTGCAGCAGAGCAACGCCCCGGATGGGCAGAGCATCGTCCCCTGGTGGGCATGCCGGGTGGATCCCAGTTGGGCGCATGTGGGAGTCTGTCTGACTGCCTCACCATTTCCAGCTTCAGAAAAATACAAAAAGGAAAAAAAAAAGTCTTCATTAATTGAAATGCAAAGAAGAGAAAAAAGAATGAAAGAGTGATTGGGTTGTAAACAAGGGAATACAGTCTGTTTGAGCAGCTTTAACAAAGATACTATAGACTGAGTGGCTTAAACATTATTTATTTCTCACAGTTTTCGAGCCTGGGGAGTCCAAGATCAAGGCATCAACAGAATCCCATCTTCGCGCTGTGTCCTCACATGATAGAAAGGACAAGAGAGCTCTCTCTGTGGTCTCTTTTAATAAGGGCACTAATCCCATTCATGAAGGCTCCACCCTCATGACCTAATCACCTCCCAGTGGCCTCACCTCCTAATACCCTCACATTGGGGAGGTTGGGATTTCAAGAGGTGATACAAAAATTCAATCAATAACAAAGACTTACTCAAAATCTACATAAGGAACTCTCCTGAGTCTGCTCTCCTCTTTCAACTAAGCGGTGAGACAAGATGGATAGACACTGAGCAAGGAAAAAATAGCAGAGATCCACTAAAAGAAATGCACTTTAAAAATAAATGTGTACCATTAGCGGTTTGAAATATATTACAGTCCATTAGAGCGGAATAGGATATGTATTATCACCTATTCCAACTCTTCTATAGAAAGGTAAGGAAACTTTGGCCAGTGTATGGAAATGTCTTGCTCAAGTCCACTGTGTAATCGTTGACAAAACTGATACTTAAACATAGGCCCTTGACTCCCAACCCAGTGCTCTGAAGTGGTTTCGCAACTACTATATAGACTATTAAGATTGCAACATGAGAAAATACCTACGAATGAGAATGTCTCCCTGGTACTAAAAAGAGAGTAGAGGGTAAAAATAAAAGAATGTTTTCCTGTAGCCACTATAGGAGGTATTTTAGATATTTTTAAGTGACTGAAATCAGGTCTTTATTAGATGGTTCTAAAGTTTAGAAGAGCATTTCATCAGCTTATTTTAGAGAGAAAGAACATCAGTTTTCTTTGATGAGACTTAATATGTGAGAAGAAACTCATTGCATTGTTTTATCTCCTGAGCTAGAAGAATTTCTAGCATTGATGCTTGCCAACCCTCTTACCACAACCCCACTGGGATCTCGTTGCCTACCAGACCCTACTAGTTCTCAGGAGAAGTGAATTTCCTACTGTAAAATAACTCTGATTTATGAGTCATGTTCTTATGATTTGGCTAGCATGAATCAGCTTGCCAGAGACGGATTGTCCTCACAAATTTCTGGAATTGAATGCTTTATCCTATAGACCTGAGTAAGAGCAGAACCAAACAGCAACTGCAAATCTGCCCTACAATAAAGAAAAAACTGCACCCTGACCTTCTCTCAACACCAGCTGTATCAGCCCTGTACTTCTGGAATAGCTCCAGTCTCTTCTCTTACCATCTCCCAAGATGACCCATCTCAACAGCTAGACTCATTTATTTCCTGCCCAAATCTTGCTTATTTCTTTGTTTCCGTAACTTTACAACAGGTATCCTGAAATTTCTTTGTAGCTAAGTTCAGATTTATTTTATTCAAGTAGCAGAGTCTGCTCATTCTGATTATTTACTGGCTCTCCCTCTGGAGTTGGAAGACTGGGGTCATGTATCAATGTCAATGAAGTGCTTCAACTCTGAACTCAGTTTCCTCATCAATAAAACTGGAACGATTCTGTGTAATTCAGGTCTAACTGTAAAGATTAATGACATAGTGAATGTGAGTGTCCTCAGCAAAGCACATCCCTGATAAGTATTTCACCCTACAACTGGAACCACAATATGTCAAAATAGGGTGGTGGAAATAGCATCGAAATGGGAATTGGGAGACCAGGTTCCAGAACAGGTGCTATTTATTGGATAAAGGCTTCAAGGCAAGTAGATCAACTCTTCAAAACTCCAATTGAAAAATACATGCATTTAACAAATATTTATTATGAGCCTTCCATAAAGCCAGGCAGTGTTCGAGAGTCTTAGGAGGCATTAATAAATGAAAATGAGAAAAAATCACTGTCCTTATAGGATGGGAATAACCTTAAAACCTACCTCACAGCATTATTGTGAAGATTAAGAGATACTTAAAAAGGAAAGTACATTATACATAGAGTTGTATTTTACTGATTCTGCCTGCACTCATAGAATCACAAGCTGGAATGGATAAGATTTTGTTAAACAATCACATTCTAGTGATAAAGAAATGAAGACCAAGCTGTGATATGATTACATAGCCATAGAGTTGATGCAAAACCTTGTCTCCTACCTACCATAGTAATCCTCTTTCCCCTACACAGTGGGGTACCAGGTGTGGGGTGCTGAGCAGGTGAAGATGATAAAAAGGAGCAATATGGAGATCTAAAGGTAATAAAGCCAACTAAAAATTGCTCTGCATTATGGATTCAAACATAGTTCTGTAATAATATTTATAGTATTTTGTTTTACAACAGCCAAAGGTGCAAATAATCCAAGTGTCCATCAACCGGTGAATGAATAAACAAATTGTGATATATACATACAATGGAATATTACTTAGCCTTGAAAAGGAATGGAATTCAGATACATGTGTATACAACACGATCAAACTTAAAGACATTATGCTAAGTGCTAAGTGAAATAAAGCAGACACAAAAAGACAAGTATTGTATGATTCCACTTACATGAGATACCAAGAGTTAGCAAATTCATAAAGACACAGAGTAGAATGGTCATTGCAGTGGATGGGGTGAGGGAGAAATGGGGAATTATTTTGTAATGGGAACTGAGTTTTCATTTAGGATGGTGGAAAAGTTCCGGAAATGGATAATGGTGATGATTGCACAACAATGTGAATGTACTTACTGCCAATGAACCATAATCTTTAAAGGTGGTAAAGTTTGTTATGTATATTTTGCCACAATAAGAGAAGAAATGCTATTTTTATTACCGCCACACTCCAGCAATTTTAAACAATGTCAGCATATACTCCATCCAACCAAAATCTTTCTTTTGTATAAAGTTTAAAAATGTATCACAACATTAGAACTACCCATTGATACTACTGAGTATACTTAAAAAATCATTACTGTCAGGAATTCTTAGATCTGATAAATTCCAAGACTTTGGTTCTCTTTAAAACCCAGAATTTGGGGGAATATATAGACTAAGTCAGTAAATGATGTTAAGACACCTGAAAAACAAAGTTTGCTGCAATTACTGTTGAGATCTAAGTAGATAGATGATAAGTACATAGATGCATAGATGGACAGATGTGTGTATATAAGCATATATACATAAAATTATGTAGTAAACGCATTTACTTATAACATATAAATATACACGGGTGTATGCCTCAAATAAGCACATTTTTTATTACTATCTTTAAATAATCCTTGCATTCTACGTGAAAGTTAATGGGGAGAGATCTGTTACATAGTCAGCCTCCAAAATATGTGGACTCAACCACATGTGCTCATTTTAGGAGTAAGTTCCTAGCAGTTACAAATCATCCAAACACACTCAGACACAGTTTGTTTCTCCCACTAAGATTCTTACATTTAAACAGTAGATTTGAAATTACAATAATAATAGAGCAATTGTGAAGACAAAGAAATGGAACTTGGGTTAATTCAATTCTATCCTGTCATATGACCACTTAGAGTTTCTTATTTATGTTTAAGGATTTAACAGTGAAATAGTATTTAAGCTGCAAGGTGTAATAATTTTCCTTAGTAGGTGCAAACTTCTGTTATATATGTGTATTGGTTTCACTTCATCTTTACTGCTGAAAATGATGTTGAAATATAGGGAGCGAATGGGTGGTTTTAGAAAATATCAGACATCAACTTTGTTTCATATAGCAGCATCTTAATAAATGCCTGACAGATGCAATTAATGAATGAACAGTGAACAATGCAAATACTAGAGTCAAAAACATCATATAGCCCTCACTTGAAGCAAATAAATCTTGTACTTTTGCAGGAAATTACTTGAAAATATTCAGAGAGATTTTATCAAATGACAAGATCTCTGGAGCTGTAGGATTAAGTGCCACACCCAGAAACACCATAGGGAAATAGCTTTTGAATGATTTATTTTTCTTGTTCACAGTCAGGCGATATCTGTTCTGATGTATCAGCCATGCTAAGAATTCTGAAGCATGTCTCTATACTAAGGAGCACACACACTCTCATAAAGATTATTCTCCCAAGGTTCCAGTCCCATCTTGTGGAATATTGGTGTTTTAATACCAAATCTATTTTTCATCTGGAGAAACAAGAAAGTTATCATTGTTGGAAAGCTGTAAGTCAATTCTCTTCCTTCTCAAACTAAGGAGGAAAATTGGGCTACCCTGGAAAGTGGAAACAGACTTGAAGTCTCACTCATGCTACATCAGCTCCTCATACATACAATCCAGAATAAATTTTAATCAGTTAAAAGCATTTATAAAGCATTATAAATGACTGGCTTTTATTTTATCTTCTGGAAGCACATCATGTATGAGCATTAATTGCTTTTTCCCTTTTTGAAAGGCTATTAGAAGAAGTGAATTGAGCTGTATACAGATCACTTAACTGGCTTATATTGGTTTCTTCCACAGTTTCTGTAAATAGCAATTATTTACCCTCAGGGACAAGCTCACAGTGAATGTCTTCAACTCTAAGACCAGATAACATTGCTCAGGGAATCAAAACCAACACTTTGAGTCGTGCACAGTAGCTCCTAGGCTATCATCCCACCAGGAATCCAATCTTCATTCACAGAACAGCGTGCATACTAAATTGAAAATGGCTACAGAGAGAATGGGGTACCGCACCACCACCCCAGTCTTGCCAGGTCTAATATTGAGTTGAAGAACAATATGTTAGGCACTGTTTGTTTTGGGATGGGGAGGAAATTTCTTCAATTGGTAACCCATGGTGTCCTAAAAAAACTGGATTATAAAATGGTTTGTTTTGTTTGGATCTTTTTTTATTTTCAAAGAAACACAGATGACACTTTTTTATTTTGTAAAATTAAATATACTCACAGTTCCTGTGGTGCAATTTAAATGTTTTCAGTATTTCCTCTTGAAATTTACTAAGAGTGTAAAGGATGTGCACAGCTTGAGTTTCTCTTTTTATTGACATAGAATTAACTCTGATGACTTGATAAAACAAAACTAAATTAAACCATAATTATATTAATTTTGTTTTTTTAGAAATAGCTGCTTCAGTTAAGAAAGCCTTTGTGCAAATGTCCATTTTCTGCTTTAACTCTGTGGAGTTTCTCTCTCATTAATGTCTCGGTATTGAATTGCTTCATTTGGATGTTTTTGTTTACTTACTGGTTTGGCAAAAAAGCAGTGTGGTGTTATGTCTGGTTTCCTTTTTAATGAATCAGAACTTCCAAAATGTGAAGATCGTTTGGGCTAATTAGGCCACTCATTAAAAAAAATTGTAGCAAAAGTGAAATTTTAGTAATGCCCATTTCCCCTTGCATGCAAAGAATTCTCATAAATATATAACTAATCATACACATAAAGCTATGGAGGGGGGGAGGCCAGGACAAGTGTGGACAACATGTTTGAGGGGTTTTATGATGGATTAGAAGGGGAAACGGGCAGTGGTTGAAGGAGAATGAGGAGTCAAGGTCAAGTTTTCTATAGTAGTTCTCAGATTTTACCATAATCAGAATTACCTGGTGGGTTTATTCAAAAGCCAATTACTGGCCCTGGCTGGATAGTTTGATTGGCAGAGCATCGTCTCCAAGAGCAGAGGTTGCCAGTTTGATCACCAGTCAGGGGACAAACAGGAACAGATCGATGTTCCTATCTCCTTCTCCCCCTTCCTCTCTCTCTCTCTCAAATCATTAAAATAACCATAAAATAAAATAAAGCATTTGCTGGACCTCACTGTTTCGGATTCAGTAGGTCTCGAATGGAATGTAGGAATTCACATTTCTAACAAGTTCCCAGTTAATATTGATACTGTTGATCCTGGGATTACACTTTGAGAGTTTGGGTCTAGAGCAGGGGTCTCAAACTCGCAGCCCACGGGCCGCATGCGGCCCGCCGAACAATTTTGTGCGGCCCTCAGACTAATCCACGAAGTTCAAAATATTTTGGATAAAATTAAGTAAGCCTAGGGGCCTACTTGTACTTTTCATTTCTCTAGCATCCTAGCTAGATATTAGCTTAGTTAACAGCAGTTGTGATGCGAACTACAGTTTCTGGTCGTTTTGTGACACTGAGTAAACTGCATGTACGACTGTGCTTGTTGTACTGATTTTTTTTTGTTTTCAACTGCAGTGAGAAAAGTGTTGCGTAACAGTTGCCTTTTGTAGACCTAGTGCGGCCCGCCTAACGGTTGTGATCTTGCTCTGCGGCCCACATGCTGAGTTGAGTTTGAGACCCCTGGTCTAGAGTATGTGTTTATACTGCAGAAAATGGTCCTGTGGAGAGAAAAACATTAATAGTGCAAGAAAGGAAGGACTTTAGGAGCGAAGTTTCTGAAACTGTGTGAGGGTGTAGGATCCAAAGAACAAATATTCTTGATTATAACAGGGACACTTCTGTGTAATCAGGAAGACACATTCATGGTCCCTAGCATCTCTCTGGAACCTCCCTCTGCTCCTAGATCCAGGTCCAACCTGCATCCGTCATATGGGATGACAGAGCCTGATCCGTTTCATCATGTGGGGGTCTCACTGCAACACTGTTACTGCTAGCACTCCTGACTTTCTGCCTCTTCCTCTCCTCCCCTACTCCAGCTTTGGCATCTGTACATCTGCCATGTTCCTTTAAACCAGGGGTCCCCAAACTTTTTACACAGGGGGCCAGTTCACTGTCCCTCAGACTGTTGGAGGGCCGGACTATAAAAAAAACTATGAACAAATCCCTATGCACACTGCACATATCTTATTTTAAAGTAAAAAAACAAAACGGGAACAAATACAATATTTAAAATAAAGAACAAGTAAATTTAAATCAACAAACTGACCAGTATTTCAATGGGAACTATGCTCCTCTCACTGACCACCAATGAAAGAAGTGCTCCTTCTGGAAGTGCGGTGGGGGCCGGATAAATGGCCTCAGGGGGCCGTATGCGGCCCGCAGGCCGTAGTTTGGGGACCCCTGCTTTAAACTAAGACTTTATTCACTTGCTAAGTGGAACCCTAGAGATATTAAGAACTAACTTTTGGGGCTGCTACTCTATAGGAAAAAGAGGGGGAGACCTTGATGATTGCAACCAGAACAGCTCTGCCTCTGTTGTCATCTAACTTACATCTTTGGAGTTCCGGATGTTTCATTTGAAATAGCAATTAAAGATGTAAAAGCTAGTGCCTTACAGATGGCTGTGTGTCTTTAAGTCCTAGCTGTCTTCTCTAGCATGAGTTCCTCCATCCGTAACCTGTGCTCCGTGATGCACACTCACCCCTCGGCATTGCTCAGTGACGGGAGTTAATTCCTAGACTCCAGTTTCCTATCTGAGACTCTGCCTCCTGCTGATACCAGTCTACATCAATCTGTGCATAGTCCGTGCTCCGAAGTTCTTACGCCCATTGTCTGTCTAACTGAAATGCAGTCCTTATCCCTCTGGGGTGGGGCTTTGTAATGCCAACTGCTTGTCTGGATGGAAGATACATTCTTCTCTGGCATTACACTCTCTCAGGTCATTCACAGGTTAAACTTGTTCCTGGACCTTTTCTCCTGGCGTTTTCTCAGTAGATGATGTTGGTTTATGATGTCCGCTTCTTTGCTGGCGATCCCAACCACATGGCCTCTCTATGTGGTCCCACACATTAGGAGATGGGCTATTTGGGAAATATTGGATGATTTGGGACAAAGGTTATATAGGAATCTCTTTGGTTTAGGGAAACTTATTTCATGACAATGTACAAGAGAAACAAGGGTTAAGGAGGCAGTAAAGAAAAAAAAAATGTCTGCCAAAAGACTAAAACAATGGCTTAGGTGAGCAGTTAAAAAAGACCAACCTAGTAAAGTGACACACAGGAGGAAAAGGTAAATATATCAGACCAGTGGTGGGATTCAGCTAGTTTGCACCGGTTTGGCAGAACTGATAAATTTTTGTTGAGTTCAGTGAACTGGTTGTTAAAATGGCACTGGTAATCAGGGTTCTCTTTAAGGTGGGCGCCTGGGCAGCTGCCCATTGTGAAAATCACAAATTTACATTCCTTACTCTTTTTTAACATTCATCTGCGCAACAGTGTATTCTAAGCACCTGTAGTAATATTCATTCCTCCCATAGGTGAAAAAATTGCAAGTGAGGATGCCAATCAAGAAGCAATATGGAAATATCTTAAATAACAGTTCTATTATTTTTTGCCAGGTACTATTTAATATTTTTTCGTTAATATTTTAAAACTCTTTCTTATAACATAATCTGGTTTCATGTACCTCTTTTATTGTTCTTATTTAAGTATTAAATGTATGAAATAATAAACTATCTTTTGATATATCATTCTTTTATACTTAAAACAGTCATTAGGGCAGAGAACCAGTTGTTAAATTATTTGAATCCCACTACTGCATTACACGATGTGAATACATAAAACTTTGTGATAGACATTACTTCCTGGTGCACAAGATGGTTGTAAATACTTAACTCCCCTTTGAAGGCAAATGTGCCACGTGATTTCTTTTAACTAAAGAAGTGTGGGTAGAAACAATTTTTGTTTTTGACAGGGGAAGATAGACTCCCACCTGTGTCCCAACCAGGATCCAACTGGCAACCATCTGGGGTCAATGCTTGAATCAACTGAACTATTCTCAGTGCCTGGGGCTGATGCTCAACTAAGTGAAGCCACTGGCTGAGATAGGAAAAAGAGAGAGAAGGGGGAGAGGGAGGGGAAGAGAAGCAGATAGTCATTTCTCATGTGTGCCCTGATCAGGGATAGAATCCGGGATGTCCGCATGCTGGGCCGATGCTAGATCCACTGATCCAACCAGCTAGGGCTGAAATGATTTTTTAACTTCCAGTTGAAAACATTCAGACTGGTGAGAGGTTCACCATGGCCTCTCTGCCCTCACCAACCTTTAGGTAGGTATTATTTGTAGAAGCCGTAGGAGAAAAACAGCCTGAAATACTGAGCCTCCCTTGGAACTGCCCTGGAGAGGCCCTCAGATACCCATGAAACAGTGTGTGCTGTCTCAGCCCCTTTGGGGGCAGGACAGAGGGGAGAGAATGAGATGGTTTCTGCTATATAACCTAGGCTAACCTATGTAATGCAAATTTTATCAAAAATTATTGTACTCCTGGCCCTGGCCGGTTGGCTCAGCGGTAGAGCGTCGGCCTGGCGTGCGGGGGACCCGGGTTCGATTCCCGGCCAGGGCACATAGGAGAAGCGCCCATTTGCTTCTCCCCCCCCCCTCCTTCCTCTCTGTCTCTCTCTTCTCCTCCCGCAGCCAAGGCTCCATTGGAGCAAAGATGGCCCGGGCGCTGGGGATGGCTCCTTGGCCTCTGCCCCAGGCGCTAGAGTGGCTCTGGTCGCGGCAGAGCGACGCCCCGGAGGGGCAGAGCATCGCCCCCTGGTGGGCAGAGCGTCGCCCCTGGTGGGCGTGCCGGGTGGATCCCGGTTGGGCGCATGCGGGAGTCTGTCTGACTGTCTCTCCCCGTTTCCAGCTTCAGAAAAATACAAAAAAAAAAAAAAAAATTATTGTACTCCTTGGCAAACTATGACCTGGAATCTAAACATCACCTTCCCCCGCCACCAGCTTCTCTCTCATTTCTTCAGTCATCGCTTTTTCATCTCAGAAACCTGGTGCATATATATATTTTTTTGCAGTGCCCTAGATAAATCTTTACAAACGTCCCCAGTTTTCTTCATACATCTCTCATTTCTGATGTAAGACAGTCTTAAAAATTTCTAGGATCAGACCTACTTACTAATGCCTGAGAAATAGAGAAAAAGGAGCTTATTTTCATTGGTTCTCTTCAAGTTTCTTTAAACTCAAGTTCAAAGCTTCCCCTGGTAGTTTTTTATAACAGATTTTGTCTTTCCCTTGGGCAATTAGTGACCTGAGATCATTGGGATTTGAAAGAAGCCAAAGTTTTGAATCTTTTTCTAAAGCTAATTGTCTTTCTAGTTAAAACTGGCAACAAATCCTTTGTTAAAAATCTTATTTGGAAAGAATACATTGTTGTTAGACAATAATAATCTATGGGACACACACAGAAATCCATATTTACCCTTATCAAAGCATCTTGACCATGTACTTCCCTGGCTACTTTCTATTTCTCTTTAGGCAATGTTTAAACAGTGTTTCAGACCTTAATGTCACAGCTATTTCAAATACTAAAAAATGCTTGGCATTGTGCAATAGAATTATTTTCTTGAAAATACCAACACATTGTCAAGTGGAAAAATGGTTGAAATAATGACACAGTATATCTGCAATGATTAGGCAAACACTAAGTGAAATATTAGAATAAAATTGAGAAAAATGCAACATACAATGTCTTTTGATTAAAAATGCAAGTAAATTTTTTGTGAATTGCTTATATTTTTAAAATATATGTGTTTTAAATTATTTCCTAGGCCTCACTAAAAAACTTAGGAGAAAAATCTATTAACTTATAGCATAGCTATTGATCTATTTATAATAATAAGTTCTATGATAATTGCATTATTAATGCATATGAACTCAGAACTGACTTAACAACCATCTCTTTATAACAGTCACTCATTTATTTATGTAACACTCGTTCTTGAAGTGATGAGTATGTCACAGAATTACATTTGACCTCCTTGTAGCTAAATTGGCTGTGTAAGCTCTGATAAGAATTCTCAGACTCCCTATTGTTTTCAAGCAATTCCTCTTGGTTCCCATAAGGGTTATAATGTGGCATAAGTAATTATGATATTCATGTGGTCAAACCTTGTGTACATATGATATAGGGAAGGGCACAAAACCCCTTCTCAAATGCAGAAATCTCTGAGAGTGCATTCATTTCATAGTACTTTACAAATAAAAAAGAGTTCCATAGATTTACAGACTTCATGAGTAATTAATATGTTGCAACATGTACATGAACTCCAGTCTGGATTGGTTCTGAGATTAGCAGAGATGAGGTTAGGGATGCTAGTAGTAAAATTTTTAAAGAGACGTTCCTAAGATATGTTGGATAATGGCCAAGGCCTTGATGTCAAAATGTGGTCCATGAACCAGAAGAAATCGACATCATCTGTGAGCTTGTAAAAATGCAGACTCTTGGGTACCACCCCCGACCTCCAGAATCAGACTTTGCCTTTTAAAATGATCTTCAAGTGGCTGTAAAGTATAGCATAGAAAATATAGTCAATAATATTGTAATAACTATGCATGGTGTCAGGTGGGTACTAGATTTATCTGAGGGATCGCTTTGTAAGTTATATAATGTCTAACTAGTATACTGTACACCTGAAATTAATATAATATTGAATGCCAACTACAGTTGAAAAAAATTAAAAATAATTCAAAAAAATAAATAAGATCCCCAAGTGATTCTTTTGTATATTAAAACTTTTGAGCAGTATTCAGTTTTACAGAATAAGCCTTTAGGATTAGAGCCAAAATCAAATCACTTTGCTTCCAAATGAAACCTTGGACTAAGTAAGAATTGATGGCTCTAACAAGATCCTTACTTCAGCTACTGTTACGCTCCTGGTGAGGTTTCATCAATGTCTCTTTGAGCTTTATGCTGTGATGATGCTAAGGGCGATGCTGACGCAGTTATTTTTCCTTTCCCATGAATTAGTTGTGGACAATTCAATATATAATATAAAGAACAGAAGAGAGTCAATATTACTGCAATCCCATATCCCTTTTATGTTCTTTGCTGAACAGTTTATTTTATTCCTTCATTTATCCATTGAAACTACTTTACACAAAATATAGGATATGTCACGCACTGTGCTAGGCACTGGAACTATAGAAAAGGAATATATTCCTCAGCATCTGGTATCATTCCCTATTTAATAAAAAAAATTATTTTCTAGATGAGTATTGTAATACAAGGAAGAAAGCCATTGAAGATGCTATTAGTAGATGAGTTATTTTTGCCCTCTAAAATGTTAGGCCATATATTTTTAACTGAGCAACTGGCATATAATTTGCAGTGTTCTCCATCCCTTTGGGTATATTGTCTTGATAACTAGATGTATGCTCCTTACAGCAGAGGCTCCTTCTTCCTTTGACCTGGTTGCTAGCATAATACCTGACTCAGTGAGTAACTTTGATTGATGATCTGAACTGGCTTCTCTTCAAGAGAGTGCTGGAAACCTGCCTTTGACATGAGTCAATATTGACCACCCTGATATTAGATATTCTATTCAAAGCAACCACTTGAACAGTAACTTCATGGCTAGTGACAGTGTTTTGGTACAGTATTTATGATTTCTTGTACCTAAATGATGAATACCGATACTAATTAAAAAGAGAACAACAACAATAATAGCTACCATTAATTAAGCAATGAGTAGTGTGCAATACATTATTTGGAGTATGTACCAGTATTCTTTAATCTTCACAATGTTATGATTTCTATATGTTTTATGACATAATGCACCTTTTATATGAGCTATAAAACCTTTACATCATCTTCGTTTTTATTTAGAAGTTAAATTTAATGGGATGATATTAATCAATGAGTATATAGGTTTCAGGTGAATATCTCTATAGCATTTGAACTGTTGATTGTGTTGTGTGCCCATCACCCAAACTCAAATCATTTTCCATCACTATACATTTGTCTCTCTTTACTCCCCTCTCCCAGTACATCATCTTTTATAATAAAAGCTGAGAGAGTTTGAATGATTTTCCTCTTGTTAAAACACTACTAAGGGGCAGTGTTACTATTTGATTCCAGCTTTGGATCCAAATACTATGCTAATTAACTATGCACATAAAATTAATGTCAACAATAAGTATAACCATTGCATTTTTATATAACTTTTTTCAAAGTATTATATTTAGGAATGTGGCAAGAGAACCCATTTGCTTTAAAGATACCGACATTTTGAGAAAAACTTATTCACTTGCACTGAGCAGTTAATGTATATTAGAAGCACATCGAGAAATGGTTTTTATAATCAGGATTTTCAGCCTCCTTCTATCAAGAATAATGCTTTATATCCATCATCAATTCATTTAACAAATAAATTCTGAAAATATATTTTCCAGCTCTTCTCTTAGTCACCAGGGATGCTAGGATGAATGAAATCCAATTTCTGCCCTCAAGTTGCTCACACCATTGGAGACAGACCTCATGACACACAAACCTTAAAATGTTTACTAGCACAACAAAGTGGACCAACAAATGAATGCTTCTGTGTGTGTGTGTGTATGTGTGTGTGTGTTTCCCTCTTCCTCTGCTTCTCTAAAATTAATTAAAAATTAATTTTAAAAATGTTTACTAGTTGAGTCTTAATAGAGTGTTTCTTGATCTGCCCCACACCCCAACCAGCATCCAAATACATAAATGTAAAACTCAAGGAAGACATCAGAGCTGGGAATCATCAGAGTCTAGTTCCACAAAGCCAGGAGGCAGGATATGATCACTCACGGAAGGAGGAGAAGCCTGGGGTATGAACGCTGGATCACAACATTTAAAAAAGTGGTGCTCAGTGCAGTAGTTAAGACTGGGGGATTTGATATTAGGTCTACTAGCAACTGAAACACATCTATCTCAGCCAGTTAGACTTGTGTGTAACTTAGGCTAGTTCCATAAACTTAGTGAATTTCAGCTTTCTCATATGTAAATTATGATTAAAGAACCCACCTTCCATGAAGGGTGCTAAGTCATTAGAGTGCTAAGTCAATTCACCAATGATAGATACATCTGATTAAGGGATAACATCCAAAATTTATAAAGAGCTCATACAACTCAACACACACAAAAAAAAACCCCACCCAAATAACCCAATTAAAAAATAGGCAGACCTGACTAGACACTTCTTCAAAGAAAATATACAGATGGCTAACAGACATATAAAAATATGTTCAATGTTACTAATAGTCAGAGAAATGTGAGTCAAAACCCCAATGAGATAACACTTTATACATGTCAGAATGGCTATCATCAACAAATCAACAAACAAATGTTGGCAAGGACGTGGAAAACACGGAACCCTAGTGCACTGTTGTGGGAATGCAGGTTGGTGCAGACACTATGGAAAACAGTATGGAGGCCCTTAAAAATTAATAGTAAAATTGCCTTTTGACTCAACTCTTCTACTTCTGGGTATACATGGGTGAGCAAAAGTAGGTTTACAGTTGGAAGCAACCCAAGTGCTCACCAAAAAATGAGTGGATAAAAAATGCTGTGAGATATATATATATATATATATATATATATATATATATATATAGTGATATATATATATATAGTGATATATATAGTGATATATATATATAGTGATATATATAGTGATATATATATATATGGTGGAATACCACTCAGCCATTAAAAAGAAGAAAATCTCACCTCTTACAATATCATGGATGGATCTCGAGTGAATTATGCTAGGTGAAATAAGCCAATCAGAGAAAGACAAGTACCTATGATTTCACTTATATGTGGAATCTAAAGAACAAAATAAATAAACAAACAACATTGAAACAGATTCCTAGATACAGAGAATAGACCGATGGCTGCCACATGGGAGGGGGGTTAGAGGACTGGGTGAAAAAAGTGAAGGGATTAAGAAGTACAAACTGGTAGTTACAAGACTAGTCGGGGGGGGGGGGGGGTATAAAATACAGTGTGTCCGTAAAGTCATGGTGCACTTTTGACCGGTCACAGGAAAGCAACAAAAGATGATAGAAATGTGAAATCTGCACCAAATAAAAGGAAAACTCTCCCAGTTTCATACTTATTCAATGCAGTTCGATGTGGGCTCACGCACAGATTTTTTAGGGCTCCTTAGGTAGATATCCCGTAGAGCCTCTACAGACTCGTCACTGACTGATGGCCTACCAGAACGGGGTTTCTCCACCAAACTGCCGGTTTCCTTCAACTGCTTATCCCACCGAGTAATGTTATTCCTATGTGGTGGCGCTTTGTTATAAACACACCAATATTCACGTTGCACTTTGGTCATGGATTCTAATTTACTGAGCCACAGAACACACTGAACTTTCCTCTGTACCGTCCACATCTTGACTGGCATGGCCGTGGGCTGCTCCCCTGTATACATGGTGTTATGTCATCATCTGCGCATGCTGCCACATCATCCTACAGAAACTGGAAGGGTTTTCCTTTTATTTGGTGCAGATTTCACATTTCTATCATCTTTTGTTGCTTTCCTGTAACCGATCTAAAGTGTACCATGACTTTACGGACACACTGTACAATATAAAGAATATAATCAATAACATTGTAATAACTGTGTATGGTGCCAGGTGGGTACTAGACTTACCAGAGTGAAAACTTTGTAAAATAAATAGTTGTCTAACCACTATGCTATACACTTGAAACTAACACACAATAATATTGAATGTTAAACTCTAATTGAAGAAAAAAATTTAAAGACTGTTAATTCATTTAAAGTCTCTGGCTTTTAATGATGGGCCACACAGCATAGCTGTTGGAAGCACAGGTGATAGGGAGCTTCGTTGGTGAGTGCTGGCAAGCTCCTGATGCTCTCTGTGTCTCTGTTTCTCTATCTACAATATGGGAATAGAAACAACACTCTTGCCTCCTAGGTTGTTGTCAAGATGTCCTGGTTAATTCTTGAAAAGCATTTAGAAGAGTGTCTGGCGAACAGTAAGAGCTGTATTGGGTTAGTACCATTAGCTAGTTAACAAGCACTGTTGTGAGCCACTCAAGAGGCCATCTTTCTATCAGCCTGGGCTTCTGCAACAAAGAAACAGACTGGGGAAAACCCCACAGAAGAAATCAACCGAGCTAACTAAGCAAGCTCTTCTCTCGAAGAAAAAGAAGTAGGTGCTAAGAGGAATAGGAAACTTTAATCAAACCCAAAAGAAAGAGCGAGTCAAGCAAAATTTCAATAAGGCCTCAATCTGCTGGAACAAGCTGTCCCAGAGAGAATGTGCTTCAGGACACTGAGCGATCAAGACTGAGTTTCGGGCACTGAGCCACAATTTGGGTGATTCAGCAGGCACGCAGGCCTGGTGTCAGAAGCTGCACCACTGGGGCACGGGGTTTTACTTTCAAAAGTCACCTCTGTCCATTTGCCGTAGATTATACCTGGTTTTATTCTAAACGAATAGGTGATGGGCATTCAGTCTATCCTTTCCCCCTAATTTCCCTAAGCAATTACTCTAAGTGAACTGCCTTTTCTATAAATACTCACCATTCAGGGAGTCTGCTGCTGTTTTCTCTGTGGCTTCCCAACCTTTTGAGAGGTCAGTGGGTCTACTGTAGTCACTCAAATGGAAAATGTGAAAAACACCTGCAGATGAACTTAGGACATTTTGCGTACAAGCTCCATTTGGTGCCGCACACACATTTACCTCCAGCATAGCATGAAAGAAAATAAGAGATCAAAGAGAGCTCTTACTCACACTTAAGGTCTAATAGAGCCAAGGATTATGAAAATGGAAAGCTCTTTGTGTCTATGTGCATACTTTTCTCCAAAGGCATTATTTCAACAACTCTATTCCTTTTTTGCTCCTTGCTCCCTGGAAAATTCCTATTCATCTTTCAATACCCAAGAAAAATGTCTACTATTGGATGAAGCCTTTCACTCCCCCCAAACTGAATTACTTGCATTCTTCACTAGGCTGCTTCAGAATCCATCCTTTCTCTACTACCACATGTGATGCCACATTACGATTATTTACCTGGAAGATCCTACTTTCAGAACGCCGAGTGTCTTGTTTTATCCCCAGTGTCCGTCAGCATGCTAAAGTAGGCTCCCAAACCTGTAATAATTGATTAAGAGCTGATGTAGTCTCGCTTGAAGCTGAAATTCACCAGGGGCCACATGGAGACGAGAGTATTTACCAAGTTAAGAAATGTGGCTTCAACCTCAGAATTCACACCGCAACAGGCAATGTACTGATTCACTCATCCGGCAAGAGCTCCAGTTTTCTCTTCAAAACTTCTGAAGCCTCTCTTCTCAGATCAAGGGTGTAAGGTTCCAAGATCTAGAAGCACCTGATTTCAGTTTCCCTCGCTGTCAAACTGTCCATCAGTAGTCTCGTCTGTTTCACTAACTCTCCTAGTCGCAGTTATTTCGTAGCTCATGACATTTGTGTAGAACGAAAACGTAAGTGACCAAAAGAACTCAGGAAGGCTTAAGTCTTGAGTTACCTCAAGGATATGTAGTCAGAAAAATATTTGTAAATTCTGCTCCTGATGTATTATTTATGGTGAGGGAACAAAGGAAGTAAAAGAAGACACAAAAAGAAGAGTAATACTTACAACGCACTAGTCTGGAAAATACTACATTTCTGAAACAGGAGAAAGAAGCTATTCCCCCGTGGAGGCAGAGCCCAGGACAGCCATTACTCTGCTTTATTCTATGCCCAGGACAGAGTTATGTTTTGAATGCTGGTCATCTATTCATATAACCCAGTTAGAGGCCCCATAATTGAAGGGTTATGTATTAAAATCTAACATCTAATGAGTCAGAAATGGGTTTTTGCTACATTCCATACATGTTGAAAAGAGATTTTTGTTTCCTTCCACAAGTCAGGATATATAATGGATCCTTAAAATGTTTTGTTTTTTTTTCAATAGTGACTTAAATAGCTTTTCAAGAAATTCCAACCTCTTTAGCCTTTTTTTTTTTTTTTATGGTGCCAGTGACAGGGATGAGCTGTTTTTTACTTAATTTATATAGTATTGTTAACATAGTAAGTGGTCCATTTGAGAAAACTCAGTAATTTTGTAAGCAGACACCAGTTAACCAGTCTCTCTTTTGGGATCACCTAGCACCAAATAACAGAATGTTTAATTTTCCAGTTAGTTTTCTTGCTGCCACTGACATATAAGGCCATTTCAAGATAAACTTTCTAGATAAGCATTCGACAATATTTAGTTCCATTTATAAACTAAATTTTTAAGAAGTCACCTTATTGAATATGAAAAACATGGACATTACTGAGCATTGGGGAATATAATCCCAGATGAAAGGATAAGGACAAAGCTAATTATATGACATGAGAACTTTGTAGTAGCCAAAATCTGGTGTGATGGAAGGTATATGTAGATGGTCCTACCACCAGATGGCTCCACTTACATATTTCCATTCCCTAGTCTCCACTGAGAGGACTTGAGGCACAAGGAAGAGAACTGTGTGGATTCCTCAACGTCAGTTTAAGGCTACATAGATCTGGTGTCCCAAAATATCTGGACATGTCTGACAAACTAGGGAGTCTGACCTACTGGAAACCATTTTTTTTTTTTTTAGATTTTTTCCTAAGTGAGAAGTGGCGGGGGGGGGGGGAGGCAGACAGACTCCCACATGCGCCTGACCGGGATCCACCCCGCATGCCCACTAGGGGGCGATGCTCGGCCAATCTGGGGCGTCGCTCCGCTGCAATTGGAGCAATGCCCCAGATGGGCAGAGCATTGCCCCCTAGTGGGCTTGCAGTGTGGACCCTGGCCAGGGCACATGTGGGAGTCTGTCTCTCTGCCTCCCTTCCTCTCACTAAGAAAAAAAATGAGTAAGGACTTTATGGACTAGGTTTCTAGACATTGGTTTCATAGATGCTTTATTATTATACTATTCTCTGGAACCTTCTGGACATTCTGATAAGTGAAATTTATTATTTTTTAACCATGTTTACTTAGTTTGTTTCAGGTAAAGAAATTGTTTTTTGAGGTAAGGAAATTAGCCTTTTGGTGGAAGTCACAAATTACTACATATTGTATAATCCCATCACATCAAATGTGTAGAATTAGCAGATCTAAGGACAGTTGTCAGAGGCTGGGGAGGAAATGGAGAGTTACTGCTAATGGGAGCAAGGTTTCATTTGCAGGTGATGCAAATGCTCTAACATTATGGTGATGGTTGTACACCTCTACAAATACACTAAAAAACACTGACTTGTATACTGAATAGGTGAACTTCATGGTAAGTAAATTATATCTTAGTAAAACTATGTTTAAATAGGCTCTTTTTCAGTAAATAAAAACAACTTCAAAATAAAAGTGTTTTTATATTACCATAATCCTAGTTCATCATGATTTTAGTGAAAATCACAATTATATATATATATTTTTAATTAAAAATGCACTGTGTCAATGGGAGAAGCATTTGAAATACCAAGGTATAAGGCAAAATGTAATTTTGGAATTGTATATATTTAACTAAACATTATCTTTTTATAGTTCTTATAAGTTACCTATGCTATTTCAAACATCATAATGATTTATAGTATGTAATATAAAATATATAAAGTGTTTCTTCAGTGTCATATTTTCTTATCACCATACAGAATTATGATTTAAAATTTCATTAAAGGAATTAGTCGAATGGTCCTAATATGGTAACTACTTGGCACACGTGGCATTTCTATTTACATTTAAATTAATTAATATTAAATAAAACTAAAAGTTCAGCTTTTTTATCCTGTTAGCCACAAAACTAGTGCTCTAGAGCCTCATGTGGCCAGTGGCTATGGTATTAGTAGAGATAATAGAACATTTTTATCATTGCAGAAAGTTCTACTAGACAGCATTTGTCGGGAGCCGATCCACTAATGCTGGCTAACTAGGTCACAGCAGGAGAAGATCCACAACTGCTAGTTGACAAAGTCACAGCAAAAGAAGATAGAGTCACCGCAGTAAGACCAACAGCTGTGGGTTGACAAAGTCACCGCAAAGGAAAGGCACGATACTTCCCTCTTTAATCTTTTGAATTAATCTGGCCTTATATTCCCCCCTTTTCTGGGTGTGTGCTATTATTTATGGCACAGGGATAATAGTACTGTACTTTCCCTGTAGATTTGTAGTAATTTCTTTGGAAATGAGACAGAAGGTGTAAGTTCCACAGAAAAGCCTGTAAGCCCCTTGAACTGGGCTCATAAACATAAGAGGCTGGCCATGATATCCCTCATAAAGGGTTAAGTTTGTAGGAGAATTTCTTCTTATTAATCATGTTAGAAAGAATAAAGTTAGAACTTAGCTAGTATATGAATATAGTAAATAAATAAAGTTTAACTAGACATTAGAATCTTAGGTAAAGTGTAGTAGAGTGGCCTGTTGCGTGGCCTTGGATAGGAGTGCAGCTGGCTAGTAAAGAATGTTTTGTTAAAAGACTTGTTTTGTCACTGAAGACAGTTGCTGGGCTTTTCTCAGTAAAACATTCTCATGAGATTTTTGCATTTTCCAAGAATAAGGGGAGGAATGTGGTGGGATTCATAGCAGCAGTAGCAACTAATGCCTTCTGATATTATGTTGCTACTAGCTATCTTGCAGGTGCACTCTATGTATCTTTAAGTAAAAATTACTCTTAATACTATGTCAGTTTCTTAATAGCAAGCCTTTTGTAGTCTTGTGAGAAAAGAATTAGGACACTACATGAACTCAAGGCTATTTGCCTGAGCAAGCGGTGGTCCTCTGCTAGTCCTTGATGATTTCATCTGCTATCTCTTTCTGTGCCCTTGACTCACAACAAGAGTAAAATAGAGTTATTAATTAGTAGTAATCTTTTAGAAGTTTGTACCAATATTATTATTACTATTGTATAACTGTACTTTGAATAACTTACCACCTGACTTGTAGCTTATAGATATGAATTAACTGTTATCTAAAAATATGTAACCATAGTGAAACTAAAACAATGATGTATTCAAAATACCATGTGATTGTAACTTAGTGTGTGTGCATAAAAAGTAATGTTAGACCAGCCATTGGGAGAGATGCCTGGCAGTAAATGCTAACCAGAGAATAAAGAGAAAGAAAAGAATTCGGCTCTCTCACTCAATTTTCGCCGACGCTGTCTCCTCCTGTGGGACCCCTGGATTTCCCCCCCGGGGCTGGACCCTGGCAAACATTCACTTTTAGTCTTCAGGTATATAAGATAAGTCTATTTAGAGATTGATTTTTGCATTTGTAATTCTTATGTTTTAAAGAATTTACTTATAAATAAATCACTGTTAATTTATTGTTATTTATATTTTTACCATTACTTACAAAAATCTCATCCAAATGCATGGGAAAAAAAAATTTCTGGGCATGACTATTATAATTATCTGTTAATGAGACTGTTTTACCTAAGCCTGATAATTTTCAGAACTGATGTCCATAAAATAACTGCAGGTCCTGCCTAGTACCTCTGACATCATCCTAGTCTCAGACGACCACTGGTCATTACACTAAAATAATTTCCCTTCTGTTCCATAATGTTCAAAAGGATCCATCTCTTCCAGTGACTTGTGAAGTGGTAATCAAGAGAGATCTTAAGGAAGGAAAAATAAAACCACATTAGAGGGTTGGAGAGAAAAAAAGCTTCTGGGAACAATAAAATAATCACTGATTCCAACTGTAACTTTGGGGTTTCTTTGGAAGTGGGACCCATAGTGTTCTCTTTTAAAAAGTGAAGGATGGATGGTCTGTTGACTTCTGTTGAATACCAGAGGGACTGTCCAAAATAACCAGTGAGTCTCATCTCACCTGTTCAATACTTTGATCTATAAAGCAAAGTAGGAAATTTTGGGTTTTATTTATTCCGGTGACTTTGCTAGTTGTTCCAGATCAGCTATTCCCAGAGGCTATTTGGTCCTTTGACAAACACAAACACTGTATCATGCTCACAGCAGAAAGCCAGATATCCCAATTATTTCAAGATGAGTTGAAGGTAGACTCTATCTATGTCTAACTTCCGTTGTCTTCCTGCCTTTCATAACTTATGATGCTGTGACTATAGCTAGGTTTTGTTGTGTTTAGTTTTATGATGTTACCACTGGTCTTTTTTTTTTAAGCCATAAATACAAAGCATAGTTGACTCTAGTATTAAATGCCTCTTCCTTGTCCACAAGTGAATATTTCAAAGGACGTAGAAGAGTGATTGCCTCATAGTGAGACTGCATGCAAGATAGATAAACAGACAGACAAAGACAGAAGTCACTCATTTCTCCTCATGAATAACAACTATAAGTTGTGAAACACTGTGACCCAATCATACAAAGTTTTCAGCAGTCTCCCTCTTTTTTGCCTCAATGGGTCAGGCTCAAGACTGAAGTTTCTTATACAGATGAAGGTAGATATATTTCCTAGCAACCATTTCCCTCCACTCCAACCACACAAGGCTAACATATCATCTTAGAATAATTACTATGAACCAGGTCTCTCTGATGTCTATATATCATACTTAGAAAAAATTAAGATTATTATTATTAATAAAGTCACTAGATTAATTTATCTCATCATAGACATAATGATGAGTTACAACTATTCAGCTGAAAATGTTTATCTCCTGGCAATGATTCTCTGGAAATTCTCAATAACTTGAAATACTATCTCTGAGGCTGCAAAAATAACCTTCGATGAAAATTTCCTACAATAAGCTACTTCAGTCCAATTAGACTAAACATTACCAGCTAGATCAGGGCATGAATAGTGAAGCACTTCATAGATAACATGAAGCCTTGAAGTTTGAAGTCCCTAAACCTTATTGCCAGAATTCACTTAGACATCTCATCTTTGCCAAAAAGAAACAGTGGTATTAGAGATTATTTTGAATTTCTAATTTTTTTTATAAATGTGTCATTTCTTACAAAGAACATTATAAACTAGAAAGTAGTCTATAAGATCTCATATGTTATGTTCCCTTGTGTTCTAGTGATTTGTGGCAGATCCTACACATTGGATCAGAAGTTTCTTTACATGTATTTAACTTATGATTATTTTCATTCAGTGTACCGATGGAATCAACCTATCAAGAAGAATCAAATAAGTGAAGAGTGTAAGCCCATAATAACTTTCTTTGTGGCTCAATTACCATAAACTTTCTTGGTTATAGTCCTTCAACTAGCTTTTTGGGTACATTTACCAGAAGGGGCTGCCAAATTATTGTTTAATTCAAAAACAGATGATCGACTTTAAAGCAGCACATTAAGATCTTGAGGTTGACTCACAAACCGGCTTAAAACGACAATTTAAATGTGTTTATTGTAACTGTAAAATAATGGGGTATTAATAAACCAGTTTATCCATTCTTCTGCCAAGCTAAGCATAAAGAATGTAATCAGCATTTCAAAAGGCTTCTAAAATTAAACTGAAATTGTAAATAGAGAAGCTAAGTGAAAGACAGCCAGCCAACGATGACTTTGGAATACTGTTTGTTCTCATGATAAAATTTGGGAAGAAGTGAGCCTCGTTTGCCCAAGTCCATATTAGTACATCTTAGAGTAAATCTGATCATGTTTTTATGTACTAAAGGGTTTGGGGGCGGGGGCACACTCTGAGTTCAGGAGACAAGAAGAAAAAAAAAGGTAATTCAGGCAACGGAAATGGGAAACAGCCCCAGCAAGTAAGACAGGACATTTCACCTATTAGTCAGCCTTCTCAGAAAAAGCATCCCTCTGGAGTGGAGTAGGTTCTCTCGCTGTTTTAAAGGTGACAGGGCATGTCTTTAAAATGAGGCAGAGATCCAAGTTTTGCTGTGAAGTTGGGTCTATTTTGCAGGGAAAATAAAAATACAGAGTTTAATAGTGAACCCTCCAGAGTGCCACCCAAGCAGGCAAACACTCCAAAGTGCTAAGAAAACAACTGCAGCACAAGGATGATGTTTTCTTTCTATTCTATACAGTCATCACATTTCTAAAGATTACAAAATATTAGGTTAAGGAATATCATCATATATAAATTATATGAAAATATTCATGCTATGCTAAGTGAAAAAAAAAAGTAGGTTATACAACTATTTACAAATCCCTGTATTTTATAATTAGACATTTATATTTCTTTTTAAAAACCAGTCTGTAAGTAAAAAAGGTAGGTAGACTATTTGGGAATATGAATGATTACCTTTTTATATAATAAATCTATTAACCCTTTATGATCTTAAGGAAAAGCAATAAATGTTATCTTCCTGTGGCCTGACATTCTCTCTTTAATACTTAGCCCATTAATAGATTGTTTCTGGATAGGAGTTAAGCAGCCTTGACTCTTTGTCTTTTTTAGCTCTGAGAATATTTCCCAGGAAGTCCTTACCATAAACAGATTACAAAGACTTTCATTTTATCAGGGAAATGAGGAAAGGGAGAGAGAGATACTAAAAAAAATAATGTGATGGATATTTTTAACAGGTCTGGAAAATGTAGGATTAAGTTAAACTATTGAATTAACTCATTGAGTTAATAAAATTAACCACTGACACCTCGGATAGTATTATCTGCACTTTAAGGCTCAATATTTTTATTTTTTTTAAATTTTATTTTATTTATTCATTTTTAGAGAGGAGAGAGACAGAGAGGGAGAGAGGAAAGAGAGACAGAGAGAGAGAAGGGGGAGGAGCTGGAAGCATCAACTCCCATATGTGCCTTGACCAGGCAAGCCCAGGGTTTTGAACCAGTGACCTCAGCATTTCCAGGTCAATGCTTTATTCACTGCGCCACCACAGGTCAGGCCAGGCTCAATATTTTTAAAAGACTGATTGCTTATTAATGGTTTTACTTTACTTTTTTTTCTTATTTATTTATTTATTTAGACAGAGACAGAGAGGGAGTCAGAGAGAGGGACAGATAGGGACAGACAGATAGGAAGGGAGAGAGATGAGAAGCATCAGTTCTTCACTGCAGCTTCTTAGTTGTTCATTGATTGCTTTCTCATATGTGCCTTGACTGGGGGAGAGGGGCTACAGCAGAGTGAGTGACCCCTTGCTCAAGCCAGCAACAACCTTGGGCTTCAAGCTGGTGAGCCCGCGCTCAAGCCGGCAACCTTGGGGTTTTGAACCTGGGTCCTCCATGTCGCAGTCCAACACTCTAGCCACTGCAACACCACCTTGTCAGGCCTCTTTTTTATTTTTAAATTAAGAATTATTATGGAGACAGATAGCAGACAATATATCTACCTACCAATCTACCAGGCACACATATTTAACAAATGTTAATATAATTAAACATACTTCAAAATAATTTTTTTACTGAAGCACAGCATACAAAATGGAAAGTGCATTATTCAAAAACATACAGATAAATAGTGTCCTATGGAATGTATACCCATGTAACCACCACCACACTCAAGAAATAGCACACTCACTTGAAAGTACTTCATCCTGGCAATCATTATCCTGACATCTGATAGTGCAGAAGGTTTTAGACTGTTTTTAAATATTGTACTAATAATATCATACATATTTTTGGACCTTGATTATTTTGCTCAAAATTATGTAAGATTTATACAAGCACTTGCTTATAGTAAAAATTCATATTCATTGCTATGTCTTAGTCCATGTTGTAAATATAACATTCTTTTATTCACTGTGCTGTTAATGTACACTGAATTATGTCCAGTTAACTATTATGAATACTACTACAATGAACTTCTCTTATATGTTCTGTGGTGAACATATAGCACATTTCGCTTGGGTGGATAGAAGTGGAATTGCTGAATCATTGGATGGGCCTATGTTAACCTTTAAAAGATACTGCCAAATAGTTTTTGCAAAATACTAATGCCAAGTTTTATACCAACAAGTAAAGTATAAGAATTCCATTTACATCACATTCTTGTCAATATATAATATTGCAAATTTTTTTCTTCATTTTGGCTAGTTTTTAGTTGATTTTTATTTGGTTTTAACTGAACATCATATATTTGTCAGTCATTTGAAGTGATTATTCAAGACTCTTGCTCATTATTCTATTGAGCTAACTGTCTTTTTCTTATTGATTTGTAAGCGTTATTTACATATTCTGGATATAAGTGTATTGTGTTTTATATGTATCTAGGACAGCGATTTTCAACCGAAGTGCTGTCAGAGGCACACTGTTGTGTTGCAAGAATTTTTAAAACATGTACAACCTATTTAGTCAGGGCACTGACCTCTTTTCCCTAATGTTGTCAAATAAAAAAAAGTGACAACAGCCAACACAACAATACCCATCTAGTGTGAATCAAACTTAAACCTTTTTTTGTCAGGTTAGCAAAAAATATATTTTGGGTGTGCCACAGAATTTTAGACATTAGTTTATGTGTGCCATGAGATGAAAAAGGTAGAAAATCATCTATATAGGATATAGTTATCCATCTGCTCCTTGCTTATTAACCCACTTTTTAAAAAAAGCAGAAAGTAAAAGAATAGAAAATGGTATCCTGCAAACAGTATGCCCTCCCTGGAGAAAGATTTTAATTATTTTATTTTCTACCTTCCTATGTTCTTATGTCTAGGTTATGGTTCATATAAATAGATTATAACTGAATTGGGCTTTTAAAAATATTTGTTTTCTCCCTTTACTTTTTAAAGCCCATTTTGGCAATCACTATATTTTCTGGTAATAGCTATGCCTTAAATCCGTGGTAGTCAAGCTGATCCCTACTTCCCACTAGGGGGCGTTCCAGCTTTCATGGTGGGTGGTAGTAGAGAAACCAAAGTATAAATAAAAAGATAGAGTTAACTATAGTAAGTTGTTTTATAAAGATTTATTCTGGAGAGCAGGCCAAGATGGCCAATGTGCAGGATCGGGTGTCGGATGAGGAGAAGATGATTCTGGATCGCCTGTAGCTCCAAGAAGGTTGCTGAGGGCCAGTCAAAAGCGGTGACTCCCACTGGTCTTCGCCAGTTTCCGGCCTGTGAGTTCCAGGGCCAGTACATCCAGCGGCCAGATACAGAGCATCAGCTCAAGGCCTAACAACCATAGTTAGAGTGGTATCTTAAGGAAAGGCTCCTCACACCTGACCCAGCTAAGGCAAAGAAAACGTTGTCACAAACAGCAAAAAGAGCAGTAGAAGCAGACAAGTAGCCCACAGTGGATTACAAACAGCTGAAGCCAACACAGGAAGATTTAGAAATTACACAACTGAAAGCTGGAGTCAGACAACTCCAACCTTATACTCAGCTACACAAACAACATATTTGAAGGAGCAGTCTATATTGAGACAAAATGGAAAGACAGGGAAGTGCAATTCAAATGAATCAACTAGAGGAATCCCCAGAAAAAGAATTGAATGAAATGGAAATAACTAAGATGCCAGATGCAGATTTTAGAATAATGATTGTGAGAATGCTCAAGGATCTTAGAGCAACCATAGATAGACAACATGAGCACCTAAACAATGAGATATCTGGCATCAAAAAGGACATTGAAATCATAAAAAAGGATCAGACAGAAATGATAAACACAATATCAGAAATGAAGACTACACTAAAAGGAATGAAAAGCAGGCGGGATGAAAAAGAGGATCGAATCAGCAATTTAGAGGACAAGATAAGCAAAAGCACAGAAGCAGAACAGCAAAAGAAAAAGAGGATCAAAATGTCTGAGAAAACTCTAAGAGAGTTCTGTTACAATAGGAAGAGAAACAACATCTGCATCATAGGGGTTCCTGAAGGAGAAGAGAAAGAACAAGGGATAGAGAACCTGATTGAAGAAATCATAGTTGAAAATGTCCCAAAATTGATGCAGGAAAAAGTCACAATCCCATTAAAAAGGAACCCAAATAAACCTAAACGAAGACACATCATAATTAAAAAACCAAAGCTAAGAAATAAAGAAAGAATACTAAAAGCTGCAAGAGAAAAGCAGTCAATCACCTACAAAGGAGACCCCAAAAATATGACATCTGACTTCTCAACAAAAATACTTGAGGCGAGAAGGGAATGGCAAGAGATATTCAAATTTATGCAGAACAAGATCCTACAACCAAGACTTCTTTATCCAGCAAGGCTATCGTTTAAAATAGAAGGAGAAATAAAAAGCTTCCTGTACAAAACAACAACAACAACAACAACAAACCCTCAAGGAATTTATTACAACCAAACCAATGATGTAAGAAATGTTAACGGTCCTGTTGTAAACAGAACAAGGGGGGGGAGGGCGGGGAATCTAGTAAAGAGGAATGTAGATTTAAGATTTTAGAAATGCATCCAAATTGAAAAAGAAGAAGTAAAACTGTCATTATTTGCTGATGATATGATACTGTACATAGAAAACCCTAAAGTCTCAGTAAAATAACTACTAGAGCTAATAAATAAATTCAGCAAGGTGGCAGGATATAAAATTAATATTCAAAAACCAGTGGCATTTTTATACACCAACAATGAACTGTCTGAAAGAGAAATTAAGAAAATAATCCCCTTCACTACTGCAACAACAACAAAGAAAGTACCTAGCTGTAAATTTATCCAAGGAGGTTAAAGATTTGTATTCAGAAAATTATATAAAACATTGATAAGAGAAATCAAGGAACATAATCAAATCAAAAATGGGCAAAAGAAATGAATAGACACTTCAAAGAGGACATTCAGATGGCCAATAGGCAAAAGAAAAAATGTTCAATATCACTAATCATTAGAGAAATGCAAATTAAAACCACAATGAGATATCACCTCACACCAGTCAGAATGATACATTAACAAAACAAAACACAATAAGTGCTGGTGAGGATGTGGAGTAAAGGGAACCCTCCTGCACTGCTGGTGGGAATGCAGACTGGTGCAGCCACTGTGGAAAATAGTATGGAGATTCCTCAAAAAATTAAAAATGGAACTGCCTTTTGACCCAGCCATCCCACTTTTAAGAATATATACTAAGAACACCAAACAAAAAACAACAAAAAAAAAAGAGAACACCAAACCACTGATTCAAAAGAAGAAATGCACCCCCATGTTTATGGCAGCATTGTTTACAATAATGAAGATCTGGATACAGCCCAAGTGTCCTTCAGTGGATGAGTGGATTAAAAAGCTGTACTACATATACACATGGAATACTATGGGGCCATGAAAAAGAAGAAAATACTACCTTTTGCAACAACATGGATGGACCTGGAAACTATTGTTAAGTGACATAAGCCAGACAAGAAATAAAAATATCATATGACCTCACTCATATGAGGAATCCAATGAACATTGTGAACTGAGGAATAGAATAGAGGCAGAGGAGGGATCAAAGGGACCAGTGGGCAAGCAGACAGAGGGAAAGGGGATGAGAGGATGAGATAAGAGAAGGGAAAGAGCTTGGTGAAATTATATATACATAACAGCATTATAGAGAGCAGAAGAGCAAATCCTGGAGGAAAGTGGAGAGGGTGCTGGGGGGAGGGGGCAAGAAGGATGTTGAGGGGAATTCGGGGGTGCGGGACGATGTATTCGGTGGGACACTTGAATCTATGTAAACACAATAAATTTAAATTAATAAAAAAAAAGAAATTAAAAAAAAAGATTTATTCTGCCAAACAGCGAAAATCCGACATAAAGTACTTGGTAAGTAATTATTATTATATGCTTTAACTTGCTGTAACTCTGCTTTATAAATTTTATAAAGTAAAGTTACTTCCCTACTTTATAAATCACCATTACTGTGGAACTGGTGGGCGGTTAGAAAATTTTACTACTAACAGAGATACAAAGTGGGCGGTAGGTATGAAAAGGTTGACTACCCCTGCTTTAAATAAAGAGTTTAATTAACAGGTATAGCTATAATTTAAATATTTGGACCACTTTTTCCTCTAACTCCTTCTTGATAACCCTTCCCTCATATGTTTGTTATAATCTATCCAATATCTTCATTTCAGCATAAAACTCTTTATATCTGATCTCCCCTACAATTAGAAACAATATTATCATCTCTCAGTTGATTGACATTAAAGTTCTTCCTATAATGTTGATGTTGCCCACAATTCTGGACTGTACATCCTTTTGTGTGTTTCCTGTTGATCTCTATTTTATTTCTCTGAATTATAGCCAAGAGAATACTAACTGAGCATGTAAATATTTAAATATATTTGATTTCTGGGGCAGTTAAACCAATTTATATTACAATTCATAGCATCTATGATATTTTCCTACTTCTCTAACATTTGATATTTGAATCTTTCTCAACTCCGCCAGTTTGAAATGGTGCTAATTATCTGATTACAGATTAGATTTGCATGTATTTATTAGTGACCTTGAGTTTCTTGTGTTTATTCAACATTTCAGATTCTTTTCATTCATATCAGTGCCTATTATATATTGGGTAGCTTTTGTTTTACACATTCACGTGAAATTTTTTTATATATTCTTGATTCTCATCTTATATATTGTTTCACTTTGTTTATTCTGTCTTGTTTTATATTTCCTCGCCCTGGCCAGTGGCACAGTAGATAGTGTGCCATTCCTGAGCACCAAAGTGGCCAGTTCTATCCAGGGGTTGCCAGCTCAATCCTGGGGTTACTGGTTCAAACCAGAGGCTGCCAGTTCAAGCCCCAGTCAGGGAGAGAAATCAATGGATGCAGAACAGTGAAACAATGAGTTGATGCTTTTCTCTTTCTCTCCCTCTCTCTCTCTTCACCCTCTCTCTCTCTCCATTCCTCTCTCTCTCAAAACAAAGGAAAATATTTTTTTCTCAAGTTTTTAAGTAGTTTTCTTTGTTGTGTTTTGAATCTCTGAAAGAATATCTCTCTCCTCTTTCATCTTTTTAATTAAATTTTGAGAGCTCTGGTATCAGCTTACATTTGTGAAGATTTCCAACCAATTTCACCTTTCTTTCATTTTTCTAAAGAGTACTTGTCATTTCTTAGGAAATATATGGGTAATTTTAAAAAACATTTCTTTGGTTTACTGCAAGGATTTTAAAGTAAATCTAACACAGAAAGGCCAGCATTTGAACTTCGAGATTGGACTTCAAATAAACGTATCCTGTATGTGAATAAAACTGCAATATAAATAGAAAAACACTGAGAGCTTTTACCCCATTGTACACCTAAAGTTTACTCGCAATAGTACTAACCTATTTATGGGAATATCTATATTCCCACAAACAGAATGAGAGAAAATGAAGTTATAACATGTCCCTGTTGTCTGTCAACAATCATCACCGTAACACTTGAACAGCTGGATCCATTGGACACGTTGATTGATGTGACTGAGATACCTGAGCAGGAATTTTAGATCAATGATTGGCAACTTAAACTATGGATAAGCCAGTTTTTCTAAGGCTATAGCACAACAGAATAAAATAGTAATTTATTTTAGGACTGCATACAAATATCCATCCATCCTGCTATTGGTTGCTCCTGTAATCAGAACTAATATCTCCACATTTTAACTAGAGACATGTTTGAAGGCACCTATGTGTGTGTGTGTATTGAGACACGCTCATTTCAGTTGTCTGAATATTCAGTGTAGTTGACTGTATGATTAATAGTGATTACTAATTGCCAAACAAATTGAGTAATGGAGTGGCCTTTCTCTAAGCCCTCTGCTTTCCTAGAAGATGGATGTACTTGCTTTCTACTGAAGTGACCTTCCTAAATGGTCTCTACAACCTTCCTCTTGTTTATCTAATACAAGATTTATGTAAAATTTAGCATACAGGATCAAAAACACACCAAAACTTGGAAGAAAGGTAAACAAGTCAGGACTTAATAGAGACAGTGGTTTCACAACCATCTGAACACATTAGTACCACTGAATTTTGCACTTTAGAATGATTAATTTTATCTTACATATATTTCACCTCAATTTAAAAATAAAGCACTAAGACAAGATGTGCCCAGAGTTAAGTAAACTATTCTATGTTGTAATTACAACTGCAATTCTCAACCCCCAAATAAATATTTAGAAGTATATCACTAGTAGTTTGTAATCAATAGTAATCAAGGTATAAAATTTATGAAAATTGGTGTTGGTATAAATTAGTACTGACTCAAGATTAGTCTTAAAATAAGTCACTCTCACACACTTTCATCCTAATATGCTTTTTTAACTAGTAGAGAAAAAGTAGAGTAATAGCATCTACCAGCTACAATTACACATAATCTACATTCTGTCATATTCTTCTAACCATGTGAGGAATAGAACTCTACAGACACACCTTAGAGTAGGATGCTTGAAAATTACCACTGTGCCTTTTAACTGTAATTTTATATTTAGTTCTGAATATAATTTCATTTTATCCATAGATAAATAGGTAATAGGGAAAAAGAAAAAAATAGTGATTAGAGCTTTTATATTCCCATTGCCTTTAAGGAACAAAAATGCCAGAATATCCCTATACAGACAAGATAATTTTACATATCAAATCAAAACTAGGCAAAATTATGATGCAGGTGAAATTGAAAATATTATTATTATTTAGTGAGAGAGAGAAAGAGAGAGAGACAGACAGGAAGGGAGAGAGATAAGAAGAATCAACTCGAAGTTGCAGCACTTTAGTTGTTCATTGATTGCTTTCTCAAATGTACCTTACCTGGGAGTGCTCCAGCTGAGCCAGTGACCCTTTGCACAAGCTAGTGACCTTGGGGTTTTGAACCTGCATCCTCAGTGTCCTAGGTCACCGCTCTATCTACTGTGCCACCACCTAGGTCAGGCAAAAATATTATTATTTATATTAAGAGTCATGTTAAAAAATCTATATATTCAGTATATTCTCATTTTAACTAAAAACTGTCATTTTGTTTGTTTAAATGACATACTTGTCTCCATTAATGTTTACAAAAACATTTTATCTTTCCAAAGAAAGTAAAATTCAATTTTTTTCTTTTCTTCCTTTTTCTAAATTTTATTTTATTTTTTATTTATTCATTTTTAGAGAGGAGAGAGAGAGGGAGAGAGAGAGACAGAGAGGGAGTGAGAGAGACAGAGAGAAGGGGGAGGAGCTGGAAGCATTAACTCCCATTTGTGCCTTGACCAGGCAAGCCCAGGGTTTCGAACCGGCAACCTCAGCATTTCCAGGTCGATGCTTTATCCACTGCGCCACCACAGGTCAGGCCAATTCTTTTCTTTTAAATCAGCATAATCATATTAATTTTTTCATGTAAACTTCTGAAGTTTAACATGAATAATTTTGTGAGTCTTGGGCTTATAAAATGGTGTGTGTGTGTGTGTGTGTGTGTGTGTGTGTGTGTGTGTGTATATATATATATATATATATATATATATATATATATATATATATATATATATATAAATTCCAGGCCAAAAGGAAAAAAAAAACTTTTATAGGTATAGGTTATCTGCTTTACCTATAAATTGTGAAGTGGTTTTATGAAAATCTGCACAGGCCCATTATAATACCATATATGTGGTTTTACAGTGACTTAGAAAGTCAGAATTAACATAATTATCCAAAAGGGATCAATAAATCATGAAACCCATTCTCATTAATTCAGCAAGCATTTGTCAACCAAATATTCTGCGTCCATTTTTTTTCTGGCTGCGTCATTTGTATATTCCATAAACTGCTCCTCCCTTTGCCTTTCAATGGCTCTCACACCACTTCTGTCCCTGAGAGTCAGTCCTGCTGCTCTGGTCTCCTTTGATTGTACACCAAGTCAAACATCATTTCCTATTCTCCTCCCAACCAAGTCCCTGCCATTTTTCTTCCAATACCCTAATTTATTCATTACCCTCAGGATGGTCTTGTCTTTAAGAGAAATCTGGATCACAACCCAAGCCGGAGAGGGTGAATCATAATGGGTCTAAGCTAATTATGATAGTGTCATTCATCTTCCCAAGTGATTGGTTTTGGCCTTGGCCTGGGACACAATTACAGTCAATAAAAATGAGAGGAAGTCTGCTGAGTGGTTCTGGGAGTGGTTTTCTTGCTCCTCAAATTGACACAATAGAGGTATGTTCTCTTTTTATACCTGGAGTTAGGATAGCGGGCAATCTCAGGTGGAAGGCCTACGGGGAATTGGATATGTCTGAAACAAATACTAGCAAAGAGGTTGGGATATTATTCTGCCATTTGTGACAATATGGATGAACTTGGAAGACATTATGTATGCTAAGTGAAATAAGGCAGTCACAGGATGACAAATACTGAATGATTTCACTGACACGAGCTATCTAAACTAATGAAATGTATACACGCAAAAAATGGAGTAGCGATTTAGAGAAAAGAATTGTTTAATGGTTATAAAGTTACAATTATTAGATGAATAAGTTCTAGAGATCTGCTGTACAACATATACCTGAAGTTAGTAGGGGATGTGTGCTTTAAAGTTTAAGAGGGTAAATTTCATGTTGAGTGTGCTAACCACACACACAAACACACACCCAATAAGTTAAGGACATAAGGAATATTTTGAGGCTGATGGAGATGTTTATTACCTCAATTGTGGTAATGGTATCATGAGTGTATGCATTTGTCCAAACTCATCAAAATAAATATAATATGTATAATTTGGGGTATAGCAATTAAATCTCAATAAAGCTGCAGAAACAAAAAGAACACTTAGAATGGCATAGCCTTTAACCCAATAATTCTATATTTGAGAACATATCCTAAGATAATCATTTGGAATACATAAGAACCTTTATGCACCAGAGACAGAGGTTGGGGTTCAATGTGCTTACTAGGGATCAGAACCTGTGATAGGAAGTGGAAAGAAGCAGGGAGAAGTTCATTTGTAACACAGGCCCAACAACACTTCACAGAGCCCACAGAGAGCAGCAATATTACCTATACAAGTTGTCCTGCTGGGCGCTGAAATGGCTGTTTCTTCACACCTCACTTCACTTAGCCATCGGAAGGCATGACCTGAGGCAACTCTCTTTAGCTGAGGCAAAATGTTTCCAAAGGCACGGACAGCTGGAGGTCACCTGTTGACTTTACCCCTCATAGCAAGACCTTCCTTGAAGCAGGATCTGGGTAACAAGCCAGTCCACTGAAGATTTCATCAAGAATGATGGAAGATGTCTGGCTCCTTGTCCATGCCCGTGGCTCACTAAGTTATCCAGTCCTGGAAAGGCCCCACCTCTGGACTTACTATGGGATGAGATCATAAAGGGTTGCATTTTGCTAACATTTCCATTTCTGGCAGCAGGCAGGGTCTTATTTTATACATTGAAATTCATCTCAAAGCTCTTGACTTTTACACATTTGGGGACAAACTTCTTCAGCCCAACTTTGAACTCTTTCTTCAGGCGTAAGTCTATGTATGACTTTATCTTCTATTGTACTGCTGAGACCAAGAGATTCTGCCTGTTTTCTGCAGCTTCCTTCCTCAAAATAGGGGCTCAGACCTTATAGGTGTTTTAGGTTGGGAAAAAGAGAAGAAAAACAAGGAAAATTCCTATTACAAAGAGTTCAGGGACATATGGAGAACCCTGTTTTGACTTGTGTAATAAATAGAACTCACTAGAGTTATAAGCACCCTTTAAATGAGGCCAAGTGTGTGTCTCCATCTCCCTGCATTAAATTTAATCTTATCTACCAGTTAACTTAATTCTTATAAAGAATATTCAAGATCCACCTCCTCTTATGAACCAATACTGAAAACTTCAGAAAGTCCAGTATCTCACTAACCCTTGATTTCTTCATTCATTAAAAGAACGTTTAGGGCCTCTTCTAACTTTAAAATCCTACCATTCTATAAGCCATGCATTTATTTCTGTTCATGACTTTCTGTTTCCTGAAGTACTTTTTAAATAACAGCCACCAAATGATAGCCATCCAGACAGTCTGCTTAAATCACCCCTGTCATGGGATGTCACTCTGAGGGCCTCCGGACACCTTAGTGGAACAAGAGATGCAAGGGAAGCTATCAGACAGCAGCCTTCCGAGCTGTCTTCTGCTAAAATGCCTCATCATATCAGCTGTGTGCAAGCAGCCATTCTGCCCCAGGCACGAATCAGTCCCCAGTGACGTCTGTGTTCTAACAGGTTGTGAGCAATGAGAACATTTTACTGCAGGATCTTTTGGGAACCAGCTAAAGGACATCTCTGTGGATTTTTTTTTCTTTTTCAGGAAGTCATAGTTCTTTACAGACAATTAGCCTTGATCTAGAAAATAAAAATATATTTGTGTTGATTTGATTTTTCTTAAATTGGTTATTTCCAAGGGAAGAACTTAGCTATCCACATGAGAACATCTCCCAGAAAGTACAGTTGGTCAACAAGTCCTTGGTTCTATTAATGGGCTCACAAGAGAAGACAGACACTTCCGGTGGGAGTAGAAGTTGGAACATTCACTCTGGAAAACAGTTTGGTAGTTTCTAATAATTTTAAACACACGTTTCCCTTTTGACCCAGCAATTTTAATCCTAGGAATAAATCAAGAGAAATGAGAGGGTATGTTTACAAAAAGATTTGTTAAAGAATGTTGGGCCCTGGCTGGTTGCCTCAGTGGTAGTCAGTTAGCCCAGCATGTGGAATTCCTGATTAGAGTCCCAGTCAAGGTACACAGGAGAAGCAACTATCTGCTTTAATACCCCTCCCCTTCCCTTTCTCTCTCCTTCTCTCTTCCCACAGCCATGACTCAAAAGAGCAGGTTGGCCCTGGGCACTGAGGATGGCTACATGGCCTTGCCTCAGGCACTAAAATAGCTTGGTTGCTGAGCAATGGAGCAGCGACCTCAGATGGGCAGAGCATCAGCCCCAGATGGGGGTCGCTGGGAGGATCCTGGTCAGGGCACATGTGGGAGTCTGTCTCTCTGCTTCCCTGACTCTTACTTGATAAGAAAAAAATAAAGAAAGAAAGTTGATAGACTCTTTCATAATAGCCAAGCACTGAAAACAACCCAAATACCTTTTTTTTTTTGAGTCAGAGGTCACTTTATTATATCTTAAAACAAGAAAACATTCTTGAAAGCATTCTTGAAGCAAATGCAGATTTCAAATCTAAGCTTTGTCACTGATATAACCTTGAACAAGTTACTTAAATCTTTCTAGACCTATTTCTTTTTTTTAAAATAATTTTATTTTTTTAATGGGCGACATCAATAAATCAGGATACATATATTCAAAGATAACATGTCCAGGTTATCTTGTCGTTCAATTATGTTGCATACCCATCACCCAAAGTCAGATTGTCCTCTGTCACCTTCTATCTAGTTTTCTTTGTGCCCCTCCCCCTCCCCCTTTCCCTCTCCCTCTCCCCCCTCCCCCCGTAACCTCCACACTCTTATCAATGTCTCTTAGTCTCACTTTTATGTCCCACCTACGTATGGAATAATGCAGTTCCTGTTTTTTTCTGGTTTACTTATTTCACTTTGTATAATGTTATCAAGATCCCACCATTTTTCTGTAAATGATCCGATGTCATCATTTCTTATGGCCGAGTAGTATTCCATAGTATATATGTGCCACATCTTCTTTATCCAGTCATCTATTGATGGGCTTTTTGGTTGTTTCCATGTCCTGGCCACTGTGAACAATGCTGCAATGAACATGGGGCTGCATGTGTCTTTACATATCAATGTTTCTGAGTTTTGGGGGTATATACCCAGTAGAGGGATTGCTGGTTCATAAGGTAGTTCTATTTTCAGTTTTTTGAGGAACCACCATACTTTCTTCTATAATGGTTGTACTACTTTATACATTCCCACCAACAGTGTATGAGGGTTCCTTTTTCTCCACAGCCTCTCCAACACCAAATACCTTTTAAGAGGTAAAAGAAATGAAGTACTAACACATGGGTGATTGAAAAAATCTATGTTAAGCAAAAGATAGTAGACCCAAAAGACATTGTGTATAGTTCCCTTTATGTGATATTCTAGAATAAACAAAATTAATCTATGGTTACAAAAGTCAGAAGAGTGACTAGCTCTGAAAAGATTAGAAAGAGGTACAAGGGATCTTTCCAGGATATCCTATATTTTGATAAGATAGCAAATACGAAAGTACATATATATGTAAAAACTCACTAAGCTGTACATTCAAGAGTTGTGCTACTTATTCTATGTAAATTGTACCTCAGTGTACAAAATAAAATGACAAAATTTTGGTTCTTTCCATAAGATAAGAAGAGTAGCTTTGTTTCATGTAGATCCTACAGTGGACATGCTACTCTCCTTCTTGAAGCAATATTGCCAAATTGGACCCTCTTTGCTCCACATCACATAGAGACATGCACAGTTCAGACTGACTGGAACTTAATGGAGAAGTCAAAAGATATATCATCCATATGAATGGCTTCCATATATCATAGGCTTTCTATGTACCACACCCTGCATAGATCATGATTTCTCATTCCCAATCCATCTTGCAAGGCAGGTACCACTAACTATATTGTCTATATGAGAAAACTGATGCTCACAGCAGTTAAGTAGCTTTCCCTATTTAACCCAACTACTCAGTGTTAGACCTGGGACTCAAACAGAGTTTTATGTGGCTATACATCCCTGATCTTTTTAATGTGTCCTGCCCCTTTGCTGAAGAGAGGTGATAGAGGCCCTGTAACCCAGTGGTCCCCAACCCCCGGGCCATGGACCGGTACCGGTCCGTGGGCCATTTGGTACCGGTCTGCAGAGAAAGAATAAATAACTTACATTATTTCCATTTCATTTATATTTAAGTCTGAATGATGTTTTATTTTTAAAAAACGACCAGATTCCTTCTGTTACATTTATCTAAGACTCACTCTTGATGCTTGTCTCGGTCACATGATACATTTATCCATCCTACCCTAAAGGCCGGTCCGTGAAAATATTGTCTGACATTAAACCGGTCCATGGGTTGGGGACCACTGCTGTAACCCACCAGGGGAAATATCTGCATATTCTTTTTTGCTGTTTTGGAGATGGTCTCACTGGCCTGAGATAAGGCCAGAGTGGTCAGAGTGCAAGCACCTCCGGTGTTAGAGAAAGCTCCCTTGTATAAAGTGAGAAGTTAATGAATCACCCAGGCTGCCACTGGCCAAGCATGGTCTTCACACCTCCTCTGGGGAAGAAAAGAGCAACAAAGATCCCTGCACACACACACATACAAACACATACACACACACGCAAGTGAAACTTTAAGAATGTGCTCCTTAGTGGCATCACAAGATTTGCATTTTTCATTAAAAAAAAAATGACAACACAATTTCTACCTGTGACCCTCACTGTTCTTCACTTCAGGCTGCCAGGCATTCAGGTCAAGGAATTTTCACGTCTAAAATAGTTTCAAACCAAACAGTTCCTTGGGGACGGATAGCTGTGATTAAACCTGGCAACTGTTATGAGTCATATGAAAAGGACACTGAAATTAATGCCATTATGCTACTAATATCTGCCATTCTGCTGTCTGTGCCTTTGCAACAACCTTTTCCAAGTTATTATTAAAAATATATTGGGGCCTGGTGTAATTATAAATGCAGAGAAAAATAATGAAGGCAAACCACACCAAGCACCCACTGTAATTTCAACGTACGTACAGCAGCTGCTTAAATGTATGTGCTGGAAAATGCATAATAAAAGGCTTGAATGTTTAAAGTAAGGTTTTTAATCTTTTGGTTATTATCTGATGCTTAGCAAAAACCCAGTGGTAACAAGGAGCCCAAATTGAGCACTAGCAGCTTCTTGGGGCTTAAAAATCAAACTAAGAAAACAAAACACACTAAAGAATATCAAAGCCTCGTGCAAACAGCTGTGCAATCATTATACTTAGATCACTACAATTCCTATAAACTAGGATTGTAAATATATGCCCTACCTGTGGGAAAATTATCTAAAATAATATATCCGGTCATCAAACAGAAACGTTCATGCAAATCAATCAATAAAATAGGAATTCTAATTATTTTTTGGAAATACTGTGTCATCTCTGCAGATACATCTCAATATATATATATAAGCTGCCATTTACTACAGTGGTCCCCAACCTTTTTTGGACCACGGACCAGTTTAATGTCAGAAAATATTTTCACGGACCGGCCTTTAGGGTGGGACGGATAAATGTATCATGTGACCGAGACAAGCGTCAAGAGTGAGTCTTAGACAGATGTAACAGAGGGAATCTGGTCATTTTTTAAAAATAAAACATTGTTCAGACTTAAATATAAATGAAATGGAAATAATGTAAGTTATTTATTCTTTCTCTGCAGACCGGTACCAAATGGCCCACAGACCGGTACTGGTCCGCGGCCCGGGGGTTGGGACCACTGATTTACTAGATCTGTGACCTTGGGTAAATCTCTTAACCTATTAAAAGCTCAGTTTTCTTATCTACCTAGCAAAGGTGATAGTGAGGATGGAAGAAATTCAATGTATGCAAAGATCAATACCAAGGAATGGAACAGGTATGGGCTTGTCAGAATAAGAATGCTTTGTTTCACCCAGAGCTGAAGAAGTCATTTGGAGCACAAAATACTAAAATAGCACTCTGGGGGGTGGGGGTGGGGGTTGGGGGCTTTTACACCTGAGGGGGCTAACAGCAAAACCTTTCTCAGCATGGGCTTTCTCAGCATGGGCTTTCTCTCTCAGCCCCACTTTATCTTTGAACTGCCAGACACTGATCACATCAGGAAAATGGGCAAAACAAGGGACCACCAGCCCTTAAATATAAGCCAGGTGTCTTTAACACTGTGAGCTTGCACTTGGAATTTTAAATACATTTTCTTTTTTTAAAATTTAAAAAAAATTTTTTTTTTCAGTGAGAGAAGAGGCAGAGAGAGATAGGGTCCCACATGCACCCTGACCAGGATCCACTGGGCAAGCCAACTAGGGGGGTGATGCTCTGCCCATCTAGGGCATTGCTCTGTTGCTCAGCAACTCAGCTCTTCTTAGCACCTGAGGCAGAGGACATGGAGCCATCCTCAGTGCCCAAGGCCAACTCACTCCAATTGAGCCATAGCTGCAGGAGGGGAAGAGAGAGAGAGAGAGAGAGAAGCAAGAGGGGCAGGGGTAAAGAAACAGGTGCTTCTCCTGTGTCCCCTGACCAGGAATCGAACTTGGGACATCCACACTCCAGGCCAATGCTCTACCACTGAATCAACCAGCCAAGACTAAACGCATTTTCTTGTACCATATTTCAAATGGATGTATTTTATAGCTACCTAGAATCTGACGAGGCAAGTTGTAAACTTCTAAAAATCCTACAAAAAGTCTATTTTTCCAAAAATTCTAAAATAATCTAGCATGCCCACTCTGCCAAGATAAAACACAAGGTGTATGCTGGTTGATAATACATACTATTTTACCATTGTCTTCTCTTTCTCTCCTTTGCCCCATCCTTGGTAGTTATCAGTCAACAACACCTTTTATCCGTGGGCCACTGGGAGGTGGGTGTCCTCTTTCAAATAGTCTCTTTGGTGCCTCCTATGTGACCAACACACTGGATTCTATCACACCTGTGTCTGAACACAAATGCACCACCGTCCACCATCATAGGCAGCCACCCACACAGAGACAAAAAGGCACTGAAAAGAAGTCAGCTGTATGGAGCTGGCCTGGCTCCTGCAACTTACGGGAACAAAGTGCCCACTAGCAAGAACGCTGAAAATGGCAGCCATTCATTCTCAGGCCATTTGGCGCTTCTGATCCCCTCACAGATCAACAGACTACAGGCTGTCACTGAGCTGGGAGCCAAACCTGCATGCAGTTCCCTCTTCCTTCTCTTGTGAGTCTCAGGAGGCCCACAGGCCCGGCTCCCAGAGCCTCGGGCAGGAGGGACACAGGGTCCGGCAGCTGTTCATGGGAGAGCACTTGCTGCAGATACCACTTTTCAGTCTATAATCTCAAACTTTATATATATTGTATGATAAAACTTTTCATATTTAAATGGCCGAATTTATCTTTTCTTCTATAATATATGCTTTTGGTGGTGTTTTATTTAAAACAAATCCTTTCTACCCTCAGGTCATAAAAAATATTGTTCTATGTTGTCTTTGAAAATTTGAAAGTCTTTTGTTTGTTTTATAATTATAATAAAATTTTTGTATTATGCTAAATAGTGAACTAATTGTATTGGAAAAGGCAGCCAGCCAAATTTGCAGCTTACCATTTCCCTAGCTCATTGTCTCCCCGGTGATGTGAATATCATCTCTAGTCTATGCAATTTGTCACAGGTGTTTGGCTCTGTTTTGAGTTTTTGTTGTTTTTCGTTTGGGGTTTTGTTTTGTTTTTTAGTGTGAGAGAGAGGGAGAGAAAGACAGATAGATAGACAGGAAGGGAGAAAGATGAGAAGCATCAATGCACAGTTTGCAGCATCTTAGTTATTCATTGATTGCCTTATCCTATGTGCCTTAACCGGGAGCTCCAGCTGAGCCAGTGACCCTGGCTCAAGCCAGCAACTTTGGCTTCAAGCTGTCAACCTTTGAGCTCAAGCCAGCAACCATGGGGTTAATGTCTATGATCCCATGCTCAAGCCAATGACCCTGTACTCAAACTGGTGAGCCCGTGTTCAAGCGGGCAACCTCAGGGTTTTGAATCTGAGCCCTCAGCATCCCAGGTCGATACTCTAGCCACTGCGCCACTGCCTGGTCACGCTGTTTTGAGTTTCTGTATAATGTTGTTGATCTTGTCAGTACTTACAACAATAGCATATTATTTTATTCAGGTCATCTTTACAAAAAAAAAATGTTTTATTATGGTAGGACTTCTCTCTTCCTGTTTTTTTCTATAAGAATTATCTCAACTATTATTAGAACTTCCATCATCCATATTAATTTTTTAAATTACTTTGTCAAGTTTGTGGGGGCCTGAGCAGGCGGTGGCGCAGTGGATAGAGCATCGGACTGAGATGCAAAAGGACCCAGGTTCGAGACCCCGAGGTTGCCAGCTTGAGCGTGGGCTCATCTGGTTTGAGCAAAAGCTCACCAGCTTGAACCCAAGGATGCTGGCTTGAGCAAGGGGTTACTCTGTCTGCTGAAGGCCCGCGGTCAAGGCACATATGAGAAAGCAATCAGTGAACAACTAAGGTGTCGCAATGAAAAACTAATAATTGATGCTTCTCACCTCTCTCCATTACTGTTTGTCTGTCCTTATCCATCCCTCTCTCTGACTCTCTATCTCTGTAAAAAAAAAAAGTTTGTGCGGGAAAAGCCTTATAATTTCTACTGGAATTATAATAAATTTTTTGATTAGCTTGAAATAAAATTAGCTTAACAAATTTATGAAATCCAGTCACTCTATCCACAAACATGACTCAATTTATCTGTCTCTTCTTATATACCTTTCAATAAACCTGAAAATTTTCTTCAAAAGGTGTTTTAAATATAATTTTAGATTGATTTCTTGATACCTTGCAACTGGTCACTATTGCTAATGGAATTGTTTTCACCTTTTGAAGTCGCTATTCCTGGTATAAGTGAATACTATTAAATTTGGTATACTAATACTTTATTGAGTGACTTTCTTTAAATTATATTCACATTTATAAATCTGACTAGTTTCTTAAATTATATTGTAGACTTATGTTTTATCTATACATAATGATTATTGTACCTCTTCCTTTTAAATAACCCTTTTTCCTTCTTATTGTATAGGCTGTTATTACCTATAGATTGAAGAACAGTAGAGGTAATAGCAGACATGCATATACTCTTTCTAATTCTAACTAGATGCTTCTCAATTTTGACCGCTAACTATGATATTGATATATACCAGGTATCAGATAAAGGAAGTTGCCTTCTATTGCTAGTTTGGTAAGATATTTTTAATAAGTGTACTATTGGGTTATACCAAATGTTTTTCTATATCTTTTTAGATATTCATGTATATTTCCTTAGAATAGATTACATTAATTTTTCATCTGGATTATTGTTATAATTGTGAGATATACTCTACCTAATAAGATCTGTCTTTTACACAGTGCTAGATTTTAGTTTCTATGTTTTATTTAAGCAGTTTGCAACTATAGTATATATTCATAAGTGAGTTGTCTTAAAATGTTCTTTTCCTTTACAATGCTTGCCAGGTTTTGATATTAAGATAGTTTTACCATCATACAAAGGTAATACAGTTGGCAAATACTATAACTGTTTGTTTTATGAAGCCTTGGAAATGAAACTGTGAAACTGACTGAATCTTATTTTTCTGTTTATATAGAGGTAGAAGAAGACAATGGAGAAGGGAGGGACAGGAAATTTGACTAAATCATGGGTTTCACCAGCATTTTGGTTTTTTTGTTTGTTTTTACAGAGACAGAGAGAGGGACAGACAGATGGGATCGAAGAGAGATGAGAAGCATCAATCAGTTTTTCGTTGCGACACCTTAGTTGTTCATTGATTGCTCTCTCATATGTGCCTGACCGTGAGCCTTCAGCAGACTGAGTAACCCCTTGCTCGAGCCAGTGACCTTGGGTCCAAGCTGGTAAGCTTTGCTCAAACTAGATGAGCCCACGCTCAAGCTGGCAACCTCGGGGTCTTGAACCTGGGTCCTCCACATCCCAGTCTGATGCTTTATCCACTGCCCCACCACCTGGTCAGGTTCACCAGCATTTTGATCTCATGACCTTTTTACCAGCTTATCAACTCTTGAGGACCTCAAAAAGTTCCTGTTTATCTCAGTTATTATATCTATGGATATTTATTATATTAATTTTAGTCATGCAATCTCACTTGTATTATTTCTCTGGAATTTTTTCAGACTTATTTTATTGGCTTGTACTAAATAAGTATACACAAGGCTAATAAGTACTAGAAAAGAATATATCTTATCAATTTGTTGGATGAAAGATTTTGTATACATTTATGAGTTTAAGCTTATTAATTCTGTGTTTCCATTATGTCATAGTCTTACAAATGCTGTTGTCTACTTTTTCCATTTTTTATCTGTGTTTCTGAAAGAGCTGTGCTGAATTCTCCCAAAGTGTGATTATTTTCATTTTATGGCTCACAAATCCTGCCTCGGTTGTTAAATGCATAAAAGTCTTGAGAGTTACATATTCTTAGTAGACTATTTCTTTTCACATAAAGTGATTTTCTTCTTTATCACTTTTATATTTTTGGTTCTTATGCACTTTAGATTTCAGCCCTTTATTTTCAAAATTTCTCCAGCCTTAGATTTTAGGTGTCAGTCTTACTAAGTACACACTGCTTGCTCTTTTTTTTAATACTAGATAAACTATCTTTATTTGAATAGGTAAATTTAGTTATTTCACATTTATTGTACTACTGATACATCTGGCCTTGACTATATCTCCATGTAGGTGTTGAAGCCTTTGCCTCTACAGCTTATAAGACATACCAACAGATTGTTTCCTCAGCTAATATTTTCTCATTGTCAAAACTTATCTTATTTAGTATTCAAAATCCATACTCTCAATACAATGATTTTATGTGATGTTTATATAGAATAACAATTATATTTGAGTCCATAAATTCAATACAGTGTTTTTAACAAAATTCTATGTGGGACAATTCTTGAACGATGTTCTAAATACCTTAGCGAGAATGACCCAAGCAGTTGTATGGAAACTCATGTGAAACACATCTCAGAACTGTCCCACAGGATGATAGGGAGGCTGGGCCATTTAGGACCAGACTCTCATCCCCATTGTTTGAAGGTTTTCCCAGGGACATCTTCTCATAGAGAAGCTCTCGTGGGGCAAGAGAAACTGTCAGTATGTGAGGCGCTGTGTCCTCTACACAAAGGTAAACTGAACTCAGATGGTCAGAAGGGATGGAATGCAGAACATCAGCAACCTCTGTTACAGCCTGCATGCTCATTTCCTGGATTGTTATTCCTGTGAAAATTCATTATACTGTCCTTATGCTATACTTTAATTTATTAAAATATTGTTTGTAGGAAATATATGAACAATGCAGAGGGTGTCATTCCAGGAAAAAAAAAATAGAATAAAACTGAGTGCCTTACACTTAAGATCAAAACTGTTTCCCCAACTATTCTGGCTGGAGCTTCAAGGTGACCCAATCAGCTACTGCTTGTCTCACCAGTGGTTCTGTCTCAGAGCTCCCGATGAGGCATAAACGGCTTGCCAATTTGGAGGATGATGCTGGCCAGGCAGTTTAACTTAAGCTTATAAATATAATTATTCATTTGGTCACTCAGTCACTTGTTCACCCAGTATTGGCTGAGCCTTCAAGGAGCTCACAGACCAGTCAGGAGAATAGATAGATAGGTAACCAATTAAGTAAGACAAAGAAAGTTAAAAAACAAAACAGAACAGCAGCATTCGCAAAGTTCCATAAGCATTCATTTTGTCCAAGAAGTTTGAGAATGGCATTGAAGAGACATTTACAGCAGGACTAGGACTTTGATGAGATGAGAAAGCAGGAAAGAGAGAGAAATGTAAACAAAGTCATGAGGCTACATGGTGCATTCTGGAAGGAGGACAGAGTTGAGGATGAATAAACACTAGATGGTGGGGTGTGTGGTAAAGGAACAAGGAATGAAGCTGAGAGGGTAGGTAGCTTCAGATGGTAAGAGACTCCAAATTGTGTATTGGGACCAGAATTTATTCTGCAGAGAAATCAGAATCAGAAAAGTTTTTTAAGTAATAAAATGGTATTGATAAGCCAGTGTTTTAGAAAACTGGAACAGTAACCAGAGGATGGATTGGAGTGGTAAGAAACTATAGACAATGAGATCAATTGAGTAGCTATTAAAATACTTCCAGGGAAGATGATCAAGAAATGTATTTAGGAATGTTTTGGGCTAATAGCTCTATAGATGGTTAAATTTCATTATTAGATGTGTGGCCATGTCCTCAGAAGGCGCACAATGTGTAGTTCAAGCAATGAGCATATTTGTTAGACAAATAAAAGAAGAAAAAGCCCTCTCTAGGAATCCTAAAATTCATCTCCAGAGGTGAGACAAGGCAAGAAAGCACAATTTAAAAATACCCTGATATGAAATCAAGTTAAGACAGAGAGAAAATGAGCAAATAAAATTGAGATGTATGTGTAAAGAACTGATAAGGATGTTTCTAGAGGCTAAGATATTAAATTAACAAAAAAAGAAAATCAAGCTTTTGTAAAGGAAAAGTCACTTGGTACACAGCATAGTTTTACAAAATATAATACAGATATAAAAATTATTTTATAGCAGATAGAAGAGCATAAAAAACATCGGTCCTTGCCTGACCAGGCGGTGGCGCAGTGGATAGAGCATCGGACTGGGATGTGGAAGACCCAGGTTAGAGACCCTGAGGTCGCCAGCTTGAGTACGGGCTCATCTGGTTTGAGCAAATGCTCACCAGCTTGAGCCCAAGGTCGCTGGCTCGAGCAAGGGGTTACTCAGTCTGCTCTAGCCCCCTGGTCAAGGCATAGATGAGAAAGCAATCAATGAACAACTAAGGTGTTGCAACGCGCAACGAAAAACTAATGATTGATGCTTCTCATCTCTCCATTCCTGTCTGTCTGTCCCTGTCTATCCCCCCCCCTCTCTCTCTGTAAAAAAACAAAACAAACAAAAAAAACACATCAGTCCTTGCTTAGAATCTCAGAGATGTCTAACTTGTATATATAAAATATGTACACTAATTACCAAAAACAAAACAAATTATCAATTTCCTTGTGAAAAAAAATTCAACTTCAGGCCTTGGCTGGGTAGCTCAGTTGGTTAGTGTTGGCCAGATAAAATATATTATGCTCACTTTGTTAAAGATGGCACTGCCCACGTGAAAGCCTGCCACCCAGGTGATGGTATTGGTTACCCTTCTTGCTTGGGATAGGCGTGATTATATTAATGTGTGTTGGGGGTGGGCAGGCAGGATCCTTGTAGCCTGGGGCTTGGGTTTGGGACTAAGCCTTTCCCACCCTTTTTGATGTAGGGTGGTGCACTCTCATGAAGAATTCCATTATGCCTCAGATAAGTGACTTTGTATCAGACACTTCCTTGTTTGTATATTGGATTAAAGGTTTTGACTTTGATACTATAAAGTGGGGTAGACCCAGAACTTGCTCTCTCGGTTCCTGAGATTAACATTAGAGGAGAGAGCAGAAAAAGGAGAGCAGAGAAAGGCCATGTGGAGGAGGCCAGGAGAAGCAGCCAAGATGGTAGAGTGCTGAAAGAGAAGTCAGTTAGTGCAGAGTTTGTGCAGGAGAAGGAGATGGGGAACAGAGGTGAATAAGACTGGTGAGGTTAGAAACCTTTGATTCTAGGAAACTCGGATAAGTCAGTAGCTTTGTGAGCGCTGAATGAGTGGGTTTTGGAGTCCAGTGTGTGTTTTTACTTGCCTGCTGGGTCAAGCTAGGATTAAAGCTAATGGTCCACCAGTTCTTGGCTCCGTTGTTTCATTACCGACTGTCCGAATCTAATGCGAACCTGCATGGGCCAGGCGGCTGTGATGGTGGCCGTGGCTACTAGCTTTACATTGTGGCTACTGGCTTTACACTAACGCTCTGGCCTTCTTTACGTCCCTCAAACACTACAAATTTCTTCCTATGTAGCGCTTTTCTTCTCCTCTTCCATCTGCTTCGTAAGACTTCTCCCAAATATTCACATAATGGCTCCCTAGGCCCTGTAGATTCAGTCCAAAGGTCTTTGCCTCGTGACATTTTTCAGTTCGCACAAATTCAGAATGGTTCTCACTTTACTATCATGCCATTAGCTTATATCCTCTGAGCTTTGTGTGAGAGCAGGGACCATGATAATAAGTCAGGAGCACATATGCCCAGTGTCTACAAGCACTGGACAAATAAAAAATAGGTGTTCAAAATAAAACCCTGCAGTTAAATGAGCGAGAGTGTCTGTGTATTCGTTGCTTAACGGGAACAGGCACCAGACTATTGCAACTTAGTAACTGCACAGCCATTAGAATCAAAAGAAAGATAAGCTCTTTTCTACCACCTTGTGCTGCTTATGCGGCACCCAAGGTAGGAAGTTCTCAAACAACTGATGTTTGAGAATGTGGTGGCGATGATGACTGGTCAGTGCACTGAGGAAACAAGTCGGTGCACAAGTCAACAACCTTAACCAACGTACTTGCAACGAAAAGGCAGAAAGGTTGAGAAAGTAAATCATATTCTGCTCCTGGATTTCACTTATGACTTGCAAGGCACCTGTGTTTCACCTTCTCCTAGACACAGCCAGGACTACTCGGTTTTCTTACAATGAAATATGTACAGCAATGTATATGTGTATTCACTTATTCATTCATTCATCAAGATTTTAAGCAAGAGCCCCACGTTGTATTGACGCATCTAAACCTACAAATCTCCAAAGCCAGAAAAAGTAGCAAGGCTGACTAAAATCATTAGATAGGCTGTTTTGCCACCAATTTGGTGGCAATCAGTTCCCAGGTAATGTTTATGTGGCCTTTTAGTCCTAACAATATTTAAACTACAAAAGCTGAGAATCATGTGCACAGGCATAAAAAAGACTCGGAGCATCCTGTCGATTGCAGAGTGGTGAACTCATGCGTGCTGACTTTTCAATCAATCATTTTATTTTGTCTCAGTCAGTTCAAAAAGACAACCTCAGCTAAATAAACATTCCTGACAGTTGACCGATAATGGAAGAAGTTGATTATAGAAGAAAAAGAAAGAGAAACGTGCCTAAATTGCCTCTCAGCTTTTATTTTTGTAATAAGAGAGCTTTAGATAAACTGAAAATAATTACAATTTGTACATTCCAGTAGAAACATAATATAAAACCAAAATATAAAAGAGCCTTCAAAGTATCATTTATTTAATATTTAAATAAAGGACACTGAGGACAAGTGACATTGGCTCACTTTTACAGAGGCAGTGAAAAGACAGCATTCATGTCACAGAACAGTCATCTTCACCTCTGTCCTACTGATAATGGGCTGAAACATGGAGAAAGGGTGTCCTCCCTGCCCACGCTGAACTCTGCCCTGCAGCTGGAAAGTGAGCCAAAGGGTAGGCAGGGGAAGAACTCTGGACTGAAAGTCCAGCTGGTTCTGCGACCCTGGCTTAGTCATTCGATGGCTGAGCCTCTGTGCTCATATCTATGAAAAGGGAAGTTTGAAGATAAGCTCTATAGTTCTTGTCAATTGCTGTAGAGGCCCTGAATAGGAACTTAGAACAGAGACAGAGCTCAGTGCCCTGAGGCAAGGGCCACAGTGGCTTTACAGATGAAAATATTGAACCCAGTACTGTGCTGAACACAGCACAATAGAGATAGAATTGGCAATTCTGATTAATCAATAGGTGGGGACATTCGAGCTACTTCCCTTGCCTTTAATCTGCTCTAAGGAAGTTCCCCTTCTCTTCTCTAATTCCTGAAGTCCTCATTCTTGCCCCTGCTTCTATTATGTGAGGAATCAATAAATACCCATAAGGACTAGGGGTCAGCGCCCTCTGTATAGGGGATTGTGAGGTGGTCTCCCCTAGGTCCCTCGGTGCTTGCCATGTGGTCTTTGAGTAGTCATTGTCTCTGCAACAAATTCCAGTACTCCAGTAGTTTGATTTTTACAACTTACAGTAAATTACAGGAGGAAAAAAAAACTTGATAATGTTTTCTTCTTTCAATGAGGGTAAAATATGAATTATATTCAAGTTGAAAAAGACCAAATAGAACTGCCCCTTTTCCCTGTTACTAGTTTTCCCAATAATGTTTTCAATTTAATTCCATGTAACTCAGGACCTAAGGATGTTTCTTCCTAATTTGCAGCTGCCCAATGTGCTACTCTATGGCATTTACTTTTTAATGAGGACATATGGATATTCTTTAAGAAGCTATGTTGGTTTGGGGAGAACCAAAAGAGATCACTTTTTCAATTAGTTATCTGAGATTATAGGTATTTGATGTCTACAGATTTTTTAAGCTGATGTTTATAACATTAAATGGAAAATACTTGCCTTATGACATCTTGATTTGTGACACTAAATTTATAGTTAAACTAACCAAAGCTGGCCTTTACCATTGCTGAAACATTGCTACTAAAGTACACATTCCATTAATGGAACACAAGCAGCTCATTTACAGCATGTATATACAATGAAAACACTTAATGCATGTAAAGCCAGTAGCCACTGCGCCATCACAGCGGCCTGGCCCACGCAGGTTTGCATTTGATTTGGACAGACGGTAATGAAACAACGGAGCCAAGAACTGGTGGGTCATTACCTTTAATCGTAGCTAGCACCTGGTGGGCAAGAAAATACACACAGTGGGAAAACACTTCTGTTGGTCAAATAAGTTTGTAAATATGATATATAGGTTTGCTCACTTATAGTTTGCATTGGGTGTGGGGGACAGGCTGTAAGTAGGCAGGGTCATTATAGCCTAAGGTTTAGTTTTGTTTTTTTTCTTTTTTATTTATTCATTTTTAGAGAGGAGAGAGGGAGCGAGAGAAGGAGGGAGGAGCTGGAAGCATCAACTCCCATATGTGCCTTGACCAGGCAAGCCCAGGGTTTCGAACCGGCGACCTCAGCATTTCCAGGTCGATGCTTTATCCACTGCGCCACCACAGGTCAGGTAGCCTAAGCTTTAGTTTTAAGACTAAGCCTTTCCCACCCTTTTGAGGAATCCCATTATGACTCAGATAAGTGACTTTGTATCAGAGACTTCTTTGTTTGTATATTGGATTAAAGGTTTTGATTTCTACATTATAAAGTGGGGCAGAGGAGCCCATGCTGGAGGAGAGCAGAGAAAGGAAACATGGAGGAGAGGAGAAGCAGCCAAGATGGTGGAGTGCTGAAGGAGAAGCCAGTTTTTGCAGAGTTTGTGCAAGGAGAAGGAGATGGGGAACAGAGGTGAATAAGGCTGGTGAGGTAGAAAACTTTGATTCTAGGAAACTCAGATAAGTCAGTGGCTTTGGGAGCTCTGAATGGAAAGGGAAGTGTTTTCCCACTGTGTGTATTGCTTGCCCACTGGGTGCAAGCTAGGATAAAAATGATGGCCCACCAGTTCTTGGCTCCTTTGTTTCATTACCGTCTGTCCGAATCAAATGCAAACCTGCATGGGCCAGGCAGCTGTGATGGTGGTTGTGGCTACTGACTTTACAACTTCCCTTTCCATTCAGGGCTCCCAAAGCCACTGCCTCATCGGAGTATTCCTAGAATCAAAGGTTTCTACCTCACCAGCCGTATTCACCTCTGTTCCCCATCTCCTTCTCTCTGCAGAAACTCTGCACAAACAGGTTTCTCCTTCAGCTTCCACTATCTTGGCTGCCTCTCCTTTGCAGCGCCAATGGCAGTAACTGAGAGAGAGAGAGCCCCTGCTCTAAACTAAGCCTTAGGCTATAACCACCCTGCCTGCTTATAGCCTGTCCCCCACACCCAATGCAAACTATAAGCGAGCAAACACATATATCATATTTACAAACTTATTTGACCAACAGTAGGGAACCTGTGCCCTCTGAAAACCAAACAGTCCCATTCCAGTGTAAGCACCTCCTCTAAGGCAAGGAAAAAGACACCTGAAGTAAGTTAACAGTTCTAGGCCAACACAATCAGTGATGGTAAGAAGCTATTGTGCTGATGGGAAATTTCTTATCCTACTTTTTTACAATCAGATGACTCAGCTATATCTACTCCCATATTTCTCACTTTTCTCTAGATGCTAAGATAGTTGAGTCTACTTTTATGCAGTATTCTTCACCCAGAGTTTTGTTATAATATTTCTCTGCTTTTCTTCTTTTGCTTGAGAGGATGGGGATAGGAACTATAGACTATAAACTGGGCAGGGAGTTATATATATTTTATCCCATATAATCTTATAAACAGCTGTGTAATATAGCTGTCCAGGTTCTCTTTCTACCAATAAGACTGAAGCTCAGAGTTTAAGTAACTTGACTTTTCAGTTTTGTTGTTGTTGTTGTGTGACAGAGACAGAGAAGCTAGAGGGAGGGACAGATAGGGACAGACAGACAGGAAGGGAAAGAGATGAGAAGCATCAATTCTTTGTTGTGGCACCTTAGTTGTTCATTGATTGCTTCTTCACATGTGCCTTGGCCAGGGGGCTACAGCAGAGCGAGTGACCCCTTGCTCAAACCAGCAAACTTTGGGCTCAAGCCAGCAACAATGGGGTCATGTCTATGATCCCACACTCATGCCAGTGACACTATGCTCAAGTTGGTGAGCCCACGCTCAAACCAGATGAGCCCGCGCTCAAGCCTGCAACTTCAGGGTTTCAAACCTGAGTCTTTTGCATCCCATTTTGACGTTCTATCCATTGTGCAACCACCTGGTCAGGCTACTTTTCAGATTTTTATTGTAACATGCTACAAGCCTCTTTGGAAGTATAAAGGATACCTAAATAAATAATGTAAATCAGTAAATAATTTCAGCATCAAAAACATCCTTTTATTTAGTTCCGAGCACTAAAGACTGGTAGACTTTTAGAGCCAGAAGGAAATCAATCATCTCTTCAGCCCCATCGATGCTTTGATAAGTGAGTCCCAGAGAGGTGACCTGAATGACTGAGCCATATAACTGACCCTTGGCTCTCTATAGTTCCTTTTTTTTTTTTTTTCCCAAAATAGAGTGGAATCATCTTCTGTGGCTCATTTTTGTTTCCTGTGCCAGGATCCCACTGCCTATTAGTCTCAGGATCCATAAACTCCCAAGGAAAGAATGAAAGTGAGATTTAAACATATTAATAAAATCAGTTTGTACTACAGTGAAATAAAACTATACAAATAATAAACATTTGAACTTTATGTGCAAAAAAACATTGTTACTATTCTTTAACACAATATATTTTAAATTCTCTACTGTTATTATAATAAAATCTCTAATTTCCAGGTTTATTAATTGTGTTATTCATTTATATCCTTGAGAAAAAGAACTCATATAAATGGATACTTCTAGAGTATATCCTAAGGAAATCAACAGGAAATGTTATGAACCATATACACAAATATTGAAGTATTTGTTTTTTTAAATAGCAGCTTGGTTTTTTCACAAAACAAAAATGAGAGTCACTGAAATGTCCAACAATAAGATTTAAAGGATACATCATACAAAGGAATTCTAAAAAGCAATTTAAAATCATGATGCAGATCTATATTTATTGACATAGATAAAAGATAATCCCATTTATCTAAACAAACAGATATTTCTGTCTGCTTTTAGGCTTATCAAAATACCTAGAAGGGTACTCTAAAATGCAATTGGAGTTTTCTCTATATGGAAGAACTATTTTCTGGTCTACTTCTTATCTCCAGCACTGTAAGAGTATTTTTTAACTTTATTTTTTAACTTTTTACTTACTGATTTCAGTGGGAGAGGAAGGGGAAGGTGGAGGAAAAGAGACAGAGAGACAGAGAGAGAGGAACATCGAGCTGCTCCTGTATGTGCCCTGACCAGGAGTTGAACCAGAAACCTCTGCGTTTCGGGACAATGCTCTAATCAACCAAGCTATCTTGCCAGGGCACCAACACTGTAAGATTTTAAATAAATTTGTGCTATTTGAATCCACCAAATTGGTGGTAACTTGTAGCAATAGAAAATTAATACAGGTCTTATACTGTCATATGATTTTAAAGTTAAATGTGAAGAATCTTCTCTTGCTTTAATACTAATTAATAGTAATATATTATGATCTAAATATTAAACATCATCCTGGATCAAGGACTTAACCTTTATCTTTAAGCGCTATTTTACCTGGAATGCTATGACACACACACGCACATGTGCATGCACACACACACACACACACACACACACACACACAGCTTTCATTCATTTGTCATTCATTCATCTTTTAAACAAATCCTTATCTTAAAAGTTTTCATTTATACCAAGTATTTCAATGACTCACAGAATTCAACAAGTAGATTTCTCTCACTTCCTCACTACACCCCATTATAATATCCTCAGTTCTTGTTGTACTTAGTCTGGCCAAAGAATGAGTTCCTGACCCCCAGATTCTCACTGAGTTAAAAAAACTAGAATGCATCTTCTGATACAACCACAAGGGGGTAAACTATCCACAGAATAGTGTTTAGGATGAAAGGGAAAGGGGAACAAAGTGGAGTTTCGGTTCTCAGAATCCTGTTAGAACCATGGGCTCCGACACTCCATCACTTACACAGGTCCCCCGTGACGGAAGGTCTTCCATGTACCATCCCAGCCTTGGCCGCAATCTACTACAGAATTCTTGGTCCGAGTGAGCTAAGTAACCATGTAGTCACAAAACCAGATCTTAGGACCACATAAGCCAGGGGTCCCCAAACTTTTTACACAGGGGGCCAGTTCACTGTCCCTCAGACCGTTGGAGGGCTGGACTATAAAAAAAAACTATGAACAAATCCCTATGCACACTGCACATATCTTATTTTAAAGTAAAATAAGCCCTGGCTGGTTGGCTCAGCAGTAGAGCGACGGCCTAGCGTGCAGAGGACCCGGGTTCGATTCCCGGCCAGGGCACACAGGAGAAGCGCCCATTTGCTTCTCCACCCCTCCGCCGCGCTTTCCTCTCTGTCTCTCTCTTCCCCTCCCGCAGCCGAGGCTCCATTGGAGCAAAGATGGCCCGGGCGCTGGGGATGGCTCTGTGGCCTCTGCCTCAGGCGCTAGAGTGGCTCTGGTCGCAACATGGCAACGCCCAGGATGGGCAGAGCATCGCCCCCTGGTGGGCAGAGCATCGCCCCTGGTGGGCGTGCCGGGTGGATCCCGGTCGGGCACATGCGGGAGTCTGTCTGACTGTCTCTCCCTGTTTCCAGCTTCAGAAAAAAAAATGGAAAAAAAAATAAAGTAAAATAAACAAAACGGGAACAAATACAATATTTAAAATAAAGAACAAATAAATTTAAATCAACAAACTGACCAGTATTTCAATGGGAACTTTGCTCCTCTCACTGACCACCAATGAAAGAGGTGTCCCTTCCGGAAGTGCGGCGGGGCCGGATAAATGGCCTCAGGGGGTCGCATGCGGCCCACGGGCCGTAGTTTGGGGACCCCTGACATAAGCCTCCCTTCTCTCAATCTCCTCCTGTTATGAGGCTGCTTTTTACAAACCTTAGACACCTAGGGTATCAGCTTATTTCTCCTTCCCAAACAATGACTTCCTGGCCAGCTCCTAAGAGTAGGACTTCTAAATGCTTCCAAGATTCTACACCACCCTTTGACTCTCTTGGGACAGGACTTTCTGGACCCTCACTAGAGCAAAAGAAAACAAACTGACAAGTAAAAGCGAAAGGGGAATCTCCAGAATGCATCCTACTGCGTACAACCACTAAGGTAGTTGTTTCCAACAACAATTCATATATCCCCAATCACCTAATTTGTACCATTACCTCATAATTGCGTAATCTGTTCATGTTTTCTCCTAATTGAAGATTTGTGTTTCATCTTCCTGCCAGGTGTATAAAGAAAGCCAAAGTCATCTCACACGTACGACAATGCTCTCCTGTCTTTACTCACCCTGTTTATGAAGAATATTTAATAGTTGAACCTCTAAATATGTCCTTCTCTCTTTGTTACAAATCGTCCTTAGAAACCCACAACTGTGAGTAAATTTTCTTTTTTTATTTATTTATTTATTTATTTTTTTCATTTTTCTGAAGCTGGAAACGGGGAGAGACAGTCAGACAGACTCCCGCATGCGCCCGACCGGGATCCACCCGGCACGCCCACCAGGGGCGATGCTCTGCCCACCAGGGGGCGATGCTCTGCCCATCCTGGGCATCGCCATGTTGCGACCAGAGCCACTCTAGCGCCTGAGGCAGAGGCCACAGAGCCATGCCCAGCGCCCGGGCCATCTTTTGCTCCAATGGAGCCTTGGCTGCGGGAGGGGACGAGAGAGACAGAGAGGAAAGCGCGGCGGAGGGGTGGAGAAGCAAATGGGCGCTTCTCCTGTGTGCCCTGGCCGGGAATCGAACCCGGGTCCTCCGCACGCTTGGCCGACGCTCTACCGCTGAGCCAACCGGCCAGGGCGAGTAAATTTTCTTTAAAACTGACAAGCTTCATTTTCAAAACGTTAGAAGCTTTCTACAAAGGTACAGTATATATGTCAAAGATGTATTTATTTCACAAGTGAGGGAACTAGCAGATGGTAATCTGCTTCAAACAGCATTTGAGAAGCAGAGGTTTACGAGCTTTGATAGCCTGTCAGAGAGAATCTGCTGAACAGGTCTGGTAAGAGGCAAGGCAGGTTAATGTTCTCTCCAGAGCAATACAACCATAACTGTTATGGTCATCTACTCATCTGCATCTCTACCAGCAATCATTTGCTTCTCGATGAGATAAAAATCGACAAGTTACCATGTCATTTCACAGAGTCTGGGCCATACTTGGTAGTCAATAATAAAACATCGCTACATTATCTTAGAACATAAAATAATCCTTGGGTGGGATTGTAAATGCTCAGGTATGACACTGAGAATGCATACGGTCTTTTTGTTTTATTTCCAAATTTTTGGTGATTTTTCTTAATACAATTAGGTGGGAAATCCCTATGTACTCATATTACTCTTTACCCAGGATTCTTTCTTTCCCAATTAGTGCTTTAAATTTCCACGTCTTTGGTCTGTCCTTATATAATATTAATGGTGAACTCATTCCCTAATATTTTTTAGAATCCTCCATTTGTCAGGCTAAGGTCTAGATACATTTGAATAACAGTTTACATTTCACAAAGTTCCTTGATAGCAATAATCGCAATCTTCTTTAATATCGAGGAAAGAAAAGGTAATTCAATAAGATTTGAACAAATTCAAAAATATTCTTCAGTATCTAGATTTATATAAATATAAAATGACTACCGTTTGCTGATTTAATCTTTTAATCTTCTCAAAAACCTTAGAAGATAGATTTGGTTGCAGACCAGGGAACTGAGGCCCAAAGAAGGTAATTTGCTGTGTGCTTTCTACTAGACTGCACTGTCTTCAGCTATTATTGTTTTAAGCATGAGATTTAAAGTTTTCCATTTAAAGTTTAGGTTTATCTTATAGTTTTAATGCTGATCTGTGGTCAAAAAAGAAAAAGCTAAACAGAACTAAACAGATAATTGAAAATCATTTCTTATATAAAACTCTATAACTGATAGTTCTTTAAAATTATAATTAGGATAAGAGTCCCCCCCCCCTTAAATAATTACTAAAAAGCAATTCTTTCTTGACATCTATTAAATTTGTGCTTTTCTGTGAGATCCGTGGTCCAATAAAGCATTCCTTTTATCATTTAGACTTTAATTATTGTTGAATCTGAGTTAATTAATCTCTAGGTGTCTCCCTTGAGGTTTCTGTGTCTCAAAGTTCCTAGAATCAGTCATTTTAATACACACACACACACACACACACACACATGTGTATATATAAATATGTATGTATGTATGTATATATAAATGAATGAAGAGGTGTTTTATCAGATTAAATAGTTATCTGCTAAAGAAAGAACTACACTTCTCTAAACTCTGAGGATGATCTAAAAGTGTATATATTGCCCTAGTCAGGTAGCACAGTTGGTTAGAGTGCCATTCAGATATGCCAAGGTTGTGGGTTCGATGCCCAGTCAGGGCACAGACAAGAATCAACCAATGAATGCATCAATAAGTGGAACAACAAATCAGTGTTTCTCTCTCTCTCTCTCTGGCTCTCTCTAAAATCAATAAAATAAAAAATAAATAAAAGTGTATATATTAAATGTCCATATACTAGAGTACATAAACTAACAATAGAAGGGAATATGAACTCAGCATTAGGAGGTTGAGGCTCAGTTGTAACTCCGAGCCAGGAACTTACTTCATCCCTATTGACCTTACCTATATGTCAGCTAAGGTAACTGTGAGTAATATGCTAGCTATGCATGAGAAAGCAGTTAGTGAAATTTAAAGAGCAATGCAATGTCAGGTGCTATTACTCTAGGATGCACACTCCAGTACACTGAATTTCTTTCAGGGCTTTTAATGTGTCATGTTCTCTCGAGTGCAGAAGACCTGTACACACTCTGGCCTATGCCTGGAACTCTCTATCTCCACTACCTTCTATTTTCTGACTCCTACTGTCCTGCATAGAGAGCACTTCCTCTGGAAATGTTCCTTCATTCCCAACTCTGGTTTAGTTTCCAATATGTCCACTTCTTCCATCAGAACGTTCATTTCTGTAGTCTACTTACTTGCTCACCCCACCATTACCATTAAGCTCTATCATAGAAGGCATCGCATCTATTTTATATCTCCACCCCTTAATTCAGTTCACATTATACGGTAGATACTGAATAAATACTGGTGGAATGAATTTTAAACTGTCACATGGCATAGCTCTAGCTCATTACATCTAGACAAAGTGAATGGAGCACCAAATACTTCACAAGTGGTATAGGTCCATGTGATATTTAAATATGGCACCTACTCAAAGGAAGTATTGATATTTATATATAAAGGACACTTATTGACGAATGAAAACATGCTTATGAGTAAGCAGAGAATATATTAAATAAGTACTACTGCATGTACTGAAAAAAGGAAGTATTTTATAAAAAACAGGGTAGTTGAGGCATAATTATGTAAATAATCACTATTCAGAACTATAAACTCAGAGCCCTGTAAGCATGTGAGTTTACAGTGAAAACTAGCAGAAAGGGTGCTCCTGTAACACGACAGGTGCAGGACAAGGTTATGAAGGAGAAGACTTATTTCACGGTCACTTATGACATCACTTTCTATTTGTCACTATTTGCCTTATTGTTTCACTATTTGGCTTTTCTTGTTTGAACTCAAAGGAATTCATGCACAGTACAAAATTTGTGTGTCGGGTCATTTAAAAAAATTTTTTATTGATTGATTTCAGCGACAGAGAAAGGGAGAGAGAGAGAGAGACAAAAACATCGAGCTGTTGCCTGACCAGGTGGTGGCGCAGTGGATAGAGCGTCGGACTGGGATGCGGAAGGACCCAGGTTCGAGACCCCGAGGTCGCCAGCTTGAGCGCGGGCTCATCTGGCTTAAGCAGAGCTCACCAGCTTAGACCCAAGGTCGCTGGCTCCAGCAGGGGGTTACTCGGTCTGCTGAAGGCCCATGGTCAAGGCACATGTGAGAAAGCAATCAATGAGCAACTAAGAAGTCGCAACGTGCAACGAGAAACTGATAATTGATGTTTCTCATCTCTCTCCATTCCTGTCTGTCTGTCCCTGTCTATCTCTGCCTCTGTAAAAAAAACAAAAACAAACAAACAAACAAACAAAAACATCGAGCTGTTCCTGTATGTGCCCTGACCAGGGATCAAACCAGCAACCTGTATGCTCGGGGACGACACTCTAACCAACCAAGCTACCCAGCCAGGGCTGGGTCATTATTTTTATACAAAAAAACCTAGTATAATAAAATCTAGTATAAAAAAATAGCTAATCTTTGCTAATTGCTTTTTAGTTCCAACCATACTTCCCAGGAAGGTCCCTGATTAACCAGAATTCCCTATTTTCCTCAGAGCCATTAAATAGATTTGATACAAATCATTCTCATAGTGGCAAGTGCTAAAAAAAAATTATAATGTATTAGATTCAGATTTATCCTTCATTGTTTTGGCAATGAGTCTTACTAAATAAATTTATCATCATAGCTTTAAAATAATTTTAGACTCAGAAAGAAAAAGAACTCTGGCTTTAAAGCCGCTTTTTCCTCCAAGACTTCAGATAAAACAATTATTTTAGTATATTGTTTTGTGTTAATATACACTCACACATGTGTCAAAGTATATATGTGAATTTTGGTTTTGTGATTGTACGCATATAATAAATGTGCATATGTTAATTACATACACACACATGTACATACAATACACTATTTTTGTGGACCATACTTTGCATGGGTGATCATCAGTGCACCCTGGCGATGTCTGGAGATGGCCAGGATTCTACATTTTATAACATTTACAGCAAATATACATATCAAGCCCATAACATCAGCCTTAAAGAATGAATTATGTTGCCAAAGTAAGGAAGTATGAAATGCAGTGTTAGAATACTTCCAGCAAAAAGAACTGAACCTGACCAGGTGGTGGAGCAGTGGATAAAACACTGGCAGGGGGTGCAGAGGTCCCAGGTTCAAAACCCAGAGCTTGCCAGCTTGAGTAGGGGATCACTGGCTTGAGCGTGGTTTTATAGACATGACCCCATGGTCGCTGGCTTGAATCCAAGGTCGCTGGCTTGAGCAAGGTGTCACTGGCTTAGCTGGAGCCCCCCAGTCAAGGTACATATGAGAAAGCAAGAAGCAGTCAATGAACAACTAAGGTGCTGCAACAAAGAATTGATGCTTCTCATCTCTCTCTCTTCCTATCTGTCTGTCCCTGTCTGTCCCCCTCTATCTCACACACACACAAAAGATGAAGGTTTTCTTTAAGTGTATTTTCTAAGCACAGGTTTGTTTCCTCTTCTGAAATGTGGAGCACCACAATTGTAGATTATCTATATGGGCCCAAAACTCCCATAATAGATACTTGCTTCTTTTCTTGACTTCTTCTCTCCTACCTACAGAACATCTGGAAGTGCTGAAGGAGAAATGTTGGTCAAAAAAGTTTGTAAAATATGATTTCATGTTTGCAAATTACTTCCTGTTTGGGAAGGGCCATTGTTTTGCTAATGTTTGCTGGAGCAGAAGTTTTTATGCCAGGAAGTTTTGAAAAGAGAGAGAACAAGGAGAAAAGGCAGAGAGAAGTCATGTTTGCAGAGTAAGAGAGGAGAAAATGCAGACTGCTGAGGAAGAAGCCAGTTGTGCAGAGAAGTGAGGAAGTGTGCAGATGGGGAACCAGAGGTGAGGGGCTTTTGTGAGCTCTGCTGAGACTGGTGGGGCCTTTGATTCTAGGAGGAACTGGAGAAGATTCTCCTGGTTGTGGAACCAGAGAATGCGCCAGTGGCTTCGGGAGCCCTGTGTGTTTGCTTGTCGGCCAGTGTGAGACCTTAATAAAGGAATGGCCCACCATTTTTTGGCTCCATTGTTTCTTTACCATCTGCTGAATTTAATGGGAACCTGCCATGATGGCGTTGGCCTCTGGCCTTACAAGAAGTAAACGTGTTAGGTCATTATTTAAAACATGCTGTCCCTGGTTGAAGTAGTGTGGTAGTTTGTAAATTTGCTTTATGATTTTAAAGAAAATTACTGCTGCGAAAAATAAGGATTTGCAGAAACCCTCAATCTCCTGGACAGGGCCTGGGAGTCAGGATTTCTAACAGATGTCTGAAGTCAGTACTACTCAATACACAAACTAATCCACAAACCTGAGAAACCAGTTGAAAGGCAGATGTGAGGTTGCACCAGAAAGTGCATTTCTAGCAAGCTCCCAGGGCACACCAAAGCTACTGTTGAAAGGACCAGCTTTGAGTAGTAGCAAGGTCCTAGCTGATTGTTACCTTCAGACATATCTGGAAAATAGTGGTCTCGTCATTAGTTTATGAAGCATCAGACATTAGGGTGTTTGAACACCTTGGATTCAAAGTATAGGAGTTGGTTAAAAAAAAAAGGCTTACAGGAAGGATTCCTTAATCTGTTGTGTTGTTAGTCCATACACTTTGGCAGTCACGGTAAAAATCTGACCAGCATTTGTAACTCAACCTTCTATAACTTAACATCTATAGTCTGTATGGCCTTACAGTTTTCTCTGTTTGGTTGATTGTTGTTTTTCTTGTTCTTTTTGTTTAATTCTCAGAAGGCACTTTTATTTCTTAAATTCCTTCAGTCCACATGCATTGAGTACATACCACATGGAAGATCCTGGCCTGAATGCTATTATATGTTACAGCATTAAACAAGGCACAATCCTCAACCTTCAAATAATATGCAGTCTAGTAGGAGAAACAACATATGAAGTGGAACACCTTACTTAATTCAAGGTAGGATGTTACATTATTGTAACAGAAACTCCAATGTCATGGCTATGAGAATTCAGAGGAGAGAGAACTTTTTCTAATTGCAGGGTCAGAGCAGGACACAAGATTTTAACCCAGGTATGCCTGACTCATCATTGCCACGTTGGAGAAGGCAACTGGGACTTGATTGTCAAAGCCACAGGATACTGACCTTGTCCTTAGGTGACAGGTGCTGGCAGAGGTTTTGTTTAAGCCTAAAAATTGCAGCTCCAGTCATGAGTTTAGAAAGCAAACTTTAAATTACTCCTTGAGGCTAACCAGCACATCTTTTAGTGGCTCTGAGTAAAATCATTCTTGAATGAATATAATTTTAGTATGTTCACTTAACATTCATTCCTCGGCTGTGTAATCTTCATCAGTGGACATCACCACTCCAAGAAGTATAAATTTTAATTATATATTTTATAATCTTAAAATTCTTTAAAGTTTGTTTAGTTAGTCCTCTTCTCAGCAAATTGATGATACAAAGTTGTCATAAACTATTGAGGACTGCAATCACTTTGTATTGTTCTATTGAATTATGACCATTATTATTTTTATTAAAAATTTTAATCTATTGTGTTAACATGAATTCAAGTGTGCCACTCAACATAACACCCTCATCCCCCAACAACGTACCCCTCATTATACCCCTTCTGTCCCCCTCCCCCCTTCCCTCTGCGATTTGCTGCCCTGCTATCTGTATGTGTTATATATTTTCACTAATCCATTCACTACCTCTGATCCTGTCCCCTTATCCCAATCCCCTCTGACAGCTGCCCTCTGCTCCCTGTGACCCCGCCTCTGCCTCGATTCCATTCCCCAGTTCACCTTGTTCCTTAGATTCTACATACAGGTGAAATCATATGATACTTGTCTTTCTCTGCATGGCTTATTTTACTTACCATAATAATCTCCAGGTCTATCCATGCCATCACAAAAGGTAAGATTTTCTTCTTTATCACAGCCATGTAGTATTCCATCGTGTATATGTACCACAGCTTTTTAATACACTCGTCCACTGATGGATACTTGGGCTGTTTCCAGATTTTGACTATTGTAAATAATGCTGCAATAAACATGGGGGTATGTATCTTCTTTTGAACCAGTGCTACGGTGTTCTTAGGATATATTCCTAAAAGTGGGATAGCTGTGTCAAAAGGCAGTTCCACTTTTAATTTTTTGAGGAAACGCCATACTGTTTCCCATAGTGGCTGCACCGGTCTGCATTCCCACCAGCCATGCAGGAGGGTTCCCTTTTCTCCACATCCTCACCACCACTTGTTGTATTGATTTGTTAATGAGAACCATTCTGACAGGTGTGAGGTGGTATCTCATTGTGGTTTCAATTTGCATTTCTCTGATGACTGGTGACTTTGAACATTTTTTCATATGCCTATTGGCCATCTGTATGTCCTCTTTGGAGAAGTGTTTATTCAATTCCTTTGCCCATTTATTAATTGGACTGTTTACCTTCCTGGTATTGAGTTTTAAAAATTCTTTATAAATTTTGGTTATTATTCTCTTATCAGATGTATCAGGCAAATATGTACTCCCATTGTGTGGGTTGTCTTTTTATTGTTAATGTTGTCTTTTGCTGTGCTAAAGTTGTTTAGTTTGATATAGTACCATTTGTTAATTTTGACCTTTATTTCACTTGCCTGTGGAGATAGATTGGCAAGAACATTATGAAAGATATCAGAGAGTTTACTGCCTATGTTTTCTTCCAAGATATTTATGGTTTCACATCTTACATTTAAGTCTTTTATCCATTTTGACTTTAATTTTGTGAATGGTGTAAGTTGGTGGTCTGGTTTCATTTTTTTTTTTTTTTGCATGTACCTGTCCAATTTACCAACACCATTTATTAAAGAGACTCTATTTACTCCATTGTATACTTTTCCCTCCTTTGTCAAATATCAATTGATCATAAAGGCATGGATTTATTTCTGGGTTCTCTGTTCTGTTCCATTGATCTATATGCCTGTTCTTATGCCAATACCAAGCAGTTATTATTACAATGTCCTTGCAGTATAACTTGATATCAGGAAGTGTAATACCTCCCACTTTGTTCTTCATTTTCAAGATTGCTGGGTTATTCAGGTTCTTTTTTTGTTCTACATAAATTTTTAGAATATTTGTTTTATATCTATGAAGTACATCACTGGTATTTTAATTAAGGTGACCAACTTTTTACAATGAAAAGGAGGACAAAAATAAATGGAAGAAAACAGTACTGTAAATAAAAGAAACATTTTATTCATTGCAACAATAATACAGTATAATATGATAAATGCATAATAAAAACATTTGTAATATTTATATTGTAATTATGCTTACATGCCTATTAATTTTTAATAATAATTGTAAGAAAAAAGTACTCATTTAGTAAAACAAAATATCAAACAAAATCACTAATTTGGAGTAATATTCGGGTGTATTTATCATTTTCTAATTAAAAAACATCTGTTTTATGCAACTATTTAATCAAAATACATTATTAATACATATGGTTTGAGGTTAGATTTCCACTTTAAAACTCAAATATTGGGTAAATACTTGTAAATAAAATTATATGTTTTTGGAAATTATTAAATAGATAGTGAATTAATAAAACATGAATTGTGCTTACCTGTCTATAATTGAATATTCACTGAGAAAGAAATAATTGTGAGTCTACAACAGTGGTAGTCAACCTAGTCCCTACCGCCCACCAGTGGGCGGTAGCAGAACAACCAAAGTATAAATAAAAAGATAGATTTAACTATAGTAAGTTGTTTTATAAAGATTTACTCTGCCAAACTTAGCAAAAATCCGACATAAAGTACTTGGTAAGTAATTATTATTATATGCTTTAACTTGCTGTAACTCTGCTTTATAAATTTTATAAAGTAAAGTTACTTCCCTACTTTATAAATCACCATTACTGTGGAACCAGTGGGTGGTTAGAAAATTTTACTACTAACAGAGATACAAAAGTGGGCAGTAGGTATAAAAAGATTGACTACCCCTGGTCTACAATGTCGTATGTGCCATGTCGTGTTTCAGTAAGAAGTACACAAAGTCATTTGCACGCTCAGTATATCATGCTCTCTCTCAAGGTCTCCCACGCAGAGCACATGCATCTCATAATCACATCTCACTGCACTGTCCTGATCCTTGACAAATCATCACGTCATGTCAAATACAAATATGTCACATCACATGCAATGGATTGACTCTGCACCGATCAACTCTGCATTGATTGAATATGGACATTTACAGATTAGTCTTCCAATATCAAAAAGGAGCATATGTAGGAGGACACTTTTTGAGGGAGGATGAAACTTACAGAAGAAGGACTGTTCTCCCTAAAGGAGGATTATTGGTCACCTTAATTTTAATAGGAATTGCATTGAATCTATAGATTACTTTGGACAATATAGACATTTTAATGATGTTTATTCTTCCTATCCATGAACACGGTATATCCTTCCACTTGTTTGAAATCTTCCTTGATTTCTTTTTTCAATGTCTTATAATTTTCTGAGTACAAGTCTTTTACCTCCTTGGTTAAATTTATTCCTAGGTACTTTATTTTTTTGCAATAGTGAAAGGGATTGTTTTCTTAATTTCTCTTTCTGAGAGTTTATTGTTGGTGTACAAAATGCCACTGATTTCTGAATATTAATTTTATATCTTGCTACCTTGCCAAATTCATTTATCAGGTCTAGTAGTTTTTGAACTGAGACTTCAGGGTTTTCTATGTACAGTATCATGCCAATAGCAAAAGATGACAGTTTTGCTTCTTCTTTTCCAATTTGGATGCCTTTTATTTCTTCCTCTTATCTGATTGTTGTGGCTAGGACTTCCAGAACTATGTTGAATAAGAGTGGTGAAAGGGGGCACCCCTGCCTTGTTCCTGATCTTAAGGGGATTGCTTTTAATTTTTGCCCATTGAGTATGATGTTGGCTGTGGTTTGTCATAAACGGCCTTTATTATGTTGAGGTATGTTCCCTATATTCCCACTTTGCTGAGAGTTTTGATCATGAATGGGTGTTGGATTTTATCAAATGCTTTTTCTGCATCTATTGACATAATCATGTGATTTTTATCCTTCATTTTGTATATGTGATGAATCACATTTATTGATTTGCGAATATTGTACCAGCCTTGCCTCCCTGGGATGAATCCCACTTGATCATGGTGTATGATTTTTTTCATGTATTGCTGGATCCGATTTGCTAATATTTTGTTCAGGATTTTAGCATCTATGTTCATCAGGGATATTGGACCATAGTTTTATTCCTTTGTAGTGTCTACCTGGTTTTGAAATGAGGATAATGCTTGCCTCATAAAATGTGCTTGGAAGTTTTCCCTCCTCTTGAATATTTTGGAATTGCTTGAGAAGGATAGGTGTTAGTTCTTCTTTGAATGTTTGGTAAAATTTGTGTTGAAGCCATCCAGTCCAGGACTTTTGTTTGCTGGGAGTTTTTTGATAACTGTTTCAATTTCATTTGTTATAAATGGTCTGTTTAGGTTTTCTGATTCTTCCAGATTGAATTTTGGAAGATTTTATGTTTCTTGGAATTTATCCATTTCACCTACATTGTCCAATTTTTTGACAATAGATCTTCATAATATTTTCTCACAATCTTTTGTATTTCTGTGGAGTCAAGTTACTTCTCCACTTTCATTTCTAATTTATTTATTTGGCTCCTATCTCTTTTTTTCTTGATGAGTCTGGTACCTTTTCAAAGAACCAGCTATTGGTTTCATTGATTTTCTGTATTATTTTTTTAGCCTCTATATCATTTATTTCTGCTCTGATCTTTATTATTTCCTTCCTTCTACTTCCTCTGGGCTTTATTTGTTGTTTTTCTTCTAGCTCTTCTAGGTACAGGTTTAGGTTGTTTATTTGAATTATTTGTTTCTTAAGGTATGCCTGTAATGCTATGAACTTCCCTCTCAGGACTGCTTTTACTGTGTCCCATAGATTTTGGATTGTTGTATGTTCATTTTCATTTGTTTCAAGGAAATTTTTTATTTCTTCCTTGGTCTCATTGTTAACCCATTCATTATTTTATAATATGCTATTTAGCCTTTGAGTGTTTGAATGTTTTTCAGTTTTTCTATTGTAGTTGATTTCTAGTTTCATGCCATTGTAATCAGAAGATGCTTAGTTTGATTTATTTAAAAAGAAGTTATTATATTCTGCTGCTTTGAGGTGAAATGTTCTGAAGATATCAATTAAATCCAGTTGATAGTATGTCATTTAAGGCTGCTGTTTCTTTGTGGATTTCTATCTGGAGGATCTATCCATTGATGTGAGTAGAGTATTAAAATCCCCTACTATAATAGTATTGCTGGTGATCACATTCTTTATGCTTATCAAAATCTGCTTTATACATTAGGTGCTGCTATATGAGATGCATAAATATTTACAGTGGTTATATCCTCCTGTTGGAGTGCTCCCTTTATCATGAAGTAGTGGCTTTTTAAATTTTTTTTAAATTTATTGATTTTAATGAGAAAGGAAGGGACTGAGAGAGAGAGACAGACAGAAACATACATCTGTTCCTGTATGTGCCCTGACCGGGGATCAAACTGGCAACCTCTGCATTTTGGGATGATGCTCCAACCAACCAAGCTATCCAACCAGGGCAAAGTAGTGACCTTCTTTATCCTTTACTATAGCCTTTGTTTTAAAGGCCATTTTTCAGATATAAATATTGCTACCCCAACCTTTTTTTTTTTCATTTCTATTTGCATAAAATACTTTTTCCATCCCTTCTTTTTTAGTCTACGTGTATATTTTGTTCTGAGATGGGTCTCTTGTAGACATCATATGTATGAGTCCTATATTTTTATCCATGCACCTACCTTATGTCTTTTAATTGTAGCATTTAATCCATTTACATTTAAGGTTATTATTGATATGTATTTATTTATTGCCATTTTATTCTTTAAACCTACAATCTTCTTTCTCTCAATTTATTTTTCCCTTTTCTCTTTTTATTGCAGGTCCCTTAACATTTCTTGCCATACTGATTTGGTTGTAATGAATTAATTCTTTTTTTTTTTTTCTGGGAAGCTTTTTATTTCTTCTTCAATTTCAAATGATAGCCTTGCTGGATAAAGTAGTCTTGGTAGTAGGTTCTTGTTTTGCATCACCTTGAATATTTCTTGCCAATCCTTTCTAGCCTCAAGTGTTTCTGTTGAGAAGTCAGATGTCATCTTTATGGGGTTCCTCTGCAGTTAATTAACTCCTTTTTTCTTGCAGCTTTTAGTATTCTTTGTCTCTTAATTTTGGCATTTTAATTATGTGTCTTGGTGTGGGCCTCCTTGAGTTCATCTTTAATGGGACTCTGTGCTTCTTGTACTTGTGTGATTTTTTTTTTCTTTCATCAATTTAGGAAATTTTTTAGCTACTATTTCTTCAAACAAGTTCTCTATCCCTTGTTCATTCTCTTCTTCAGGAACCCCTATGATGCAGATATTTCTCTTCATGTTGTCAGAGCTCTCTCAGAGTCTCCTCAGTCTTTTTTTATGTTTTTTCCTTTTTGTTGCTCTGCTATTGTGCTTATGTTTATCTCTAACTGGCTGGTTCGATCCTCTGCTTCATTCAGCCTGTTGTTGACCCTTCTGGAGCAGTCTTCATTTCTGATATTATATCTATCATTTCTGACTGGTTCTTTTTTAAGATTTCAATGTTCTTTTTGATGCTTGCTCTCTGTTTTGTTTGTTTTTTGAGGCAGTCAGACTCCCACATGTGCCTGATAGGGATCCACCCAGCATGCCACCAGGGGGTGATGCTCTGCCCATCTGGGGTGTCACTTTGTTGTGGCTGGAGCCATTCTGGCATCTGAGGTGGAGGCCATGGAGCCATCCTCAGCACCCAGGCCAACTTTGCTCCAATGGAGCCTTGGCTGTGGAAGGGGAAGAGAGAGACAAAGAGAAAGTAGGGGGAGGAAGAGTGGAGAAGCAGATGGGTACTTCTCCTGTGTGCCTTGACCAGGAATCAAACCCGGTACTTCTGCACTCCAGGCTGATGCTCAACCACTGAGCCAACTGGCCAGGGCCTGTTATCTCTGTTTAAGTTCTCATTGGATCATTCACTGTTGCTCTAAGATCCTTAAGTATCTTAAAAATTCTTATTTTAAACTCTGTGTCTGGTAGTTTGGTTACTTCCATTTCATTTACTTATTTTTCTGAGAATTTCTCTTGTTGATTCATTTGGGTCATATTTCTTTGTCTGCCCATTTTGTCTGTATTAGGTAGCACTGTCTGACTTTGAAATTTGCAGTGGTGTCTTTATGAGTAAATGGGCTCAGTGGTACTGACCACCAGGCCACCTGTATTCCTTGCTCGAGGACTACTTCTTGAAGGTAGTATTTACCCTCCTGTTGTATGTGAGTATTGAATGCAGTTGGTCTTTTTGTGGATGTGGTTATCCCTTCAGGCTGGCTGGCTCTAAGGGTCAACCTTGATCATGTGTATTAGACACTGTGCAGTGTCTATTTTTTTGGGTATATTTATTTTCTGTGGTGTATGGTGCCTGCTGGACCCCTCCTTTGGGTGTGCTGCTTGTGTAGCTAGCTGAGTGTAGCATTGGTGCTGTCTACCACTCACTAATGGTTGTGTTGGGTCTTCTTCAGTTAGTGTCAGCCATTATTTGTAACCTGCCTTGGGCTACCTGTCTGCAGCTACTGCTCTGTTTGCTGTTCATGCCTGCTTTTTCTGTGCCTGGGTAGTGTGGGAGGGGTCAACCTGTGTATAAGGATCAGCTTCCTCCTGCTCAGAGATGACAGCAGCTCTGTAAAAACCCCAAGCTCTGTAAGGTTTGTCTCCATTTTTCAGCTACTCCACCACCTCTTGCAGCTGCCTGGTCTTCTGTAGAGTGACTGTACTGTGGGCTCAGACAGGCCTCACTCCACCAGCCCCTCTACAGGTTGCAAGCTTGATGGGTTATAGCAGCTGAGATTGGAAATACAACATTAGTAGGACCCCCTACTTCAGGGGTCTCTTGGCCAGGAGCTCAGTACAGGGAAAATGGCCCCTACTTCAGAGCCTAATCCCTCGGACACTGCTGGATACTCCATTTCTATTTCTCCCCAGCAAAGTGAGCAACAGATTCAGATTGCGTGGGGCCTCCATTCCACTCTGCAGAAGTTCTTCCAGCTGGTGAGACCATGGTCGCAGGGAGGAAGACCAAGAGGGTCCTTCCCTGGGGCTGACTGTGCTCCCCCAGAAAGTGGCTAAGCCCTTCGACTTGACCAAACACTTTAAATACCTCTGCTCCAAGCCCCTCTCCCTTCCTCCTGTGGAATCTAGTTCCATAGGGCAGTATATCCAGCACCCAGGCCAGCTGACTGTGAAGCTCCACCCTATCCAATACACATGAACCGCTGTGCCAGTGGTGATCACAGAGAGCAGAACTCACCTCAGCGGGCCAGGTGCAAGGAGCCCTTCCTTTGGATACTACTCTAGCAAGGGTTGCTGGGTCTTGAACCAATTCTTTCTGCAATTCTACTGGATGTGCCAGCCCTAGGCCTCCCTGGCAGGAACCCGGTGCAGACCAGTGGGGAACAGTGCCCATGTCTGGCCCTCAGCAAATTTCTTGGAGCTATAAGTAATCCATTGTTTGTAGCTGCCTCTGCTGGGCCCAGGTGCTCATGGAAATAACAAGCCACACACCTAGGCTGGCTTTTACTCACACTGGGCCTGGGGGGAGGTCTGCTAAAGGCCAAGGTTCCTAGACACCTGCTTCCTGCTGGCTGCTTGTTGGGCTTGGCCACTAAAAAACCTCTAGTAGAGTCTAGAGCCTGCAGCCATTCAAGGATTAGGAAGGGTGGTGGGTATGGTTCCTGCATCTCAGCCCCTGCTGTCAGTCTGTCCAGATTTTCTTCACAGACGTCAGTAGGGTGTGGCCACCAAGAGTTCTGTGAGTGTGGCCTCTGAGCCCCAGAGCTGTTGTCTGCCTGCAGTCCAGACAGTTTCTACTGAGTCTCCTGTGAGGCAGAAACATAAGTCATAGACTCGGGAGAGTGGAGGTGGGGACCTCTGGCCTCAATGCCAGAAAACTGAATCAGTGACGTGCCCCCTGCTTCCTGGCCGAGTTCTCAGAATGACCCAGTCTCCATAGGGTGGGGCAGGAGAGACTCCCAAGTATGGGGCTGTTGCTCTCCCCCAGCCTGCTGCCACATGGAGGAAACTGCTGCACCGAAGAAAGCTGGTGACTACAGTATTGGAGAGAGGTTTAGCACAGGGGTTCTGGTGACTGTCCTGGGCCACCAACTTCACACTCTTCTCATGCAACTCTAGTCTTATCAGCTCTCCCTCTGCCAGAGCCCCAGGAAAGTGGCTGTGAATGAGATTTTCTGTGCTGGTCCTTTAAGATGAAGCCTGCATCTCCAAGAGCTTCAAGAGGTCCAATCTCTCTTGCAGACAGAAACCTCAGCTCTTTTCACCTCCATCTGCTATGTAGGCACTCTTCTAGGCCCTGGGGCACCTGGCCTGGGGCTTAGGACCCTGCTCTCTCAGGGCAAATCTCCTTGCAGTGAGAGTCCCTCTGGACCCTATGCACCACTTACTCCTGGGAGCAGGACAGCCCTTTCCACATCTCTGCCCTTCATACCAGTCTCAGTGTGGCTTCTTATGTGATCATTGGTTATAGACTCCTCTTTGTTTAGTCCAAAGCTAATTTTTCTAGATGATTGTTCTTAAATTAAGTTGTAATCCAATTTGGTCATAAGAAGTAGCAGTTGGAAGGTCTGCCTTCTCCACCACTACCTTGGAATCTTGGTAACATGACCATTATTTTTGATTCTAGAACAAAAGACTATGAGAGCATAATATCAAATTATTTCTAGCATAATTCAAAATATGCAAAATGAATCTAATTTGTGCAGAACATTTTGACTTATAATTTTACTTTTACAAGAAATCTTTAATATAGGCTATCAGATCAAAGTAAGCTATTATTATAGCAAAAAGAAATTATAAAACAATTTACCAGTTCTATGACTTAGAGGAAAAAAATGCCAGTTTTATTCTGTATTATGCACCTAAATATGCATGATTCTAAAAATGACCCATTAATAGTTCTATGAAATCCAGAATTGTATGTTTTGGTACATGAAGAAACATATTTATGGAATAAAATATATGCAAATTTTTACTGAAGAAAAAGATGTCCTAATATCTCAGTAACATGATATATTTTGACAATGGTTTTTTATGGTTCACCTGTGTATTGAGATAAAAGAGTAGGCATATATTTTTAAAAAACAATGCCCCAATTCCCTTTGCAAATTAATCATCTTTAGTGTTACAAATCATAGACATATAATTATGTTTAATTTCAACCGTGTTAATCATGGGATTTTTCTATAACCATGTGCTAATCAAGCAAAGTCAACTGTCAAAAAGAATCAACAGTTTGAAGACTAATTCCATTGCATTCATACTCTGATGGATAAATCATCATATATCAAATGTCATTGGCATCCCAGGATAACTTATCATTGTGATAGACACTTAATTTACATGGCTTTAACATCCTTTAAGGAAAAAAGAAAAACTACGGAAAGAACTGCTGTCAACACCGAGGGGTATGAAGGAGAGCGAACTCAGGCCCAGAACACATGGGTTAAGGGACTCAGAAATTCTTTCCATCACTCCCACTAGATGCTCAATAAGCATCTGTGGATGGAACAACCTTATGAGGCTTTATACTTCTAACAGTTTCTTGAGCAACTGGACTTAAGACAGGTCCTCATTCTGCTGCATGGCTGTTACTGACTCTGGCCATCACCCAGCCAAATGCACAGGAAACCCAATGAGGGAGAAGCCCCTCCAGCTCTCTGAATGTGAGCAATGATTGGTCTCTAGGGGTATTTATTACCCACCATGCGTAGATGGAGACAGCCCTAGACTTCCCCATGAAAAAAGGAGTTGCCATAAGGACAGAAACCAACAAAGCATTGCCTTTTTACTCCCTTCTGTGAAAAGAGTCCCAAAAGAAGAGTTTGAAAAAAAATAGAACATTACAGAGAAGATATATTTGTAAGTATAGGTAGTTCCATCGTATAGGCCTAAATACAGAATGAATTGTTGTTTCTCCAAAATTTTACCTTGGGAAAAGAGTTATTTTTAAGTCTTTATGAAGTTGTAATATTTGGTGAAACATTTTTAGTTTTGTTATTTTTTTAAAGAACAAAACTGTTCGGGGAAGATACATTACCATAACATCAACCAATAGTAGTTTTAATGTCTGCAGAGGTCACATGACAGAATCAGTAAAAAGAGGTTTTAAAACATAGCATGCATTTAATAATTATTCCCAGAGATAAGACATCACCATTGTATTATCGGATATAATCATAAAGAAGCCATTAAACAATCACTTAAAAAGGCAGGCCTTATAATAGGTAGTTACTTTGTGCAAACCACTTTGTGCTCAGGAAGAATGAGAAAACATTCATGCCACTGTTATACATATAAATTCTTGTAGCATAACATCATTATCTCAATTTAACAGTGAACACTCTATTCTTACTCCAGAAAATGTTAGGAGAATCAAACAAATGATGATGATCTTTAAAATGGCTATGAAAATTGCATGTAAAAATTTAAATAAAATTGTTTTTGAAATGTGAGATTGGAAAAAATGAATATTCAAAATTGATGCTATTAGTATATATAATATTAAATATGTGCATGTAAGTAAATTAAATATTACACTAATGTAATTATCCCGTCTATATCACTTAGAGGTTCTATTTTCTATGAGAACAGAGATATTTGTATTTTGTTTACTGTTGGACCCCATGGACCTCAGACAGTGATTGGCATATGGTGGGCAATCAATAATTACTTATTGAATGAATACGTGTAGTTGGCTTAAAACTCTCTTTTAATCCTCGCACTGGAAGAGACTGTATTTCCTTATGCTCAGGGTATTGTCATAGTCAGCCATATATAGTAATCGCATATTTTTGTTGAGTTTGAGGTATGGATTCATGAGGGAGCAAAAATAAACATAGCGTTACACTGGTTAAGTCGTGTTTATGGAACTATCAATAATGACTCCATTATTTCTTTACTCTTCCTATAAAAATGTTAGTACCATTCTCAAAATACATAAGTCCTCTTAATATGAAATTCAAAGTGTGAGTTAAATCAATAAAATCTATTAGCTAGAACAGACACATTATATAGGCAAATAGTCAAGAAGCAGATAACATAAGCCCTTCAAAGTTTCTTTTTTTTCCCTGTGGTTTTAACAAAGGATAATGGATATCACTGCCTTAGAAAAAAGTCTGTGTCATGGGCTAGGCTGATTTGCTTGATCAAACTGGTAGGATTTCCAGCCAAAATGAATGAAGTGTATCAACTCTCAACAACTTTAGGGAAAAAGAAAATATTCTAAGATACAGTTTTCTCATCAGTAATAGAAAAGAAATTGGAGTAAGTACTTTCTAAAGATAATTTTAGCTCTGAAATTTTCTTACTTTTTTAAAATTTATTTATTCATTTTTAGAGAGTAGAGAGAGACAGAGAGAGAGAGAGAGAGAGAGAGAGAGGAGAAAGAGACAGGGGGGGGGAGGAGCTGGAAGCATCAACTCCCATATGTGCCTTGATCAGGCAAGCCCAGGGTTTCGAACCGGTGACCTCAGCATTTCCAGGTCGACGCTTTATCCTCTGCACCACCACAGGTCAGGCGTGAAAATTTCTTACTTTTGAGCTATTTGCCATGTATATAAAATAATAAAATTCTTCAAATAATTGGCTAGCTGTGTCTTGTACCTTCAGCATTTATTCACTTTGAGATTACCGTTAACCTTAATATAAATGAGGATTGATGTGTAATGTCCACTAAAAGCCAATCACTGTGCAGCCACCCTTATAAAAAGTCTGTGGTTTTCCTCCACTGTGCACGAGCCATAGAAGTCCTGACTACCTCAACCGGCTTGTGTGTTCACTTAGCACGTCTTCAGCTTCAATAATTGTCAGAAAAAATGAGGAAGGCTAGATTTCCATGTAGTCACTGAAATGATGGCTTTTTATATTGAACTGCTCCAGGGGACCAGTTTTGCAGTCAACACCTATGGAGTAAATACTTACATTGCCCCAAGGAAAATTCTATGTACTGTGGGTATTCCAAAAGAGGAATACACAGTCCCTGAGCAATATGTTCTGGGACTGGAGTTTCTCTTTTAATATTTGGTTCTCTTTTGTTTTTAGAATGCCTGTAATGTATAGTTACACATAGAAAAATACAGGGAGGACATTGCATGGAGTCATATGCTCCAGCTTTTGGAGTCAGAATTCTTTTTTTTTTTTAATTTTTTATTTTATTTTATTTATTCATTTTTAGAGAGGAGAGAGAGAGGGAGAGAGAAAGACAGAGAGAGAGAGAGAGACAGAGAGAGAGAAGAGGGAGGAGCTGGAAGCATCAACTCCCATATGTGCCTTGACCAGGCAAGCCCAGGGTTTTGAACCAGCGACCTCAGCATTTCCAGGTCGACGCTTTATCCACTGAGCCACCACAGGTCAGGCTGGAGTCAGAATTCTTTAATTGGAAGGGAGATTTATACTAAATGAACTCCTGGATCTCTTCCGACTCTAAAAAATTCAAGATACTTTCTCTTTTTGCTTTCTTAAATAATGAAAAAAACTAATGCACCAATACATGAAGCTGTTTCTTCACATTTCAATCCTGTGGCCTATGTTTTTATACTACAAATGCCTCCTCATACCTTCTCCCCTTCAAGACTCAAGACAGGCATCCCCTCCAACTATGTCCCAGGTCCAGATGGGTGATCCCTTCCCTCCACTGTCATGGCAACATGTATAAACATGTATATCATAGCATTTTTTATTTTCTTCATCACAGATTAGAAATATTTTCTTGTAAACCTTTTTATATTCATACCTTAGTGGATGCCCACCAAATTTATATTAAAGTAAATTCTAGAAGGCCTGGCTGGCTAGCTCAGTGGTAGAGCATTGGCATGGCATGTGGAAGTCCTGGGTTCAATTCCTGGTCAGGGCACACAGGAGAAGCACCCATCTGCTTCTCCACCCTTGCCCTTCTCCTTTCTCTCTATCTCTGTCTTCCCCTCCCGCAGCCAAGGCTCTATTGGAGCAAAGTAGGCCTGGGTGCTGAGGATGGCTCCATGGTCTCTGCCTCAGGTGCTAGAATGGCTCCCGTTGCAATGGAGCAATGCCCCAGATGGGCAGAGGATTGCCCCTTGGTGGGCATGCCGAATGGATCCCTGTCAGCTCATGTGGGAGTATGTCTCTCTGCCTCCCCACAACTCCAGAAAAATACACACACAAAAATAAACTCTAGAAATATTGACATCTAGTACAGGGGTCAGGAACCTATGACTCGTGAGCCAGGTGTGGCTCTTTTGATGGCTGTATCTGGCTCACAGACAAATCTTTAATGAAAAAAATAATAACGTTAAAAATATAAAACATTCTCATGTATTTACAATCCATTCATTCCCTACCACTCATGTTCATGGTTGTGTGTGGCTGGAGCCAATCACAGCTGTCCTTCAGAACACCACCAAATTTTTATTGGATAATGCATAACATACATGGGTCATTGTATGGCTCTCACGGAATTACATTTTAAAATATGTGGCGTTCATGGCTCTCTCAGCCAAAAAGTTCCCAACCCCTGATCTAGTACAAAAGATAGAATCTCCCATCTAGGAGTGAAAATCCATATTGGTTACCATGCTGACTGGCTTCCATTTTTTTTATATTTATGGAACTTATCAAAAATGTAATCACCTAGGGACTGGCATATATGATCCAACAAAGTATGTTTGAAGGCCTTTTGGGAAAAAAATAAAGCCATTTTCTATTTGGATCATTTCAAATTCAAAATTTATTCAATAATCCAAGTCTAACAGTTGTTACTATTATTGTTGTGGTGGTAGTGGTTGATGTACCTGTTGTTCTTGTCATTGCTAATAGTAATAGTAATAATGTTTGTTACTAGTTCTATCTTCTACTTTTATCATTATTAAAGGCAGAAAAATGTGTTTGCTTTGTAACCATACATAACCCAACAGGAGACCAGTTAAGTATTCACTTTTCAAAATTTCCACCTAAATATTTCATAAAATGAGAATATATTGATAAATTAATTTCCCCCTATTGCATCTTTACCTTTGTAAAGAAGGATTCATTCATGCATGCATTCATTCACAAACATTGACTGCTTGCCTACTATGTTCCAGGAAGTGTGCTAGACACTGAAGTTCAATTGCAAACCAAAGAAATGTGATCACTGACTCCATGGAGTCTGCAGCCTACTAGGAAATACAGAGAGCTCCTGGGAACCTGCATTACATAGTGGAAACAGATATAAGCAGGGTTTACAGGAGCACCTAGGAGAGGCCCTTAATGCACACTGTAGTATTAGCTTTAGTGGAGGAGCCATTAACCTAAAATATTATTAGGACATTTCCAGAAAAAGTTTGCCAACCTTTGAGTTGGAGGGTTGGCCAGGCAACATAAAGGTGCAACCCAGCTTCACCTGCATGGTGAGCAGTCATTTGGCAATTGGTTGGGCTGCCACCCTTTTCTTCTTCATGGCCTTTCATTCTTTAGTAGGCTACACTAGGCTGCCTCAGAATATGGCAGACTCAGGATTTCAAGTGTGTGAAGGCAGAAGTTGCAAATGCTTCAGAGGTCACATATCACTTTCATTGCTCTATTTGAATAAGACTCAAGACCAGGCTAGATTCAAGATGTTGGACAAATAAACTCTGATCAGGTAACAGAGGAGTGGCAATGCTGTGTCCATGCTCCTTTCCACTGCTATTCTACCCTCTAAGCACTCTTTCAGTTGCATCCCATAAATGTGGATGTGCTGTGCTTTAGTACTTCAGTGATCTCCACATTCAAGAGGAAAGTACAACATCTTGATGGAGGTACAGTTACACAGGTGTATAATTTGTGAAAAATTCTTTGAACTGTACACTTAAAATTTGTATATTTAATACAATTAACCTCAATAAAGTTTTTTTTTTAATTAAGAGTGGAACACCCTAGGACAGAGAGCTAAGAAGTGACAAGATAGATCAGTCAGGATTCTCCAGATAAATAGAATTAATAGATAATGTATGATTGTGTGTATTTATGTATATATAATATGTATTATATAATATACATATATTTATATAGAGATATTTATTTGAAGAAATTGGACCACACAATTGTGGATGCCAGCAACTTTAAAATTTATAAGGCAGGCTGGAAATCTAGATGCTCAGGCAGAAGTTGATGCTCTAAACTTGAAATAAAATTTCTTTTTCTATGAAAAGCCTCAGTTTCTGGCCTGATGGCCTTCAACTGATTGAACGAGGCTCACTCACATTATGCAGGGTAATCTCCTTTACTTAAAGTAAACTGATTATAGATGGCAATCACATCTACCAAATACTTTCACAGCAATACCTAGGTTTGTTTTTTATTACTATAGCTTAGCTAAGTTGACATACCTCATGGTCCATACCCAGAAAGAGATAAATTACTAAAACTGACTCAAGAAGAATCAAAATATCTAAATAGAACTATATTTTTAAGAAAATAAATTAGTAATGAAAAATCTTCCTAAAGAGAAAATCCAAGGCCCAGATGACTTTACTGTGGATTCTATCAAACATTTAAGTGAAAAATAATATCATTTGGAAAGTAGAAAATAAAGTAGAAGCGAACATCTCCATAAATTATAAAGCCATTATTATCTTCATGCTAAATCCAGACAGTATCACAAAAACAGAAAGCCATGATGGCAATATAGTATAACATGCTTGGGTTTATTTGGGGGGGATACATTGATCTTTTAATATTAGTGATATCTGTACCACCCAAAGAGATGAGAATAACTTTTACTTGTTTGAATTCATACACTACAGCTGATTTTTGAGATTTTGTTCTATACCAAGCACTGTGCTAAGCATCAAAAGGTAAAGAGGCAAGTGACAGCCCTTATCGTTAAATTGCTTGTTATCTGTAAAAAAGGACAAAAATGTAAATGAGTAGCTGTTCTTATGTTCCAAAATCTTTATAATAATTCTGTGGTTTTCAACCTTTTAATACTGGGGGACCGTTGAAAACTGGAGAATTATTTTTGGGGAACACTAAGGCAGAAATCTCCCTAAGCATAAGTGAATTCAACTAAGACCATTGGGTCTACAATCATACAACATCAGGGTGGTTAACTCTTTTGCGGGCCAGAATAAAATTTCTGGCAAATCGGTCTATGAACCTGCAATTGAAAAACACTGATAAGAATGAAAGTTTCAAATTCAGTGGCATTAAAAATTATTGCAGAGAATAACAAATGCTTGGACAACTTTGAAAAATCTTAGAGAGCACTCAATTATACACTCTGGAATTTGGACTTTAACCTGAAGGGCAATGTGGGCAGTCACTTGGGCTACTAGGAGAGGGTGAGAATTCTGGGCCTGATCCTAGAAACAACGATCAGAATCTCTGTGGCATAGACTAGGAACTTTAAACAAGAGTGGTCTTCTAAAGTTTGAGAACCCTATATTTAGTAACAAGGTGACATCAAAGGGTTTTGAAGGGTTTCTGATAACATGAGCTCATTCTCAGTCATAACTTGGTCTCTGCTAAGTCAACTCTTCTACCCAACTGGTATCTTCTTTGCTGTTCTTAATTTCTTCCCCATCCTGGGTTCCAAAAGCACCAACACAGTCATTTCAGTAGGTCTCTATGTCTTCCTCCAGACCATCTGGTCTGCACTGTCTTGATCTCAGTCCCTAGGGATCTTCTTGGCAAGTGGATATGTACTCCTTGGCTTGTTACCCAGACCTACTACTTTTCCCACTAAAAGTCTGTAATCCTCTGCACAGTTTTGTTTTCAGTAGATGTCTTCCTGTGTTACCTATAAAATTACTTCTCTGATGATTTTGCATTGTCACGCATAAGAAGAGTTAAACAGAAATCCTTTACATGGTGACATGAGGTGGGAGATTTTTTATAGTAACGTAAGAATGATCAGAAAATGACTTCTATCATTTCCATCCCATTGGGGCATGGGAGGCAGACAGGAGCCCCTTCATCATTATGTCAGATTAACAAGTGTTTTTCCATCAAAGAGAAAACCACTGTTATTTAACACAGAGAGACAGATTTCAGAGATGCAAGCACTCAGAACAAGAAGAGTGAGCAAGCTAGCTATGACAAAACCCTCAAAGAGAAAAGTCCTCAAAGGAACAGAGAGCAGCCACTAAAAAGCAGATTTCCTTACGTTCCAGAAGTGAATTGACAGTGACAATAGGCATTAATCAGGGAAGAAAGCTATGCACACACAGTGATGAAGCTGCCATATATTATTGACATGAATTTTGAACACCACTGACCAAGCACTGTAATGTCTCTGCAATTAAGATGAGGGAGGAAACCATTTCGACACGGGAATCTTGGGACTTGAAACAGATGGGACTTAGAAGAGATCCATTGAGTGACTAAAAACCAGAACAGGAGAAAAACAGTGGTAGAGCAGAGATATTTTCCTAAGGTTTTCACCATTTCTCTAGTGAAAATGTACTAAAAATGTAACATCAGAACCATACTATTTGTTGGGGGAGTTTATTGTATATATATAATTTATAGACATCCTCCCTTGAACTGCTAAGTGAACTTTACTTTATACATTCCACATAAAATTTTAGTTATTCAAAGTCCTCTTAGTGTCTTCTGGTCTTACTGGTTTCAGATGTTAATGATGTATTTCAGAATTTTATTGACTTAACTAGCAAAAGCTATCAGACTCAGTCAGCAGGGACAGTAGGCCAGATAGACGGTCCCCATTGCAGAGTGATGTTCTGAGGTCTAAGCTGTGATGTGGGTCTCAGGCCATCCGTTCACCTTCATATATCCTTATATTCATCTCAACTGCGAATACAGGCAGATCAAGCTCATTGGCCCGAGTTTTTACATAGACTCTCATTATTATCTCAACCTACCTGTACCAGACATTAACTCCCTGGCCACTTTTGGATTGTGTCAACTGTTCTTTCTGGGAAGCCATAACCTCTAAGCATCTGGTCCAATAGAATCTGGGCATGGGAGAGCTTAGGCTCCTTCCAGGTAGGCTCGATGGAGGCCATAATACATCCTAGCCCTCATCCCTGGGGGGGGCTGATCTAGACATAGGTGTTAAGAGGAGCAGTTCTCAAATTTTAGCACATATCAACATCATCTAGAGGGCTTGTTAAAACCAATTACTGGGCTTCACACCAGAGTTTTTGATTCAGTGGGTCTAGGGTGAAGCATAACATTTAGCACATATTCTACACTCTTGGGTGGTAATAATACTGCTAATTCATATACCTCACATGAAGAACCTTTGTGTCAGGAGTGAGGTGACAGCAGCCTAAGCCTGTGGGGTTGGGTGGGGTGGAATGGAGTAAATGTGGGGAGATGCATCAATCATATCCAGTACAGACATGCTTCATTCATTCATAGACATCCTCCAGTTCACTTTACATAAACTAGAATATCCAGAGGCATGCTATAAAGTGCGATCTCAATGAAAAGTAATAAGATGACCCTTTCATCCAACTCACATTTATTGAGTGGCACTGTGTAGCAGATGCTGAGCTAGGCACTAGGCGTTCAGAAAAGAAACAAGACCCTTGCTCTTAGAAAGAGCATTCTATTTTGAGATGTTTAAAACAATGATTCTTCCATCCCCATAAATCATGTTGCTGCTGGCTTCTGATTTAATGGCTTATTCATTTCTGAGGAAAGCCAGATGCTGCCTAGAATAAAGAAGTAATTGTTCAGCTTTAAATTTCAAAAAAATATATATTTTTTCTTGAGTCCATAGTATAATAATAGTCTTGAAAGGCCAGACTCTGTTTAGAGACAAAATGCTTCGCTAAATTTCAAAGCCTTATTTTACATATCAAGAGCAAAGTTTGGAAGTCTTAGTAGAGCGTTTGATTCTGTAGAAGAAAGAGGATTTGATAGAGGCACAGATTCTGTCACAGAGGAAGTAAAAATAATCCCTCTGGCCTCTGGAAGGAGGACACAATTTTTTTTTTTTTTTTTCTTTTTTCTGAAGCTGGAAACAGGGCGAGACAGTCAGACAGACTCCCGCATGCGCCCGACCGGGATCCACCCGGCACGCCCACCAGGGGCTGTGCTCTGCCCCCCAGGGGGCGATGCTCTGCCCATCCTGGGCGTCGCCATATTGCGACCAGAGCCACTCTAGCGCCTGAGGCAGAGGCCACAGAGCCATCCCCAGCGCCCGGGCCATCTTTGCTCCAATGGAGCCTTGGCTGCGGGAGGGGAAGAGAGAGACAGAGAGGAAAGCGCGGCGGAGGGGTGGAGAAGCAAATGGGCGCTTCTCCTATGTGCCCTGGCCGGGAATCGAACCCGGGTCCTCCGCACGCTAGGCCGAGGACACAATTTTAGAAAGAGATTTCAAGGAGGTAAGATGAGAGTAAGGTCGTTGATTCCCTGGAACTCAGTGCCCTAATGCCCTGAACAGGGACCCAGAGGACGATAGAAATCTGAAGACGATAGAAACTCAACAATAGCAACAATCCCATACAGCTTGAAGGAGAATTCAAGAGCATCTAAGCCGGTGTTCCACTTGCCCTCCATCATGTCCAATATGTTGCAAGGAAGGTAGAATGTTACCTGTGGAGTGAGGTGTCTAGACTCTAGAGGATGGTCCAGAATTATTGTTGTCCTCTTTCTCTACTACTTGCTTATGGTAAAGATTCAGAAATCCTCACGTGACTGTATAAAGGATGCAGAAGGTGGCTGAAGGTTTGAGAATCAGTGGACCTGCTGAAGGATCACTGGGGTACAGAGTCAGAGGCTCTCACAGTCCAGGCTGAGGACTGGACAGCTCAAAATCAGGAGGGAGGTGAAATACCTGAGTCACAATTGGGTCAATAGCACCTGATGAGGCTGAGACAAGGAGCCAGGCAGCAGTCATGCTGAATGCATTAATTCTGCCATGATCTTGTCACAGGCACCAACACCCAAGGACTGAGTTGAAATAAGCTATACCTCAACCAATGGACCATCAACAGTATCAACACAGAGAGCCAAGGCCCCAAAGCCAACAGTGCAAAGTTGGATAATATTCTCAAAAAGACTAAGATATTGCTCATAAATAGATAGATAGATAGATAGATAAATAATAAGTTTACCAAATAATGACCCCTAAACTGGAAGAAAAAAAAAAAAAAGCTACTTTAAACTCGAAGACACTAATTTACCTTTAATAGACAAGCTGGAAATGCATAGTTGTTTTTGCTGTAGTGGTTGTTCCTGCTCTATTTCTTGCTTATAAACAGGGGTGGGAATTTCAGAAAAATATTAGAGAAAATTTAGAGGGCTGATATTTGTTTCATTAGGGGGAAGGAGTAAGAGAGATTCCCAAGTTGCTCTGAATACAGGTCAAACCCACCAGTCACAGAAATTTCTAATGTATTTGACCCATGTCTGTAACCAGAGTTACAATAAAGTTACTCTTTCATTGTTTATATGGGGAGAGCTCAGGCTTCTGCTGAAATCAAGACTTCTAAGTAAAGCTGAACAAGGAAGCATGACCCAGAGTTGAGAACCAAAATCACAGTCTAAAAAAACAAGTGTTCAGCAATGGAGCTGAACCCGTAGATTAAATGATGAACACAGAAGCATACGAGACAACGTGACAGCCATTAGAAACACCATTCTCAGCTATGTGAGTGGTAGAGATGTCCTGGCACAGAGTAGATACCTATTAAATATATGCTAAATACATTGCTAGTAGAGTATAAAATTATTACCTGAGTTCTAGAAGGTAAACACTTGGAGCATTTATAGGCTGCATGTCAGATGAGGAAACATTGAAAAGGGAGATAACAGCAGCTATTAGCCACTTCAGCCACTGTCCCACAACCACAGCCATTTTCCACAGGGGAGTGTGCTTGGTGGAGAGTGTGAGATTCTTCTGATGGCAGAAGACAGGCTCCCACAACCACCCGTTTGGGGGCTGTATTTTCCCAAGAAATGTAGTGCTGAATCTTGTCTAAGAATCCAGCAACTCCTGGTAATCTCTTCTGTTTCCAAATTTGCATTCCTGGAGCAGTCATTGGGATAGAGTTTCTGTGTCTGGTTCCAAAGTAGTGAGGAAGGTGATACATCCCCAAAGATGAAAACAGTAGGATTCCAAGGACCATTGGATTATGACCATTGTCACTTTGAAGAACATCCCCCTGCTTTCAATGAAGGTTGCTAGTATTTCTGCTGCTCTGAATAGCCCCAGGAACTTCAGGGAATACTAAAAAAAGGAAAAAAAATCACAATGCCAGGACTATTTTGGGGTTTGTTTGTTTGTTTTCTTCCCTCAAGTGAGAAGCAGAAGGCAGAGACAAATTCCCGCATGGGCCCAACCGGGATTCCCACTAGGGGGTGATGCTCTGCCCATCTGGGGCGATGCTCCATTGCAACTGGAGCCATTGTAGCACCTGAGGCGGAGGCCATGGAGTCATCCTCAGCACCTGGGCCAACTTTGCTCCAGTGGAGCCTTGGCTGCGGGAGGGGAAAAGAGAGATAGAGAGGAAGGAGAGGGGGAAGGGTGGAGAAGAAGATGGGTGCTACTCCTGTGTGCCCTGGCTGGGAATTGAACCCCGGGACTTCTACACGCCAGGCCAACGCTCTACCGCTGAGCCAACCAGCCAGGGCCAGGACTATTTTTTTCTACCCAACAATCCTTCCTCCCATCCTCTCTCATTTTGTCTTGATAAACCAACAGAAAAATAATTCCATAAATTATCTTGTTATAGGGGAAAATGTTCCCCAGGTTGCTGACAAAACTGTAGCCCAGATCTCAGAGAGAGTGCTCAATCTGGGATTTGAATTCACATCTTCTTAATTTCAAAATCATATATTTCCCATATATGCCATACTTTCTTCCACATGAATCAGAAAATTCACATCGATCCTACCTAGCACCAATCATATTAGTCATGTATGAGAAGAACTTATGGGCTTTTATTTGAAGCCTACTTCTTATTTTATTTTGTTTTGTTTTGCCAAAAGGCATTTAAATTAAGCCTGAGAGATGGGTACACAATATAACCAACAGTTCAAATGCGACAGAAATCTTTACCTGAAACCTATGTACTCTTATTGATCAATGTCACCCAATTAAAGTTAATTTTCTAAATAGAATTTTAAAAAAAATTAAGCCTGAGAGAAACGATTCGAAGGAAATAAAAGTTTGGAAGTAAAGTGACTGACTCTGAATGGAAGATCCTCCAAGGAAGGGACATCATGATGTCTGAGAACACTGAGGAACTTAGAACCTGGCCAGCTTAGTCTTTCAAGTAGAACTGACTGTGAGTGAAGGAGGCAATTAAAGCTTTGCCTGTGACCAGAAGCTGAGGAAAGGCTGACGTCGATGATGAGCAGCCAGAAGCCACAGAGTGGCCAAGGATAATGTCATCACTAGAGGGAAGTCAGTGTTCTGAGAAGTATCCACGAAGACTGTGGCAGAGTGAAGAGGACCGCAGACCAGAATTTAACAGTCCCAGTTCCACTCCCGCCTCGGGCGCCCATGCCCAGGCTGACTCATGTCAGACAGTACACCTTCTCCTGCCTCAATTTCCACATCTGCACCATGTGGGGATTTCACTATAATTATTACATTATAACATGTACCAAGCTTCATCATGCTGAGAATCCAAATAACCTGTATGGTTAACGCACCAACTTTAATCTAGTGTTTTCTCGGTTAGAAATTGATAGCACCCTGAGTATCATTAGCTAGAGGTTTATTTAATAGCACCCTTTCTGACTAGAATTATATTTTGGTAAAAACAAATACATTGTTGACTTTTTTCTAGTCCTAATTATCCAAAGCTAAGAAAATAAAAGCTGCTAATTCCTTGTCTCTACCATCTGGATATTCTGGAAAAATTGCCAGTTTTCTGTATTATGTTGAATTGCCCGTTCTCACCACAATTTGAAAATTCCAGCATTTTGTCAGCCAAAGGCTATCTCCCTGACTACTATTTCAATCAAAAGTGGCACAAAATTGTTGTCAGAGATGCTTTTAGCTTCTTGCCTTGGTAAGAGTGTTCAGAGTACCTGATATACAAGTTCCGTCCATAGGGGCAATGATAATCCAAACAAGTGCGAGCAAGAGACAACTTATTCCCATAACAACGTGGAAAAGGTAACGCTGCAATTATTTCTACTCACCCTTACATAAAATATGTGACCAAAATGTGCCTTTGAACTCTGCATCTTATAGGTCCTAGGAAGTTTACTTTAATGTTTTGTTCTGCTTGTTGACTCGCAGGACCCCAGCCCTGCCCCTTGCTGGGGTTTGGTTGCCATAGAGAGGAGCACATCTCACAGATCAGCCCGCCGGCGGTGCAGTGGCTCAGCGGTGCCCGAGCATCCATCACTTCCAATGCCTGCAGCGGCTCTGCTCCCCAGTTTTTGGCACTGTCACGGACTACATTGCGGCAGCTTCTTCACCTAAGCGAGGCAGATCATAACACTGACTATACTTAGCTCACAGTGCCTCGTAAAGTGTTTACTCTGCCCATCACTGTAGAAGCTGCATCATTATTTGTCTCAGAATTCCCACTGTCCCCTTCTCCAGGTGAAAAGTCAAGGCGCCCTTCTCGGGACCAGTTACTAGACGGTATCCTGCAGCACAGGTGAGTTGTTCCTTAACAGTCCGGAGCCTTTTGTTTCGTCATTCAGCCCTCAATTAGTTTCCTAGGACTGCAGTAGCAAAGTACCACAAGTGGGGGAGCTTACAACAATAGAAAATGTTTTCCTCAGAATTTTAGAAGCTGGAAATCCAGAATCAAGAAAATACCCTCCAGAGGCTCTCGCGAGAAATCCTGCGTTGCTGCTTCCAGCTCCTGGGGGCTCCAGGTGTTCCTTGGCTTACGGCAGCATCAATCCAATCTCCACTTTGTCTTCTTTGTGTCTGTCCTATGTGTGTCACTTATTAAAACATTGTTACTGGATTTAGGACCCATCTGGATAATCCAGGATGATCTGAAAATCATTAATTATACCACGAAGAGCCTTTTTTTCCAAATAAGGTCAAATTCACAAGTTTTAGGAGTTGGTGGACTTATCTTTAGGGGGCCACCTCTCTACCCATTATAAACCACTAGTGGTTTCAGGGGATTACCCAGAATGGCTTAGAGTTGTCACAATACACTTTTTTATTGTATTTGTACCTCTTTTCTTTGCAGAGCATGGTGAGGCATGTAGACCGTAGAACTGGTCTACTTAGAACCACTGTTCCTTCTTGACCTGGAGTTCTGAAGATGACTCCAAGCCACCATGCCCAATGTCCTCCTGGGTGAGGTTTTGCCCAGGAGTTATCCAGCCCTGCAATAGGATTTCTATCTCCCTTCGAATATCTTTTAGGAAAATCTTTTTGTCCGCACCGCAAAGGAATGCACATTTCAATTTTTTTAATGAAGTTTCAGACTCTAGAAAATCAGAACATATAGGTATATGCCAATATACGTTAGCACATATGTATATGCATATGCACATGTATGCACATGGGTACATGCACACACATACAGAACAATGTGTATGTGTCTGTGTGTGTATTTAAGGCATTGTTGCCAGACCCTGCACACTGGCTTCTCCAAGTTGGTATTTCATCTCATCTATGATGCCAAGTGACCTGCACAAATTATCCAATTTAGCAACTCAAGAGGAAGCAGATATAGTCATGCTAATTTTCTTTAGAGATCAAAGTACGAGAAGCCAAATCTTTTGAATTTCTGGCTCTCAAGATATAGAACTGTGGTAGCTGATGTATTAACGGAAAAAATCCAAAGTCTTCTTTTTTTAAAGCTGGTTTCCAGTAACAATTTTATCTTAATCAGTTTTCATAGAGTGATTTTGAAATTAAAATGAAAAAAAAAATGCTGTTTCATCTCTAATCTCTGCCCTTTCTCCACTCAGCCAATGACTTCAGCTCTCTTTTCTTTTATCAAGAGGGAAGCTTGGGCTGCCGTCAGGTCCTGATTGAAGACCAGCAAGGGGGAGCACAATACGGGCTGGGATAGCCTTGGGTCAGAGCAATTTGTACACATGTCAGTAAAAGATTGAGTAGGACTTGATATTGTCACCTGTGGTGGAATAGTATGACTTGAGGTATAGTTAATTTTTACCTAGGATACATAGGGTCAGAATGGAATCTGACAGAAACCTTTAGACGTGGCCTCCAGTTAATAGAATTTGCTTAGATTTAGTTGGTTTTCAACCTTTTCACACTTGGGGACTGGTGAAAATGAGAGAATTATTTTGGGGACCGCTAAGGCAGAATCACTTTGAGCGTAAGCGAATTCAACAAAGATCATTGGGTCTATATCTTCATACCAAACATCAGGGCGGTTAACTCTTTCGCGGACCGGCAGGAAATTTCTGGCATACTGGTCCGTGGACCAGTGGTTGAAAAACAACCCCCTCATTTCATCAGCAGAAACCTGAAGAAGTGAGGAATACCATTGGCCTTGGTTTAAACAGCTCTACTATATCTCCCTCTGTATACTATATCCAGGAGTGTACTGACTCTGCCTCATGCCAGCTCATAGTCAGGAAATTGGTGAGCCAGTTAAACATACAGTATTAAAAATAAATTTATATAAGCTTGCAATTAAATAAATTATATTAAGAACAAAGGTAATAGGACCCGTAGGTTAGAGTGATGTTTTTCAACTGCCTTCATAGAATTCTTTTCCTTTTGTAGTTATTTTGGGACACATTCCTAAAAACAGTTGTTACCAAGGCCAGTGGTGTCATCTTTACGACTCTCATATTGCCAAATTTCTATTTACAATGATTGGGTCTATTCATTGCACCTCTAACCATAGATGACTATGTCCATTTCCCTTATTAACAGTGGGATAATTTTTATCAGTATGCTAATTCACAAGATGCCCTGTGGTGATGAAAATCACGTTTGGGAGTGTAATTTCTATGTAGACTTCTGAGACAACTGGGACAGATTATTTGGCCTCAGAATTGGTCTGGCACTTTCAGTGCATTTTGTTGGTAGATTTTGTTGCATTACAGTCATTTGAAACTTAAGTCCTTGTGATTGCTAATATAAGCCTAGACATGCATTAAGGATGTCCATATATCCACACAAAGCATATGGACGTTGGATTGGAAAGAAACAGATTAAGCACATCAGAAATGGGATAATAAGAAAAGGAGATGTTTCCTTCCTAAAACTGCCACAACAAATGACTGGAAGCTAGTGGTTTTAACAACAGAAATTTCTTCTCTCACAGTTCTAGGTGCAAGAAGTCTGAAGTCAAGGCGTAGCAAAGCCACACTTCTTTAATTTTTTAGCATTTTGACTAACATACACTATTAACCACAATTGTACTCTGGTCTTTACCTGTGTTTCTGTAGTTGACATTTAAGCCCTTTTACTTTAAAACTGCAAGTTCAATTTGTTAGCTCATTTATCATCATTTTTCTTACTAGGTGAAAAGCAATTCTCCTAAATGCCTGCAGATACCTCTGGAAGGGCCGACTGTACCTATCTCCAGCTCTCCGGTCAGGCTTTTCCAAAGATTAACCTAAATTTATGCCACAATCCATCACTGGGTTGAAATCAGCGCTTTAGACACAAGCCCAGCTTTCAAACTGCTGCTTCCCAGAGACTGTGGACTCTTGCTGGAAGAGAAACTAAATTGATGTCAATGATCCCAACACCCATGTTGGGCACATTTCAGAAATTCTCACTTATCAAAGTTAACGCTAAAAAGTGTCACAGAAATAATTGCCATTCACTTATCTAAAGGGCAACAGAATGTCTTCAAATTAATAGTAGAATAAAATTAATAATAAAATAAGAGCAGCAGGACTTCCAGAATGATGTAACAAGGAGCTCAGTGGAGACTTACTTCAAGAAAACAAATATTTAACTGGTGAAAATTATTATTTTTTAATCATTTTGAAGTCTGTAAATTGTCCTAATAGAGCAAATCAAATGGAGAATCATTCATAATCTTCTAAGTCTTGGTAAGAATCGTAAGAGTCTGTGGCACTTACGTCACAACTCACTCCTCAGGTATCCTCCCTGTCCGGCTCTCTGCTATAAGCTTCTCCCAGGCAGGTGCAACCAAGATGATGGTGAATTAGTTCCCCATCACTACGATGGTATTTCGCTAATATAATACATGACCAAGCACATGAAACAATAAATCCTTACGGGAGCTGAATCGAAATTGCTACATTATCTAAAATGTTCAGTTTTCAACCAAATATTATAAGACATACAAAGAAACAGAAAGCTGTGACCTGCACAGAGGAGAAAAAACAAACAGGTAATAAGAAATGCCTTCACCTGACCTGTGGTGGTGCAGTGGATAAAGCGTCAACCTGGAACTCTGAGGTTGCCAGTTCAAAACTCTGGTTTCCCTGGACAAGGCACATATGGGAGTTGATGCTTCCTGCTCCTCCTCCCCTTCTCTCTCTCTCTCTCCTCTCAATAATAATAATAATAATTTTTTAATTTATTCATTTTAGAGAGGGGAGAGAGAGAGAGAGAGAGAGAGAAAGAGGCGAGACAGAGAGAGAGAAGGGGGGAGGAGCTGGAAGCATCAACTCCCATATGTGCCTTGACCAGGCAAGCCAGGGTTTCGAACCGGCGACCTCAGCATTTCCAGGTCGACGCTTTATCCCACTGCGCCACCACAGGTCAGGCAATAATAATAATAATAATAATAATAATAAATACAATCTTAAAAAAGAAAAAAAAAATGCCTCAGCCATGGCCGGTTGACTCAGCACTAGAGCATTGGCCCGACTTGTGGAAGTCCCAGGTTTGATTCCTGGTCAGGGCACACAGAAGAAGGGCCCATCTGCTTCTCCACCCTTCCTCTTTTCCTTCCTCTCTATCTCTCTCTTCCCCTCCTGCAGACAAGGCTCCATTGGAGCAAAGTTGGCCCAGATGCTGAGGACGGCTCTAGGGCCTCTGCCTCAGGTGCTAGAATGGCTCCAGTCACAATGAGCAACGGCCCAGATGGGCAGAGCATTGCCTCCTGGTGGGCATGCCAGGTGGACCCTAGTGGGGCACATGCAGGAGTCTGTCTGCCTCCCTGCTTCTAACTTTAGAAAAATACAGAAAAAAAAAAAAGACAGAAATGCCTTCGAATAGACCCTGATGGTAAACTTAGCAGCCAAAGACTCCATAGCAGCTATTAAAAAGATGTTCAATGAACTAAATGAAATCATGGCTTAAAGAAATATGGTATCATATGGATATCTCCTCAAATAAACATTAAGAAGAAGTAAAAACTATTGAAAGGACCAAATGCAAGAGACGGAAAAATACAAAATCAAAATAAAAAATTCTCCAAAGGGGCTTGGCAGTGCATATCAGTTGGCAGAAAAAAGAATCAGTAAACTTGAATATAAATCAATAGCGATTACATTACCTGCAGAACAGAGAGAGAGAGAGAGAAAAAAGTATGAGGAAAAAAGTACAGTCATCAATAAATATATATGGGTCATCATGTATACAAACCAACTGATGTATAATGGATGGGAGAAGACAAAGGAAGGGGGAAAATTATTTAAAGAAATAATGGCTGCAATCTTTCAAAACTTAACAAAGCCAGTAATTTATATTAATTGAGCCACCATTAGGTGTCTAAACTATCTAGGTCTCTTTGGAGACACCTTCACAATTATTGGAAGCCTGCTGTTATCCTTGTCTTGGGGACTTTCTGCAGTATCTACACTCCTGAACTCTCGTTCAGTCTCACCAAGCTAGACTGCTAATCCCGCGCTCAAAACCACCTTGGATATCTTGTCACCTGTTGTCTTCCTGAGCCCATATTGAGCTGGCATCCTATAAAATGTCCATTTACCCTCTTTGTTCTACCTTTCCCAGCCTGTCAGAACCACTCCCTCGCCCCTCAGGGGTCCCCAGTGCCATCCCTGCATCAGAGCCAGAAAGAAAGTTTAGACTTTAAGCGCTAAGCACTGGGCCTGACCTGTGGTGGTGCAGTGGATAAAGTGTCGACCTGGAAATGCTGAGGTCACCGGTTCGAAACCCTGGACTTGCCTGGTCAAGGCACATATGGGAGTTGATGCTTCCAGCTCCTCCCCCCTTCTCTCTGTCTCTCTCTCCTCTCTCTCTCTCTCTCCTCTCTAAATATGAATAAAAAAATAAAAAATAAAAAAAAAAGCTAAGCACTGCATTAACTCTAATTTACAGAAAACCTAAAAGGTATTTATCTTCTGCCCATTTCAAAGGAGATAATATTTAAGTTAAGTGAGATTAAGCACTGGCCAAGAGTCACCTTGCCAATAAATGATGGCAATAGGAAATGATATATACCCTGTTCTCTATACCAACCTCCTTCAAGTCATATGGCTAAACTCTTTTATTCTTTCTATCATGGTCACGGTTTATAGGGTCTAATTATCCACAGACCTATTTACATACCACAATTTATATCTTATGGTTCTGGAGGTCAGAACTCTGCTGCAGGTATCACTGGGCTAGATCAAAGTGCCCACAGGCTGCACTGTTCTGGAGGCTCACCAGGACAACCGTCTCCTGGGCTTTTCAGCCTGGAGACTGTATTGCATTCTTTTGCTTACAGCCTCCTTTCATCTTCAACACCAGCAATGGCTGGGCCAGTCATTCTCACCTCACATCCCTCTGACACTGGTCGTCTTCTACCTCCCTCTCCCTCTTTTAACTGACCCATTGATTACATCAAGTCACTTGGATAATAGGCTAATGTCCCTATATTAAGATCAGCATTAGTAAGCTTGATTCTAGCTGCAACCCAGTTTCTCCTTGCCATGAAGACAACATATTCAAACCTTCCAGGGCTTGGACTGTAGGGGGTCTGCTTTGGGGACCTTGATCCTGCCTACCATACAGAGTGAATGTGGCTAGTGACTACTGTGGCACCCCAATTCTTGTCCCCCAGCCTTCTTTATCTTTCTATCCCTTAGCTACCTACTCCTCTATCAGGTTCTGCCTTTTGATAATTTCATCGATTGCTTCATGGTCCACCCCTGCTCTCACCATTTGTATCACAATCCTCATGTTGGCATCCTCACTCATTTGGATTTCCACACGTTCCTGGCTCAATGAAAAGGCTATGTTGAATTAAAATGTATGTGATAGACACACACATACTTAATGTATCTGCTTAATGCCAGAAAACACTGACATTTAATAGAGTCCCCACCCTATGCCTTAATGCAAAAGAATAAGTATATTCAATTGGCTTACAGTCCCTTCCAGGAGTTTCTCTATTCATTTGAACATACCCTGGGAGATCATGTTCGTGTGGGATCCAAGTTTTGTTTAAATCAGAATTCTCACTGGCTGTATCAGTTAAGGATTTTTTTTGTCCCTGTTGCAAGTGATAGAAATGAGCTTGGCAATCTTCCTCCCACTCACCAACCCCCATGGCCAGGCAAAAGAAAGGAAATTTACTAGAAGAATACAATAGCTATGAACCAGGAGTGGAAACAGAGCAAGAACTAGGGAAGAAGGAACCATTAGAGGGCACTTATTGGAAAAAAAAAGCAAACTTCAATGTGTCAAGCTTTTTGTTTTGTTTTTATTGCTTATGCTATTCTTACGGGAATGACTGTGAAAGTCACTAGTGGTCCAAGCTCAGCTTCATGTCCACCCTTGGCTCTATCTATGAAGAAAGTGAGGGGGGAAACTAAGGGCTAGTAGGGCATTCCTTTGGTTTCATTTGTGAGAAAGCAGAGATGGAAAGGTGTATCAGCCAGGGTTCAACTAAAGTAGTAAAACCAATTAAAGAGGTATATTAAGAGACCAATTGCAAAGAATTGGCTTACACAATCAAGGGGGCCGGCTAGGTGAGTCCAAGCTCCTCAGAGCATCAGGAGGGAGCCTGAAACTCTCAGGCACATTCTGAAGTTGCTGTCCTTAGGAAAAATGTCTGCTTCCCAAGTGAACCTAAGCTTTGCTAATAAAATCTTTGTACTGCCCTGGCCAGTTGGCTCAGCGGTAGAGCGTCGGCCTAGCGTGCGGAGGACCTGGGTTCAATTCCCGGCCAGGGCACATAGGAGAAGCGCCCATTTGCTTCTCCACCCCTCCCCCTCCTTCCTCTCTGTCTCTCTCTTCCCCTCCCGCAGCCAAGGCTCCATTGGAGCAAAGATGGCCCGGGCGCTGGGGATGGCTCTGTGGCCTCTGCCTCAGGCGCTAGAGTGGCTCTGGTCGCAACATGGCGACGCCCAGGATGGGCAGAGCATCGCCCCCTGGTGGGCAGAGCATCGCCCCTGGTGGGCGTGCCGGGTGGATCCCGGTCGGGCGCATGCGGGAGTCTGTCTGACTGTCTCTCCCTGTTTCCAGCTTCAGAAAAATGAAAAAAAAAAAAATCTTTGTACTGATTCAATCAGGTGCACACCAATTATTATTAAAGATAAGTCTTCTTAAAGTCAACTGATTGTAGACTTTAGTAGTATCTACAAAATATACAGCTTGCAAACATTAGGGGATATGTTATCACTTCATATTCACTTTTGCAATATCCCCTAATCTTGTGAGCAGTGTATATTCACAGCAACAAGCTAGATTAGCATTTAATTAAATAACTGGAGACAGTGGGGTAGCCAAGTTGACACACTGAAAGACCATTACAGGCTATCAGAACAGGGCATCTCGGTTTACAGACCCATCAAATATCACCCACTATGGGCCCTGGCCGGTTGGCTCAGTGGTAGAGCATCGGCCTGGCGTGCGGGGGACCCGGGTTCGATTCCCGGCCAGGGCACATAGGAGAAGCGCCCATTTGCTTCTCCACCCCCCCCTTCCTCTCTGTCTCTCTCTTCCCCTCCCGCAGCCAAGGCTCCATTGGAGCAAAGATGGCCCGGGCGCTGGGGATGGCTCCTTGGCCTCTGCCCCAGGCGCTAGAGTGGCTCTGGTCGCAACAGAGCGATGCCCCAGAGGGGCAGAGCATCGCCTCCTGGTGGGCAGAGCGTCGCGCCCCTGGTGGGCGTGCTGGGTGGATCCCAGTCGGGCGCATGCGGGAGTCTGTCTGACTGTCTCTCCCCGTTTCCAGCTTCAGAAAAATACAAATATATATATATATATATCACCCACTATGTGGGAGAGATAATTCACCAAAAGACAATGACGGGAAGATAGTGGGGGGGAGTCAATGCATTCTGGGTAGCCACAAACAAACGCCCCTACAAAGTCTGGAGAGGAGATTGCACAGAGTGTGTGGACAGTGTATGATGGCCAAGGAGCTCTTCTACCAGCCTGAATCTGCCTATCCAATCCTCTTCTGTCACGTGTCCTTCCAAATGAGATACTCAATCTATGAGGCACCAACATCTTCCTTGTTATTTTTAATTCCTATAGTTCAGAGTAACTTTCATGTAGTAAGTAATTTGGGATCATCAGGTATGTGGTGAGTTTAGTTGCAGAAATTATTTTCGAGGTATAGTTGCCTATGGGAACTGTCAAATTATAACATATTGGAAGTTCTTATTTCAGCCTGTGATCTGGTGCTACCTTGGGTTGGAGAATCACTGAGTATCAAGCTTCCTATTAACGACATATCCATAGGGATTGAGGAATTCACCACAGGCAAGGGTGTCTAAATATCTTAGGATTTCTGACAATGCTGAGGATAAGATTGAGCTGGCGCCTCACCTCTGTCTGTGCCACCACCTGAACTATTATTTATTTCCCTCTCCTACCATTCCTTTTGCAAGTTTGGATTAACTCTCCCTTTCTTGGTTGCCTATCACCTTTCCCACTTTCATTTCTTCTATAAACACCATTTCTGCTGCATCTTCAAAAGCTTATCTCCTCTCCACAGCTGTCTGTTCAAAGTGGAGAGCCTGACACTGATTTAAACAGCTTGAATTGCTCTGAAATAAATTCCTCAGGGCAGAGACCAATTTCTTATGCATTGTCAATAGCTGAATACAGTGTTTGGTGCTTCCTAAACACTGCATGAATATAAATAACAAAGTCTAAAAATAGGGTAGCAACTTCTGTGTATAATACAATTAAAATCTTATGCTTTGGATTGAACATTGAGGACCACTGCCCCCACCCCACCCCCCAAAAAAAGATTTTCAGAAGCTGGATGCTTTATTCTACTGAGTGGGAAATACAGTTTTACAAATGGAGAATTACAGATCCATTCAACATGATATGAATGGCCAGGAAAACTGCCTTCTTGTTCCACTATGTCTGTGGTCGAGAAAATTAGTTGTTCACAATTATCCCTTTCCCTCATGGGCTTCTTGTAAGTAGAAGAGACTTCTCAGCTCTACTGACATTGAGTTCACCCATGTGGTTTGATTTTGCTATTGGAATGTGAGTGGACTCAGAATGAGCAGGGGGTCTGAGGTGTGCTTGCATGTTTTGCTTTAGCTCAGGGGTCCCCAAACTTTTTACACAGGGGGCCAGTTCACTGTCCCTCAGACCGTTGGAGGGCCGGACTATAAAAAAAACTATGAACAAATCCCTATGCACACTGCACATATCTTATTTTAAAGTAAAAAAAAACAAAACGGGAACAAATACAATATTTAAAATAAAAAACAAGTAAATTTAAATCAAGAAACTGACCAGTATTTCAATGGGAACTATGGGCCTGCTTTTGGCTAATGAGATGGTCAATGTGCTCTTTTCATTGACCACCAATGAAAGAGGTGCCCCTTCTGGAAGTGCAGCGGGGGCCGGATAAATGGCCTCAGGGGGCCGCATGTGGCCCGTGGGCCGTAGTTTGGGGACCCCTGCGTTAGCTTCTAGAGCTCCATAATTTCATCCTATATTCAGAATGGAATTCTATGGTTCCAGAATGAGGAAACACATGAATATGCCTAGACCTACCCTTAGCCTAAAGCCTTGTCATCCAATGGATCCCAAATGATTCCAGCTAAGGAAAGCACAGCCAAAGCTGACTTACAGAGAAAAGGAAACCAATGTTTATTATAAGCCCCTGATATTTTATGTAGTTCGCAGCAATAAAGCCATCAGCAAATTTTAGGAAATATTGAGTCTGAAGAGGAGTCTGGTCCTGGTTAGAGTTTTCTAGCGTCTCCCAGGCCAATCTCATTCCCGAAATGCAATCTCAGAAAATTTCAAGCCACTCCATTTTGATGAGTCTGTAGTCCTTTTTTCAAGCATTTTTGCAATAAAACAGCTGGGACATATGCTAACGTAGTACATGACTATTAGTTTGCACACAGGTATAAATAAGTACCTTGGAGGAAACACAATTCTTCATTGTGGGAGCTTACCTCCAAGACAGGCCCTCAACGAATCATGCTTCACAGGATTCATGCACTCATGTAGCCCCTTTCAACACTCACTATGCGATGGTCCTGTGAAACTGAAAGGACGCAGTATGTGTGACACTGTGGTTTTTGAAACTACACTACGCGAAGCTTTGCAGCTCTTCTCGGATCTGTTAGAACACTCACTCTTGAGTCCTGAGCTGCTACACAAGCCATCTGGCTGTCCTGCTGGAAAGACCAGATGAGAAGGCCTGGAACTATGGATAAGAGGTGAGACCAGGTGGAGACCAGTCTTCTACCAAGCCACCAGACAAGTGAGACCAGACTAGTGGAGGCTTCCTGGACTGTCCAAGTCCGATCCGGCTACCAGCTGTCAACAATTAGGGGATACCAGATGATTCCACATCCTGCTAAGCCCAGCCCAATTTTTTTTATCTATCTAGGAGAATAAACTGGTTTTTGTTTTAAAACATTAGGTTTGGGGTAGTTAGTTACACATCAATAGATACCCAGAACATTCACTGACTTAATTTAATGAAGTGACATAAAACATAACATTTACTAAATGTAGTTATATATATAAACTATGCACCATATGTCATTATTTAATTTTTCCCTCACATGTAAATTAGTATCTATGAAATAAGTAATTGCATCGTTACCACTTATAGGTGAGAAAATTTAGACACAGCAATGTCAAGCTGCCCAAGCTCCCAGTGGTGGTCAAATAGTGGAACCAAGGTCTCACCTAGGAAGTGTCACAAGCCCTGTCCCTTACCACACTCACTGAAAGTGGGAAAGACCCGGGGCTCTGGTTTCCTGGGGCAGTGTCTGCTTCACTTAGCCAGTCCTCAGCACCAGGCCCCAGTTTACAAGACTCTTGATAAATGTTACAACAATGATATTTGTGCAAAGAAACAGGCAGGAGATTAAATTACACCTATTAAAAGAAAGGTTTGTTTAGAGCAGTTAAATATCTGGCCCACTAAGTCTTTGTGGTATTGGAAGAAGGGCTAAAGGTCAAAAGAATTTATGCAAAATAAAATGCTGTTGCCAGCTAACCAAAAACTATTTATATCCACAACAAAGACAACCACTACTTGCCAATTCAAGGAAAACAATCAGAGTTAAGTAGGATTAAAGCAAACTACTTTCCCCTTCTGGCTGGACTTGTCATTAAGGCCTGATTTAGTTGGATCTGAAATTTGATTACGTGATTGACTAAGATTTATGCAAGGGTGTTGCCTCATATATAATTACTTTTATAGCCAAAAAGTAGGCAAAAGTTTTCCTAGTCTTTTATAAACAATGTGAATGTAAGAAGAGTGTGGGGAAGCTAAGATTTCTAGGCAACAGGAAATGACAGGCTTATAGGAGGAGGTCTTGCCACTGTTGTTATCAAACAGCTTTGAAAGGAGGGCTGAAAGAGGGGTTTATCCATTTTTTGCCACTGAGCTGCCTCAGATCAGTGGGATAGGCCACTGTTTGCAAGGAAATAGAGAAAATAATAGGCCAATCAAAAGCATGGGTAAGAATATCCTCAGTGATATCAAGCACACCAAATTGAGGGACAGTCTACAAAATAACTTCTCCATCCTTCTCAAAAGGGTTAAGGTTATACAAGTCAAAGAAAGACTGAAGGACTCCCCTAGATCAAAGGAGACCAAAAAGACATGGCAACCAAGTGCAACGTGATGTCTGAAATGGATGCTGGCCCCGAGAAGGGAATTACCATGCCCATCTTGCTTAAAAAGGCGTTCGTCCAGTCGGTGGTTATCTAATACTATAGATAATAACATTCGATCAATTGTTATTTCCTGATTCTGACTGTGATTTTTATTGTACTGTGATTGTTTTAGGAAATACATACTGAAGTGTTCAGGAGTAAAAGGACATTATGTCTGCAACTTTCTCTCAAATGGTTCGTGAGGAAAGATCTTTAATTCATCTGGAGTTTATTCTTGTGCATGATGTGAGATGGGAGTCATAATTTTTTCCATATGCAGAGGTCATAGGATCAATGCAGTTTATTAAAATAGTTCATTGTTTCCCATTAAATTAATACATTCCTTTGTCATGTATTTTATCCTCTAAATTCTATCCTGGAATTTCTGTTTTGTTTCATGTCATTTACTTTCCATTCCTAAGCCAATTATCATATCAATGTGTGTTTATAGTATGATTGTACATCTTTTTGTATATCTTTCCATCTATATAAAATGTGTTTATATATGCATACACATGTATATATCTGCATATACATTAACTATATATGTACAAACACTTGCACATTATTTATGCATATACAGATTAATGTGTACATCAGCGTGTGTGCATAGTCATATGTGTATATATTTATGTGTGTTTAGGTGTATGTGAGTATTTTATATATTTATATTGCATACTTGAGTGTACATGTGTTGCTATACTTGAGCCATTTCCCTTTTTCATGGCTAAATGTAGCTCCTCCCATCATTTTAAATCAACTATGCAGTTGTTTACTTTTTCTTGGAATAATTTGGTAATTTGTAAGTTTTTAGAAAAATATTTTTGTCTAGTTTTTTGTCTAGACCCTTCCTGGGGGTCTAGACAAAATCTCTTAGGATTTTACCTATTGCTCAATGCATGGTTATTCCTTTCCATTCCATATTTTTTATATTTTATAATTTTGCTTTTTCATCTTTTTCTGTAGACTCTTAAGTGGTTTAACTAGTTTATTTTCTTAAAAACCAAATCTGATTCATTTCTCCTTTTTCATAACGTTTTTTCCCAGTACTTTTCCTTTTATTATGGTAACACCCTCTCTCTAATTTTTCTTTTCTTCTTTTTCTTTTTTTTTTTTTTTTTGTATTTTTCCGAAGCCAGAAACAGGGAGGCAGTCAGACAGACTCCCGCATGCGCCCGACCGGGATCCACCCAGCATGCCCACCAGGGGGCGATGCTCTGCCCATCCGGGCATCGCTCTGTTGCAACCAGAGTCATTCTAGCGCCTGAGGCAGAGGCTGCAGAGCCATCCTCAGCGCCCGAGCAAACTTTGTTCCAATGGAGCCTCGGCTGCGGGAGGGGAAGAGAGAGACAGAGAGGAAGGAGAGGGGGAGGGGTGGAGAAGCAGATGGGCGCTTCTCCTGTGTGCCCTGGCCAGCAATTGAACCCAGGACTCCTGCACGCCAGGCCGACGCTCTACCACTGAGCCAACGGGCCAGGGCCAAAATCGAGCTTTGTCCAAGCGTATTTGTTTTTTTATTTTATTTTTATTTATTTATTCATTTTTAGAGAGGAGAGAGAGAGGAAGAGAGAGAGACAGAGAGGAGAGAGAGAGAGAGAAGGGGGGAGGAGCTGGAAGCATCAACTCCCATATGTACCTTGACCAGGCAAGCCCAGGGTTTTGAACCGGTGACCTCAGCATTTCCAGGTCGACACTTTATCCACTGCGCCACCACAGGTCAGATTTTTTTTTCTTCTAATCTTTTAAAATTTTTAAATTGGTAATGGTTAAATCCATTTAATTTTCATTTTTCCACTTTAATGTTAAAGATGTATTTTCCTTGACTACATATTTGTTGTGTCCTGTGTTTTTGGTTTGCTTTGGTTTCTAGACAGTTTGCAATTTTCTTTTGACTACCAGTTTCACTCAATAATTATCCAGAAATGCATTCTTAGTAACCACTGAAAATTACCTTCATGTTACTTATGCCTAGTTTCTAATAATTGTCTTCTTCAATCTCTAATATCAATATCTAGTGATAGAAAAGGTAGAGTATAAATTGTATATGTTATATGCAAAATTTCTTTGGTCCAGGTACATGATCAACTTTTGTAAATATTTTAGGAATACATAGAGGAAAATATATTCTTTTGAAAGTGTTAAAAGTCTCCCTTTATTAATTATATTTTTCTATGCTATTGCTTATTTTTGTGTTCAAGATATGCACAATTCTAAATGAGGTGTATTGAAGTATTTTATATTTATCTTTTATTGAATTTTTTCTCATTATTTGTAAGTTTTCTTTTATATCTATTAAAAGCTATTGAATTGTTCAGTGCATGCTAGCTCTTGGATGATATCTATGTCTTTCATAAACTATGCCTTGAATTGTTGCCCTTTATGACTTAATACTTTTAACCTTAAATTCTACGTTGTCTGATATTTATTGTGCTTCTTATAATTTCTTTTATCTTTGCATTTTCTTCATATCACTCATTTTAATTATTTTAAGTGGTTTTCTTATAAATAGCAGTTATTATATTTGTTAAGCCAGTTTGATACCTTTAATCAAATAATTCAGCTTTCATATTTAGTGAAATCATTGACATATTTAATTTTACTCCTTAGCTCATTAGTTTCATTATTTAGTTTACATTATTTTTCAGGGTTGATAATTGTTACTTGTTCGCCCCCCCCCCCTCCATTTGTTTGGAAATTTTACAAATAGGTTTTTTTCCCTCAATTCTACATGATTACCTTCTCTTTTTATGTTCATTATCAGAATCCTGTTTCTCTATAAATACTTGAAATTTTAAAAAATTCTCCAAGTAAAATTCTCTATTTCCCATCATTTTTCACTTCTCCTTAAGATTACATATTTAAAATACATGCATTCTCTCCTTAACCCTCCCCATCAAAATTGAGGAAGAATGATTTTATGTTTATTTTTTCCCTCACCTCACCTCAAACTTAGGATTTTCTAAGAATTTAGTAATTTTAGTTCTAAATTATTCATTGAATTTCCACTGCTTAGTCTCTTCTTATTTATATTTGATCATATTTAGCATTTATATCACATTTTCAAACTATCATAATCCATTTATATCTAAGTCAACACACAAACAAGCGCTTGTTCATTCTCAAATTTGTTGTTTACAATTTCCACTTCATTTCACATTTCCCTAGCTTGATTACCTATTTCACTTTCATGCATTCATTTAGACACTCTTTTAGCCAATGTGTTCCTTAGAGATATCTTTCTCTGAAGTTATTATAAACCTTTCATTGAATTGTTTGGCTTTCCAGTTGAATTCTAGTTTTCTGGATAAGAGAGTCTCCGTTTGAAGTCCTGTACACTCTCTTGTCTCTAGGAGCTAAACTACTGTGTTCTACCAAGACTGCAGACCAGAAATAGAATAGCAGTCTGCATCTTTTCCCCTATGTGTAACTTAATCTTTCTAATGGGAAAGTTGTCAGAATTTCTCATTAACCTTAGAGTGCTGGAATTTTCCAAGCTCGCCGATGCATGTTTTTTCTCATCAATATTCCCCGGTCCTCATTCTGCATTTTCATTCAGTGACTCAGATATCTCAGAGAACCTACATTATACATACATTTAGATATCCAGGGTCTGTCCTCAGTGTCTCATCTTTCTCATAATTTCTGTGTTTTTGTTATATGCTTTAAAATATTTATCCCAATTGATTTCCTAAGCCACAAATTCAGTCTCAACTCTGACCAACTTCTTTTTTAATTAAAACCAAAAAAAAAAAAAAAAAAAAGCACAGAAATTGTTTTTAAACTCCAGAAAATTGACTCTAATGTTGTCCTGAATACTTATTATGTTTTTCAAGCTGGCATTTAGCTCCTCTAGTCTCAATTTCACCAGATTTGGGTTCTGGTTTGTTCTGACTGATCGTCACATGTCTAGCTTCTGGGAGCCTTTAATTTTATCTTTGGAGTCTAAGATTTGATTCCTGAAGTGCTATACGTACTTAAGTCTCTGGAAGCATCAAACAGAATCCTCGGCCTGATCCTGACCTTGGGTGTAACGAGGACCTCATCCACCCAATTTTTTTGTCCTATGGGCACCATAGAGTTGAGCCACACACATGGCCAACGTTGACCTTCTATCAGGAGGTCCATATATAAGTCACACCCATGGTTTCCCCAAGACATGATATTTCTCATCCTCCCTGCAGTTCCTTCTGATACTGACCTTTAGAATCTCATCCACCAATAAAGGCACAAAACCCTACTCCTTTACCCGCCAAAACTCCTACAGACGCAAAGTCTCCCCTCCAGCCAGCTTCCTCCTTGCCCCACCGGCCACTGGTTCTTCTGAAGAAGAGAGACTAGAAATAGGACTGAAATGAAAGGAGATGTCATCTTCCCAGAACACCCCCTTTTCTTTACAATTTTAAATATTTTTTTTCTATATTTTATCTTGTTTGATCTTACACTATGAGGTACAGGTTCAGACTCCAAAATTATAGGCTCAATGCTATTTTTGCTTTAAAATAAAAATTTTTTTAAAAAGACTACAGTAAACAGAGAGAAACAAACTTAGATTGGCCCTGCTTAGGTGTGCATGTTTGCATTCCAACACAAAATGGCCTGCGACCAGCCATTATATCCCTGCATACTACTGAGAGCACAATCTCTGAAAAGAGAAAAGCCTGAGGTATGGCTAAGCGGAGAATAAAACAGCTCTCCCAGTTTAAGGATGTGGGCACAGGACCATAGGATAAGCTCTAATAGCAGGACTGTACCAACATGTGGTCACACCATAGTTAACATCCTAGGCTGCTCGCACCCAACCCAGCAGGCAGCACAGATGCAGGGACAGGGGCCACTCTTTAGGTAGATGAGGATCAAGACAGATGCTGACAAAGGCTTTCCCTCTACATGTTCAAAGGGAAGTGTATTTTCTCTTCCAAACTCCAAACAGCGTCCAACAAACCTTCTATCAACACAGAATACAGAAAAACATGCGTTACTTCTCTGTTCATTTTTAAGTTAGCATGCGCGTGTTAAATTCCAACATAAATTTGGCTCATGTACTCCCCACTTAAAAAGAATTAAGAGAACCATGCTTCCTCTGACACATCAAAAGCTCAGCCAATTTGACTGTGCCCTCGAGTTGGAACAGTAGGGGAGCAATGCTCGACATCGCTTTCTGAGATACACCTCTCACCGGTGACTTGAGTGCTGTAATAACTCTTGGTGAGCTTGCAAGGTCCTTTCACCGGCCTCTTTCCTTACCTGCTGCTCAGAGTCATCACTCTGGAGAGCTGACATTGCACACCAGGGATTATAACTCGGATGCTGGTGACTGCTTAAAAGGGGATGCCTCTTGGCAATTTATAATGTGAAACATCCTCCTCCTTTGTTCTCACAGGCACCTCCTGCATCAGTTTCTGGGTCTGCACGGTACCATAGGAAACCATCTTTCCAGTTTATGGGCAGAATGCTCCAAACTGCTGCCTTCATTAAGTAGGATGGCCTAAAAGTGTTTATATCATCTGCAGTAGCCAAGATCTTTCTCAAGGCTACATCTATAGTGTCCATAGTCTCCCAAATTTCCATGCTTTTTTCTTTTTAAGAGGAGAGAGGAAGGAAGGAAAGAAGAAGGGAATGTGTGTGTGTGGATGGTGTGTGGAGTGGGAAGCATCACCTTGTAGTAGTTGCTTCTCAAATGTGCCTTGACCAGGCAAGCCTGGGGTTTCGAGCCAGTGACCTCAGCATTCCAGGCCAATGCTTTATCCACAGGTCAGGCTCCATGCATTTTTATTAGGGTCTTAAGGACCCACTCACTCTTAAGCTCCAATTGAAACAAACTCAAATTAGACTATCATACAGCCTAAAGACCAGGAACAATTAGTCCAGAGACAAGAAGTATAACATTAATAATAATCGTTATATAATAAGCCTGACCAGGAGGTGGCGCAGTGGATAGAGCGTCGGACTGGGATGCAGAAGGACCCAGGTTCGAGACCCCGAGGTCGCCAGCTTGAGTGCAGGCTCATCTGGTTTGAGCAAAGCTCACCAACTTGGACCCAAGGTCGCTGGCTCCAGCAAGGGGTTACTCGGTCTGCTGAAGGCCCACGGTCAAGGCACATATGAGAAAGCAATCAATGAACAACTAAGGTGTTGCAACGTGCAATGAAAAACTAATGATTGATGCTTCTCATCTCTCTCCATTCCTGTCTGTCTGTCCCTGTCTATCCCTCTCTCTGACTCACTCTCTGTCTCTGTAAAAAATAAATAAATAAATAATTGTTACTAGAATAACATATTAAGAATAACACTAATACTACTACTAATAAAAATAACACAGTTAAAACTTAGTGCATACTTAATATCAGACAGTCACTTGCCTAATTCACTTACTTAAAAAAATATTTATTTTACACTTTCTTATTCCCTTTTCTTACGGTTAGAGAAGTCCAGAGAGACTTAAGCAACTTGCCCAACATACCCAGCTAGAAAGTATGGAGTTTGAACATAAATCAGTCTGACAGTGCGGCCCACACTCATATTCATCATTTTGTCATTTTGTGGTCACCACAATTCAACAATCCACAACTTCCTGATGCTCTGACAGCCTTCACTAGAAATAAGCAGTATGACTTATATTTACTCATGAAAGCTAACTGAAATTTTTCTTCTGCTTCTATTGGTAATCAATTAGCTCCAGGCCATGACACAGATTCCAAGCGTGGATGTCCCCCTGCGTAAAACAGCAGAAATCCCGAGCTGCTCTCCAAAGCTCCCTTTTCCTTTAGCCCACCGTGATTCCATGTCATCAAGGGTCAGTGTGGCCAGTCCACGTTAATGAATCATGATGTTAAAATATAATCTTGATCATAAACGAGAATAACATGAAAGATATACATTAATAGAAAGCTTGCTTTCTTAGGAAACAGGAAACTTTTATATGATGAATTGTACCTATATTTCCTAGGTTTTAACTATCCTTGCTGTGTTTTACTTATGGGCCATAAAGCTGTAGTCTCCAAGTGAAGGATGAAACGCAGTGAAGTTCAGGGTGGCATTTACACTCTTCGAATCCTGTTACTGCATCTTCATAATGTGGCACACTGTGATCAAAGAGAGGAGTAAGACTGAGGAGATTTCCACGCAAAATTATCAGAAGCTGTCAGCGAGTGGCTGAAAATCAGAATGAGGTATACTGGGGGAGGAAGGGACGATGAGGTGGGAAGGAGGAAGTGGAGGAGGAAGTGGAGGAGGAAGTGGAGGAGGAAGTGGAGGAGGAAGTAGAGGAGGAAGTGGAGGAGGAAGTGGAGGAGGAAGTGGAGGAGGTGGGGGAGGAGGAAGTGGGGGAGGAGGAAGTGGAGGAGGAAGTGGAGGAGGTGGGGGAGGAGGAGGTGGGGGAGGAGGTGGAGGAGGAAGTAGAGAAGGAAGTGGAGGATGTGGGGGAGGAGGAAGTGGAGGAGGAAGTAGAGGAGGTGGGGGAGGAGGAAGTGGAGGAGGTGGGGAAGAAGGTGAGGGAGGATGAGGGAGAGGAGGAAGGAGAGGATGATGGGAGGAACAGGGAGAAGGAGGAGGTGGGAGAGGAGGAGAGAATGGCGGAGGAAGAGAACACTTGTGGTTATGGACATAGAATTCACATTCACAACTCTCTCTCAGCTCCACGTGTTCTTGCATGCCCATTAGTCCTAAATCGAAGATAACGTTAATTCTCTGCTGCTGTCCTACCTTCTCACCGATGTCAAGATACCCACAGAGACAGTGGTTCTTTTTAACACATAGAGAAAAAGAGAAAATATATTAAAATACAGGGACATGAATATAGGCATTTAATATACGTTTGAAAAGAATAGATTTTCAGAACTATGTCCCAAGCTGTCATAGCTATGAAATTATCCATCACCCCCTGGGTGATGGAAAAAGGCAGAGATTGTCAAATTTCTCCATTTCAGGTCTTTTCTTCAGATGTCAGCTTTGTCACGTAGAGCTTCCCCATAACTGTGCATTAAGACATGTGTCAGCAGCACCCCAAACAAATGTGCAATATTTGCTTTTTGAGATGTCTCTTTGCATTTCAAGGAAAGAATGTAGAAGTTCCTTCTCTGTGTGCCTTGCTGTTGCTCCAGTGAGTCACAGGAAGTATCCCTTGTGGAAAAAACTGACAACGATGTCATTATTTATTTATCACTAAGCACATTCATTTTCTTTGATGGGGCTGATGCCAGCAGGGGTTAGCTCACAATGGGTAAGGGAGAAGTTCTGAGGTCGGAGGCACAAAGCACAGCAAGAGGTCAATTTAGGACCTTAAATATTTAAAGGTCTATGGATTGAGAACACTGCAAGGTGTTTTCAACCCTAAATACTTGTCTACAGGAAACAAGTATGTCCAGGCATACTGATGTGTTTTTCTCCCTTCGATGAATCATTTTTATCTGATCAGCTAAGTATATTCATATTATTAATCCACTCGGCAAACATGATTTGGGAATCTACAACATAGATCAAAACCAAAGGTATAATACGTCACACACAGATTTTTGTCCTAGAGAACTCACAAAGGGAAGGACAAAGCTTAGCCAACCAACCACCTAACAAGAATAACAACTAGCATATTGTGCATGCTTATAATGCCAGGCAAGTCCTTACTATTATCATCCCCATTTTAAAGATGAGGAAACTAGGACTAAGAGAAAATTGTTTCCAAGTTTGTAATCCAGTAAAAAAACTAGCATGTACACTTTAACCTTTAACCCCCACTTTTAACTGCTATGCTACAATACATCAAGATAAATGATTTGTATCATCAGAGGACAAGCAAGCCTCATGTGAGTGTAGAGAAAAGAGAAATTGCAGTTGGAAGGATCAGAATAGAATTCAAGGTGTGAGGAGCATTTTGATGCAAGGAAGCTTTGAGCCTTTGAACGAGGGGCTTCACATAGTTCACCGCAGAGGTGGAGCAGTGATATCTGCCTGTGTCTTTAGAAATATCCTGCTGGCCCAGGAATTCCCATCATTTTCTCATAGGAATATGGAGCAGAACCATCTGTACTTTGCACGTTCATATAGAAATGGGGGGCTTAGGGTTTCCCATCTTCTCTCCTCTTTTGCCAACAATCCATTGGGAGTTCCATCTCATAGTGAGTTACTGTTGTAGATAGAAATGTTCATGTATGCTGGGACTGAGAGGAGGGAGCAACTTGCGGTCACAATATACAAAATGGACCAGAGTAGAGAATGGAATGAAGCTGGAAGGACCAGGGCAGAGGTGCAGGCAAAGGTAATGACAGAAAGTCCCATAGCTATTAAGCATCCAGCAATATGCCCAATGTAGACTATGACACATTAATCCTCTCGACGTCTGCCAGGTGTTATTGTTTTCCCCACCACCTAGGAGCTAAGGCCGATTCCCATATAATAAACTACATTCCCAAGCTTGCACAGAGAGTAAGGGGATTTGAATCAAGACCAGGTGACACCGGCCCCCGAGGACTGTGTCTTACCTGAGCTGAGGTCTCCATCTGGACATACAACAGGGGGGCGTGAAGACACAAACACAATCTGAATTGATAAACAGCTTCGTATAACTCTTATCAGAAACATCCTATCCATCCCCAGCTTTCAATTAATTATAAATAATGATATAAATTAAAATAAAGGCCAGTCAGAGTAAGCAATAATAAGCTAGAGGAGACAGGGACAAAGAGAAATGCACTCGGCGGGAGAAATGCGGGGGGCTAGCTTGAGTCAACTCCAAACTTTACCCTTAAATGTTCACTTTCAGAGATAACTGGTATGTCTACATGCTATCAAGAGCATGTGAGTGGAGGTGGTTCTGTGGGGAGTGTCAGTTTTCTGTGAGTTCACAGCCAAGTGTCTCAAAGTGGGCCGGCCTCATGGTTGGACAAAGAACCGACCCTCAGGAAAGACCCGGCTCCAGCCGGGCGAAATGGAACCCACCTGTACTCTCTGCACCTCTTACCATCTCTGACCACCAAAGCCCTTCAGAGCTTGATCCAATGCTCTTTGATGCCCTAAAATGTCATACCAATCCCAGCCTGACACCAATCTAGGATGGGTTGCGGGAAATGTAGGTCACCCTAAAGCCAAGTGGGTAACAAAAGAGGTCAGCAAGGCCAAATCCAGCCCATCCTATCACCTGTTTGTGTATAAAAGACATTTATTAGGAGCAGAAATTTCAAATTATAAAAAAGAGACAAAGGTCACTATTCTAGATAATTACTATTAATATTTTGTTATAAGGGATCCTTCCCTTTTTTTCTGTATATCTGCAAATAAATGTGAGTTTTAGAGAATTGGAATCTTACTGAATTTTACAATAAATCATGTCCACTTACATCACTGTTGAACATTCTGCATAGCTTCTATTCATAATCATATACCGGAATTTATTCTAATGTTCAGTATTGAGATTGAATCTATATTTTTGCAATTACAAATACCATCGCGGTAATGTTTGAGCCCATCTCTGCTTATTTCTTCAAAATCTATTTCTAGGACTAAAATTACTGGGTTAAAGGATATACACGTTTCAAGGCTTTTTATAAACTTCTTAATAAACTGCCCTCCCAAAAGATTGTAGTAATTTAGAAGAGCAGGATAATTATTTTTTCATGCCTCAAGGTTCCACATTAGATGGGGTCACATCCCATCTAAGAGACATCCCAGGAAAGACAGCCAACAAGAAATACATTTTCACACAATGCTCTTCCCATATCTCCTCTCTAGAGTGAGCCAAATTAACTACCGCTCTATGGTGGTAAACTTCAAACAGAATTAAACAGAACAGAGCTGAAAGTTTGCGAAGAGCACCTGTAAGGCTTGGTTCTGCATATTTAGGGCTTATGGTTTAGAAAAGTAGTACCGAATTCTAATTAGCCATCTCCACTTTACTAAAAATTTGCATTAATTAATCTGGGGCTCTCAACTCAGATAGTAAATGCAATCTACACAGGTAAAGTGGGCCAGAAATGCTGATTGAGAAACAGACCAGTATGGGGAAATTTGCCCTTGTCAAGATTTAACCTCTCTGGAGAGAGCTGTCACTACTTAGCCACATCTGGTTTGGGTCCTGTGAGGATGAATTATGATTTTTTTTTAGTTGTTAAAGAAAAGTTGGAAATCTGCGATTTTCTCCTGTGTGAAATATTTCTATTTTAAAATATTGGCAAATGATTCAATTATTTAAAATGCTGAGTAGATAAAGGACATACTGTCTCCAATTTAACCCTTTAAGACTTATTCCATTTTATTGTACTTAACTGAGTTTTATATCAGAATCTTCAACATAGCCAAGGGAGTAACAATACAAGAGATGCTTTTGCAGCCAGCAGTCTGCCCAGAACTTGAGACGTGAGCGCCTGTCTCTCTCACAGGTGTTGATTATTAAATAAAATGGGTTAAAAAGAGGGTGGCTGACTAGACTGAGTGAATCAAGAACCAGACTTAAAACTCTATTACCACCTACAGGTTTATGAATGACTGGCACTTTGAGCCTCCCCAGTTATAGCTGAAACTTTCTAGGAAGAAAACCTTTATTATCTATGACACGCTGCTGCTGGCTTATCCGTGACAGTTACTGGACAACACAAACTCATTATAATCTATTTTAATATGTCTTTTGACCTATTTTTTATACTCTAACACTGAAAAGTTAAACTGCTAACTTAAGAACCTGAGCATGTTATTTTCCAATAAAATACATTTTTACAAGTAGCTTTCTAGCCCAGTTTCCTTTTTATAGGACTGTTTCCATTGCACAAAGGAACTGACTGATCTTCAGAAAGTTGAGATGGAGCAGTCTTGCCGGCGTCACGGCCCAGGAGTGATCCTTAAATTCTGTCAGCTTGGAAACCACTTACACTCACCGTGCACGCATGGTCTCTGATCGTAACTTTTCCCCTTTTGTGGGAAGAGTCGGTTTTAAAAACAAACCACACTGAACAAAGCTACTAACATTAGTGCTCACGTGAAAAGTGAACAGACTGATTCAATTCCTGGCCATAGGAATTGTTTCCTTAGCACCTTTCCAGATTATTACTCCCTCCACTGCACTTTGTTACAAGAATGCCATTCAGATATTGAAAAAGGGTGGTTCAGCAGGCCTTTTAACTGTCTCATTATTCTTCCACCTCATTCACATTTACTTGGGTTTCCCTAAAAGTTCCGCAATCCTAACTGAGGTAAGAGAGTAAAATTGATCTCATGTAATACAACATTAGCTGATCAACATGGAAAGCTATTGAATGCAAATTCTCTGGTATTGGTTCCTCTACACAAAATTATTTGATGTGTTTAAAAAGGTCAGGGTGTATATACTTCTTATTCCACACTAATAAAAAGCAAAGAACTGAAGAAAAAAATCTGAGCCTTCCTTGAGGTTTTAACCATATTTTTGCTTTACAGAAGCTCAAAATGATTTCTTTTTTTTTTTAATTTTTATTTATTTTTTATTTATTCAATTTTTTAGAGAGGAGAGGGAGAGAGAGAGAGAGAGGAGAGACAGAGAGAGAGAGAAGGGGGAGGAGCTGGAAGCATCAACTCCCATATGTGCCTTGACCAGGCAAGCCCAGGGTTTCGAACCGGTGACCTCAGCATTTCCAGGTCGATGCTTTATCCACTGGGACACCACAGGTTAGGCTCAAAATGATTTCTATAAACTGTCCCAGGCTCGTTCAAGGTCAGCAGAAAAGGGGTTAGCGATGGCAACAGGTAAGAACTCCTCCAGCAAAACCCTAGCACAACAGAAGAGCCAACAGAATTATCTCGAAAAAGCAGAGAAGCCAATGGCCCCCTAGTGAATTTCTAAAGCAAAGGGTACATTTAAGAAGGGTTTTACCCATTTCAGGCAGCAGTGAAACACGTAGTGATTAAACTGTCATTTCTGTTGTATGCATAAAGGGCAGGAGAAGCAGTATTGACCTTGTGTTTCCTCTTCCTTGGACAGTACCACTGAAATAAATTCACAACAACATAGGTAACCATCAAAGGGGAGAAGAAACCAAGTCGTCTATTTTTAGGTCATTCAAGATTCTGACCGATCATGTGACCCTGAGTCCAATGAAATGTACCAGAACTCACATACACACAAAAAAATGTTGCTGAGTGGGTTTACAATATTCTCAGGCTCCCATTTGGAAATGATCCATCTCATTGGCTTCCATCCGGCTCCTCCACTGCCTCCCCCTCCCACATTCATTTCATCCCTGAGAAATGACATGTAGATTAGCCCAAGCCACCATTAGCTCTTGCCTGGACTTTGCAATGGTTTCCTAGTTGGTTCTCTGCTTCTGTTTTATCTCTGTAGGTAAGCCAGAAAAAGCTTCTTTTTTTTTATATTGAGTTGAAATTCATGCAACACAAATGAACCATTTCAAGGTACAATTCAATGGCACTTAGCATATTTATATGTTGTACAAACATCGACTCCTGAGACATTATCCTCACCTCAAAAGGAGGCTGCTCCCATTAGCAAGCACTCCACACCCCGCCTCCCCTAAACCCTGACAAGCCAAATACCCCCAGTTTCTTTGGACCTAGCCTGGATATTTCCTATAAATGAATCACAGAATAAGTTACCTTTTGTATCTTGTTCCTTTTGCTGTGCATGTTTCCAAAATTCACCCCTGCTGAAGCTTGTGTCAGAACTTTATTCCTTCATATGACTGAATAATATGCCTTTATATGCCTAGATCACATTTTTCTTATCCATTCTTCAGTGGATGGACATTTGGGTTATTTCTGCATTTGGTGATTATGACTGGTTCTGTAAGAAACATTTGCACAGACGGTTTTTGTTTGTTTGTTTGTTTCTTTTGTATTTTTCTGAAGCTGGAAACGGGGAGAGACAGTCAGACAGACTCCCGCATGCGCCCAACCGGGATCCACCCGGCACGCCCACCAGGGGCGATGCTCTGCCCCTCCGGGGTGTCGCTCTGCCGCGACCAGAGCCACTCTAGCGCCTGGGGCAGAGGCCAAGGAGCCATCCCCAGCGCCCGGGCCATCCCTGCTCCAATGGAGCCTCAGCTGCGGGAGGGGAAGAGAGAGACAGAGAGGAAGGAGGGGGGGTGGAGAAGCAAATGGGCGCTTCTCCTATGTGCCCTGGCCGGGAATCGAACCCGGGTCCCCCGCACGCCAGGCTGATGCTCTACCACTGAGCCAACCGGCCAGGGCCTGCACAGACGTTTTTCATTGACGTGTCCATCCCGATTCTCTGGGCATGTACTCAGAAGTGTAATCGCTAGGTCACATGACTTCCCTTTCTTGAGGTGCTACCACACTGTGTCCCACAGAAGCTGCACCATTTTATATTGCCACCAGCAACCCATCAGGGTGCCAATTTCTCCAAAGCCTCATCAACACGTGTTGTTTTTCTTTCTCCTATAGCCAGAGAGCTCCTTTTATAGCTGTAGTTCAAATAATGTAAACCTTCCCCCACAGGCTTCCAGAGTTTAGAGTAAGATTCAGAATGCTGACAGTGAAGGCCTCCAAGGCCCGAACTGACTAAGGACATTGACTCTCCATCTCATCTCAGCTCCCACCACTTGCCTTCTTTCTTACTACATTATCTTTCCTGTCAATTCTCAAGTGTACCAGGTTTACTCCCACCTCAGGGCCTTTGCACTTGCTGTTGCCTCCAGCATGCACTTGCTGAAGATCTGTATGTTCTACTCCCTTATTTAAAATTCAGCTCAAATGGGACTTGTCCTAAAATGTTTGCCCTGAATATTTAAAGAAGCGCAAACCCACTGCCTGAGCCACAGTTCCCTAGAAAATAAAACCTGATTAACGAGTGCTAATATGTATTGGGAAGTGGTGGGTGTTTTTGAAATTTTAGGGAAGAATGAGCATAAAAGAGAAGGGAGACAATGGAATAAAGGCTAGCATATGTCAAAGGGTGCATGAGTGAGCTGACCCAGTTTCTCCAGATAAAACAGCACTTGGTCTCAGAGTCCCCAGAAGGACGAAGGACTATTGGAAATTACTGAGTCTCCTACCTGTCCTTCGCTGAAGGGAACAGGGAGAGAAAGAGTTCAGGATTTATCTTCTAATTTATCTTCTAGCCTTCCAACTTTGTCATTATTTGAAGTCTACCTAGCAAGGTTTTATTTTTCTGGGTTTTTTTTGTTGTTGTTATAATAAAAGATACATAATAAAATTTTAACATCCTAACCATTTTTTTAAAGCTGAAGTTCAGTAATGGAAAGTATCTTTTTACACTGTTCTGCCACCACGCTCCTATACTCTTGTCTTCTTACAAAACTGATCCTTTCCCCATTAAGTAAACCATTTCTCCCTCCATCCAGTCTCTAGGTCTCTAGCAACTATTGTTCTACTGTGGCTCTATGAATTTGACTATGCTAGCTCCCTCATATAAGTGGAATCACACAATATTTGTACTTTTGTAATGGATTTATGTTGTAGTATGTCATAGCATTTCCTTCCTTCTTAAGGCTGAAGAATATTCCTTTTTCCTACAACTACATTTTGTTTATTCATCCATCTGTCTAGAGACCCTGGCTTTCCTTCCATCTTTTAGCTCTTATGAAGAATGCTGCTCTAACATGGGTGCGCACAAATACCTCTTAAGATTCTGTTTCTAATTATTTGGGGTATAAACCCAGAATAATAGCTGAATAATATGGTAATTCTCTTTTTAATTTTTTAAGTTACTGCCACACAGTTCACACAGCAGTGATATCATTTTATATTCCCACCAAACATGCACTAGTGCTCTACTTTTTCAGCATCCTTGCCAATTCTTACTTTCGGGGTATTTTTATTGTTGTTCTTTATAGTAGCCATCCCAATGGGTATGAGATCCAATGAGATATTAGCTTCTCTACACTTTCAGATGATAAAAAGTGGCTCTTCCAGGAAGTCACTGAAAAGCCAAGCATCCATCCCAGGTACTGACTCAACAGGGGCCTCCCCTTTCCATTCAGCACCAGACACAGGGTCTCCTTATCTGTGGTGGCAGCAATGACAGCTTTATGACTCTAGAAATGATGTGGGTAATCACTAGATCCAATTCAGCCTATAAAACCAACACCCAGGCTGAGTACCCAAGTAAGTAAGGCGAGGCAGACCCAAGATGGTGCATAAACTTGGTCTAATATATTCTAGCTATATATCCTGCTCTGTTTCCTTCAATGTATTTGCTATTATTTAAAACTTAATGTTTAAACATATTTATTTTCTTCCTGTCCACCTCTCTACAATATGTCGGTTCCATGTGGGCAGGTAATTTATTTTGTATCCCTGTATTTCCAATGTTTAGAACAATCCCTGACAAATACTAGGGAGATGCAAAACTATTTCTAAGCCCTGGCCGGTTGGCTCAGTGGTAGAGCGTCGGCCTGGCGTGCAGAAGTCCCGGGTTTGATTCCCGGCCAGGGCACACAGGAGAAGCGCCCATCTGCTTCTCCACCCCTCCCCCTCTCCTTCCTCTCTGTCTCTCTCTTCCCCTCCCGCAGCCGAGGCTCCATTGGAGCAAAGATGGCCCGGGCGCTGGGGATGGCTCCTTGGCCTCCGCCCCAGGCGCTAGAGTGGCTCTGGTCGCAACAGAGCGATGCCCTGGAGGGGCAGAGCATCGTCCCCTGGTGGGCAGAGCGTCACCCCCTGGTGGATGTGCCGGGTGGATCCCGGTCGGGTGCATGCGGGAGTCTGTCTGACTGTCTCTCCCGTTTCCAGCTTCAGAAAAAAAAAACTATTTCTAGAATGAAAAATTCATGATTAATAATTTAGCTTCTTCTTTGTTTAAATCCACGTTCACCTAAGCCTTTTTCCCTACCAGTTACAAAAATGTGTCAGAATTTTGGATGTCTCAGAAATTTGGATTCAAGACTTCTACTGCCAGTGAGATTATAGGGAACAACAAGAGATTCACCCTCCTATACTAACAACAATAAATCAGAGAAGCTTCAAAAGCATAGGTTCAAAGAACTGAAATTCAAAGAATCAAAAGGGTACAACTTTAATGGAGTGAAGAATCCCTTCTGGGGAGAGCAGAGAGCCATCACTGCTTTTATTCCTAGAGGACCAGTGGGAGAAGGGACCCACCAGAAACAGGAGTAAGAAGCCAGCGGAACTTGTAATGGTTGTGTGTGGACAGATTAGAACCTTAGAAACCCTGCAATGGAGTAAATCTCTTCCCTCCACCAGCTCTTTGCCTCGGCTTTTCCCCAAGTGCACGGGAGTGCCAAGGACAAGGGCAGAACTGCTGAGAGATCCTTCAGGTGTGAAAGGCCTTCTACAAGTACAAGGCAAAGAAAGGCCTGCTGCAGGCTTGGCAGAAGAGTTGAGACAAATCTCTCAGACCACACCGGGATTTCACAAGGGTCAGGCAACAGCTGCCACCAGCTGTGGTTGATGCAGCAGGCAGGAAGGCTAACAGCGATTCCTCCAAGGCACTGTGCATCTCTCTGGAGGTTTGGGCCAGAGCAACAGGGCAAAGTGATTTTCTAAGGTTCAAAAGTTGAAAGCGGCAATGGGGAGCAAAAAGAATAGACTAGTGCCAGCCCTGGCTGGTTGGCTCAGTGGTAGAGCATCGGCCCAGCATGTAGAAGTCCCAGGTTTGATTCCCAGCCAAGGCACACAGGAGAAGTGCCCATCTGCTTCTCCACCCTTTCCCCTCTCCTTTCTCTTTATCTCTCTCTTACCATCCCACAGCCAAGGCTCCACTGGAGCAAAATTGGCCTGGGCACTGAGGATGGCTCCATGGCCTCCACCTCAGGTGCTAGAATGGCTCCAGTTGCAATGGAGCATCACCCCCTAGTGGGCATACTGGGTGGATCCGGGTCAGGTGCATGCAAGAGTCTGCCTCTCTGCCTCCCTGTTACTCCAGGAAAATAAACAAATAAAATAAAAAAAAAGAACTGACCAGTTCCCAAAAATCCTCCCAGCCTGGCTATAAAGCAGAAACATATTTCCAGGGTTTCACTGGGAGTCAGATCCCAAAACCTACTGAAGGGAAAATCTGATTCTACCCTACAAACAATTAAGTTCATGGTGACTTAAATCTAACCAAAATTTCAAACAAAGCTAAAAAGCAGCTACAGATTTGATTAACTCAGCATGTCAGAAACATGACAAAAGAGATGTGCCCCTTGTGGTGGTAATATATATTTTATTATCCACTGTACTTTACATGAGATATGAAGCAAACAATTTAAAAAGGTATGAGAAATCAATCTATGAACAACTAAGGTGCCACAACAAAGAATTGATGCTTCTCATCTCTCTTCTTTCCTCTCTTGTCTGTCCCTATCTGTCCCTCTCTCTGTCTCTGTCTCCCATAAAAAAATAAAAAATAAATAAAAAGTATGAAACATGTGAAGAAGCAAGATAATGTGGCCCATGGCCAAAACAGGAATCTATCAACAGGACAACAGGAGACCTCAAGTTGTCTCAGGATAAATGTTAGAGGGTATAATGGAAAAAGTGACCACTATGCATAAATACATACAGAATTTCAGCAGACCAAAGGAAACCATAGAAAGAATGATATAGAAATTAGAATTATGCTATCATAGATTAACAACTAATTCCATGGGCTCATCAGCAGGCTGGGCACAGCAGAGAAAAGTGATCTGTGAACTTGTAATTCTATACTGTGCTTGCCTATGTCCAAAATGTTCTCCTCCTTTATTCCATGTGATTTCCTCTTTTCCTTCGGTTCTTATCTCAAATGCTTAGCACAAGAGCGTAACCCCCCCCCAAACCTACGTCTTTATTTCCCCCATATTTATTACAGCTGAAATTATATATACAGATGCAACAAATAAGCACACATATGTATGTATGTCTTCTGAGACATGATGACTTATTTTTAAATTTATTGTCTGTTTCTCTCAATCAGAATGTAAGCCTTTGACTGAAGGGACTTTTGTATTGGTGATTGCTAGAAGCTAAATTCTCTACAGAGCATGTAGTAGCTGTTCAATTGCTATTTATTTGTGAACTACTGAATTAATGAATATATGAATGAAGTCAGGGAGCCTCTGTAAGTGGTGTCTACTGTAATGGGATTTTTACAGTACAGTGTACTTTAAGAGTGGGGAAAAACACAAAGTCCTGCTTCAACAATTTTGCAGTGGCCAAACTTGAAAAACCAATAGAAACAGTTTTTAAGTAGAGGCTCAAACGAGCAATTCTGTGTTATAAAAGGATAATTATGATGGCAGAGCAGTAGAATGGATGAAGAAAACCCATTAAGAGGTTACTGCTATATCTAAGGCTAAAGTTGATGGGAGCCTGAACCAATAATGAATGAAGTACACAATAAAAACGAGGCATTAAGCTGTCTAAAAGCATGTTAGAGCAAGAACCAGCAGGTCTTTGTGATAAACACACTTGACGGCGTGGAGACAAACAAGCATTCTAAAACAACTCTGAGGCTCCCAGCTTTTTCTTCCTTGTTGAGTAGCTGTGACGACCTTACAAAGAAGAAACGCACAAACAGGACCAAGGTTGTTGGGAGACGATGCTTTGTCTGAGTCATCCTGAGGGTGTCAGATAAAAATGTCTAAGAAGTAGTTGAAAATACAGAAAACATGAAAATTAAACATATTAAGGAGGTGAAGGCTAGAAACTGTAATTTAGGATCTACTCCACTCTAGATGGTATGTGAACCTGTGAGAATGGGTGACATTTCTCATCTGTGCCTCTCCTTGTGTTTTTACCATGGGGTCTCTATCTCTCTCTCTCTCTTCAGATAAAACATCCATTTCCTTAGGAATAGAAACTATGTCTTATACTTTTTCGTGTACTTTTTTTCTCTATAGCAAAGATTTCTTTAATAAGAGCAGAATTCAACAAACATGATTCATTTGTGAAATTATGACTATCTGACAGCATAGAGTATTATATTCTCTTGATTCTGGATAATATTCATTTCTACACATCTGGAAATAAATGTATCTTGTAATTGATAATGAGCAGTCAGCATGGATGTAATTTTTTTCCAATAAGGTTATTGTATTTTTCTGATGCATCTTATGTATCTCTAAGCAACAGAAAGGAAATAAGAAACACTAGACTGGAACTTGAGAGATTAGGCATGTCAGTTTGACACTCTCCTCAACTACTTACATTCTTTAAGACAAATAATGTAAACAAGATAACAAGACTTTTATTTCTTTTCATATAAGACAAGTTCGGTGATCCTTCATTTTACATTTAAACAAAGTTGAAAGTAAAATGAGCCTTAAGCTCTTTTAAAGTCAGTTAATATTTCAGATCATAATAGTTGCAAAACGCCCTGGCCGGTTGGCTCAGCGGTAGAGCGTCGGCCTGGCGTGCGGGGGACCTGGGTTTGATTCCCGGCCAGGGCACATAGGAGAAGCACCCATTTGCTTCTCCACCCCCACCCCCTCCCTCCTCTCTGTCTCTCTCTTCCCCTCCCGCAGCCAAGGCTCCATTGGAGCAAAGATGGCCCAGGCGCTAGGGATGGCTCCTTGGCCTCTGCCCCAGGCGCTAGAGTGGCTCTGGTTGCGGCAGAGCGACGCCCCGGAGGAGCAGAGCATCGCCCCAGAGGGGCAGAGCATCGCCCCCTGGTGGGCATGCCGGGTGGATCCCGGTCGGGCGCATGCGGGAGTCTGTCTGACTGTCTCTCCCCATTTCCGGCTTCAGAAAAATACAAAAAAAATAAATAAATAAATAAATAAATAAATAAATAAAAATAGTTGCAATTAACAAACCAAATTACTCTTCTAAATGACCAGTTCAGACTCTCCCTTTTGTTTTGAAAGCAGGATCCATAATGATTGCACCTTTCAAAAAGTACTATGCTAACTATTCTGTGAAAATTCCAAAATCAAAATCCTAATTTTTTAAGTGATAAGTAACTTACATTGGCACTGCATCTATTTTAATAATGCTTTTAGCCCCCCTCGGTGACTCAATTCAATATTTAATATAAAATTATGTAAAAATAGCACATAGTCTTTTTATAATAATGTAGTCCCTAAATTTCTAGGACCCAAGCAATTCTAAGATGTATTATTAAAATCATGAAATCCTTTTTGGAAAAACACAAATTTTCACATGAAATGTGCACATCAATTTTAAATATGTGAAAAATTAGTGCAACTTGGAATCAAAGAAATATATTGACAAAAAGTATCTTTGGAAGACTAGAAAGGCTTTTCTTACTCAAAGGTAAGCCTTAATGAGCATAACTAGTAATCTGAACAAACGCGTCCCATGGGTGTGAGCCCACAGGGGCTAGTCTTTAGTCCCTCTAAACCTGCTGATAGAGTAGTTTACCCCTGATTGCTTCCAGAGAAAATGAAAGCCTAGGCCACTTTAAGTGCCAAGCATTCTCTCAATTTCATAGCAAGAAAGTCCATCACATATCCTAATGTAGATTTGACTGTAACCTCTGCTCTCCTTGATCTAGCCCTTGCTATAGGCCAGCTTCTTTTAGAAGCAGTCTGAGATAGTGACAGGAATTAAGTCAAAACAGCAATTAAATTAAAATAATTCATAGAACTTTCCCAATGTTGTCTAAGTAGCCTGTTGTTTCTCTGGTATTACTAGCTATAAAGATAATATGATTCTTGGCCCTAGCCAGCTGGCTCAGTGGTAGAGCATCAGCCCAGCATGTGGAAGTCCCGGGTTCGATTCCCAGCTGGGGCACACAGAAGAAGTGCCCATCTGCTTCTCCACCCTTCCCCCTCTCCTTTCTCTCTCTCTCTCTCTCCTCCCCTCTTGCAGCCAAGGCTCCATTGGAGCAAAGTTGGCCCGGGCGCTGAGGATGGCTCTATGGCTCCACCTCAGGCACTAGAATGGCTCCAGCTGCTGTGGAGCAATGCCCCAGAGGGGTCAAGCATCACCCCCTGGTGAGCATGCCAGGTGGATCCCGATCGGGCAAATACGGGAGTCTTTCTCTCTGCCTGCCCGCTTCTTACTTCAGAAAAATACCAAAAAAAAAAAAAAAAAAGGATGATTCTTGAAATGCTGGCATCTATTTTTGGCACACATAAAGAAGCCTGTCTGAGCATAAAACCAACCAAGTAGAATAAAGAGCCTGCAAAATAAAATAAATATATTCCTGATGACAGTGATTAAGCCCTTTTATCCAGTCACTTTTAAAGTGAGCCCTACCTTTGGTCTTTTCAGTTAAGTGACCCATTTACATTTCTACTCTTTTGCATTAAAATAAAAAAACAGAAGCTTCTCCTTCCCCTGTTCACTGCAGAAGAACAACTTCTGTGATGTATATATAAATCCAGATTTAAATATACTCTTTGGAAACAATTTTGAGGCATTATACCGATCATTCCTATGGAGTTCATTACTTTAAGAAGATAATAAAATATTCCAAGTTACTAGGTAACAGGACCCTTACTAATGACAGGAATGACTTTAGCTTGTTCAGAATTCCGGTTTTTGTGCTACTTAAGCCTATAAACTAGCAAAATATTTTCTCCTAGGAAGATGAACAGCAATAGAACATAATCTGTTCCTCAAACACTAGCATTTTTCTTGCATTCTTCACTTTTAGAAACGAGGCCTTGTGATAGGCCATGTTCCAGACATTTTACAACACTGTCATCGAACTTTCTGGAACCTTAGTCATTAAGGAAATCATTTTATTACATCTCAATTTATGTTTGAAGACACCTATAAATTCTAGCTTATCACCAGTTATATGCAGCTAACATTATACATAGAAAACAGTGGAATCTTCAGTTATAGTGCAATTTTTTTTCTGTCAGTCCCTTTCACTTTAATGTCAGAAACAGTAATATATGATCATCAGTGTACTGGCACCAAAGATCTGTCTTTAATTATCAATGGGTATTTGGTGACTGTTAATCACTTATTTCCATGCATTTACTTAGAATCTCAAATTTATTCCCCACTATATATCATTGATGATGATATTGCGAATCACATTTCATCATATGCCTAAGAGAGTGTACTCTAAAACAAGAAGACCTGAGTTTAAATCCAAGAGTCACGATTTGTAAGTTGTGTGACCTCAACTTACTGTGCAAATTACTGTTCTTTTCTGCATGCTGCTTTCTATTCTCTGAAATGGAAATGATAGTAGCTTACTCGTAGATGGTTGTAGAAAATCAAAAAGTCTAATAAACAGAACAACATGTGACATGTAGGTAGTCAATATGTTAAGCATTTAATTCTCAGTATTATTTATACATTCAAGAAGTCCAGGCCTGACCGGGTGGTGGTGCAGTGGATAGAGCGTCGGACTGGGATGCAGAAGACCCAGGTTTGAGACCCCAAGGTCACCAGCTTGAGTGGGGGCTCATCTGGTTTGAGCAAAGCTCACCAGATTGGACTCAAGGTCGCTGGCTCCAGCAAGGGGTTACTCGGTCTGCTGAAGGCCCGTGGTCAAGGCACGTATGAGAAAGCAATCAATGAACAACTAAGGTGTCACAACGCGCAACAAAAAAACTAATGATTGATGCTTCTCATCTCTCCGTTCCCATCTGTCTGTCCCTGTCTATCCCTCTCTCTGACTCTCTCTGTCTCTGTAAAAAAATAAAATAAAATAAAATAAAATAAAATAAAATAAAGAAAGAAGTCCACATATCACCAAATACCCCCAAATGACTTCTGCCTAAGACTTACATTTCCTTAGAAGCTTATCACTAAAATCTTGGGATTCATGATTTAGAGATCTTTAAAGAAGAAGTTTGTGGATTCTAAAGAATACAATCAAACATGGCAGCAAACCAGATAGGAAGTTACCTATAAAGAGCATATTAACTCTTTAAACAAAGCGACCTCTTCCCCTCTCTCCATTCCTTCCCACTTTCCACTGAGTCCTTTTCATCTCCCTGCATAAAGCCTAAAACTTTACAAATAGAAATGCAGCTGCATTAAATCAGAATACCTTTAGAAAGCTGTACATATCGCTTTATATTGCCAGTTTAAAAAGAAAACATTATTTATATTTAGTTATTTCTATAAAATCTATAATCTGTGTTGACTTTATATTACTTACACAGTATACACAAAAATCTTAATATAAACTAATAACTATTGTTCTCATTCAGCAATAAAACCAACATAAAACTCAAAAAGTTAATCAATAAGATATCATTAATTAGAAACATTTAACATAATTGATTACGTTATTTCACCAAAATTAATCCAGGAGTCTCACTCAGCCCAAAGGCTACTGACTGCAATGACACATATAAACTTCTGAGTTCTACATTTTTCACTACTTTGAGCTTTGCTCTAATTCTAACATTCTCAGCTTTTTTCTAGTGGAAAGACTGAGAAAGCTTTATTGGAATAACCGCAGGGAAGACATTTGGCCTGCACTTGGTATTTATTGTCGAGTTTCACTTTGCTTTTTACTTCTTGGGACCTGGCAACTGAAGCAGTGCAACCAGATGTCAAACAGCCAAAAACTCAGGCACTGAAAGCTCTAAGCAATATCCTGTTTTAAGACACATTTTCAGTTAAGAAGAAAAATCTTACATTTGCCTGACCTGGTGGTGGCACAATGGAGAGAGCATCAGCCTAGGACACTGAAGACCCAGGTTCAAAACCCTAGGGTTGGCCACTTGAGCGTGGGCTCATCCAGCTTGAGGGCAGGCTCACCAGCTTGAGCACAGAGTCCCCAGCTTGAGCGTGGGATCATAGACATGACCTCATGGTTGCTGGCTTGAGCCTAAAGCCACTGGCTTGGCTAGAACCCTCCTCCCTCCCATTCTTCCCCCTGGTCAGGGCACATATGAGAAAGCAATCAATGAACGACTAAGGTGCCAAAATGAAGAATTGATGCTTCTTATCTCTCTCCCTTCCTGTCTGTCTCTTGCATGTGTGCTAAAATAAATAGATAGGTAGGAAGGTAGATAACAGATAGATAGATGATAGATAGATAGATAGATAGATAGATAGATAGATAGATAGATAGATAGATAAAATAAAGTCCCATGTCCTGGGAGCCTCTTTAATTCAGAGCAAACCAGGATAGCTGGTCACTCTACTTTGGAGCATGAGGCACTTGATGTATTAAAGTGGGCTGTGTCTGGCTCTGCAGTGGAAGACAGAGACAAAGTCTGCCTGAATATCACTAGCAGCTTACTCTTTACTCAATCCCCACATCTCATAATCATCTAGTTGTTTTCAGACTTTTCTACCCAACCCCTGGAACCAGCGAAGTTTAGAAACCACCTTGGAGTACTCCACATACAAGCAATAGCTCCCGGAACCACTGCTGGAGAGGGGGATTCCCAGCACCTGCTCTGCTTCTGCCCATGGGATTCCTCCCCTTAGCCCGAGTCCTAGAACCCAGGTGAGGGGATTCCCAGCACCTGCTCTGCTTCTGCCCACAGGCTTCCTCCCCTTAGCCCGAGTCCTAGAACCCAGGTGAGGGGATTCCCAGCACCTGCTCTGCTTCTGCCCACAGGCTTCCTCCCCTTAGCCCAAGTCCTAGAACCCAGGTGAGGGAGCTTCTCTTGCTCACCAGCTCAGTGGAGCTTGTTTGCAAGCTTCAGACATATAAAAAGAAACTATAGATCAATATCTGTTATGAATTTAGATGCAAACTCCTCAACAAAATACTATAAATCAAATCTAGCAACATATAAAAAAGATGATTACACACCATGACTAAATGTAATTTATCCCAGGGATGCAAAATGTGTTCAATACCTGAAAATCAACTCATGTAATAGACCCCATTAACAGAAAATACTAAAAAACCTACTAAAAAATCTATTAGAAGTAAAGACAGAGAGTTTACAGAATATAAGACCAACATATTACAATCTATTTCTTTTTTATATATAGTAGCAGTAAGCAAACCAAAATAGAAATTAAGAGTTCTATTTACATAGTTTCAAGAAGAATACAAAAAAAAAATGTATAAAATAAGTAAAAAAACCTGACACTCTAAAAACAAAAGAAATTAGAGAAGACAAAGGGGAAGACATGAGAAGACTTACATCAGTAAGATGGCAATACTCGCCAAATCCGTCTAGATTCAATGGAATCCTTATCAATATACCGGTTGATTTCTTTACATAAATTGCCAAACTAATACTTAAATTTATATGGATAGTCAAGCGACACAAAATAGTGTAAACAATCTTGAAAAGGAAGAACAAGTTTCTTCAAGCCATTTAACCCTCACTGCATTTTCTGATCTTTCTTACAATATCACAGTTCAGAGCAATATACATAATATTACAGATTTAAGTATTTAGCAAACCCCCCAAATGAGAAAACTCAAAGAAAACCCTGCCAGATACCTCATACAACTGCTGAAAACCAAAAATGCCAGAAAACATTCAGATATTATATAACATGACACAAGAAGAAAGAATTCAGGTGATGGAAGATTGCTAAACATAAACCAGACATAAAACAGGAACGTTGCATTACTTTTCTATGGCTGTTGTAACAAACTGTCACAAACTTAGTAACTTTAAGGAACATAAACTTCTTACATTGCCGTTTCATAGTTCGAACTTCAACGTGGTTCTCACCGGGCTCAAATCAACGTGTCTGGAGGGCTGCATTCTTTCTGGGCATCGAGGGAGAACCCAGCTTTCTGCCCTTTCTATTTCTAGAGATCCCCTTTTGTCTTGCGATGCCTGTCTTCCACTTTCAGAGCAAGCAACCCTGCACCTGTCTGACCATTTATCGATAGTCATGCCTCCCACTGACCACAGCTGGAAAAGATTATCTGCTGTTAAGGAGTCTTGTAATTGAATTGAGCCCAGGGTTCTCTTTCCATCACAGGTTCTCTTAATCACAACTAAATTGCAAAGTTGTAAATAAGAGAACCCGTTCACAAGGTTCTCAGCATTAGAACAAGAAAATCTTTAAGGGAACAATTTTCTGCCTACCACAACAGGGGATCATTAGTTTTATTAAAGTTCTGAGGGAGGGGAATGTCAACTCAGAAATTTATATTCAACAAAAATATAGCCTTCAGGAGTAAGGCTAGGAAGAGGTAAAAAGCAATACATGTTAGAAAGAAAGAAAATTGCCTCTATTTACAAACGACATGATTGTGTATATAGAAAATCCCAGGAGAGAAAGGTACCAAAAAAAAAAAAAAAACCCCAAAACAAAACAAAACAAAAAAACCAAAAAGACCTCATAAAACCAAGTTTTCATAGCATAAAAGATTGAGACACAAAAATCTTATGTTTTTATGGCATCAATGAATAATTTAAAACTAAAAGTTTTAAAAATATGATTTATATTAGCTACCAAAATGAGTTATATATTTGCAAGTTTTGAGAAAATAATATGTAGGATCTGTATGCTAAATACTATAAAACACTGATGAAAGAAATCAAGTGCCTAAATTAAGGAGGAAATGGTCCATATTTATGCATTGGAAGGCTCAATACTGCTAGGATGTCAGTTACCCTCAGATTCATCTACAGACTTAATAATAACCCAATCAAAATCCCAGTAATGAATGTCCCAGGTTTGATTCCTGGTCAAGGCACACAGGAAAAGTGGCCATCTGCTTCTCCACCCCTTACCCTCAACCTTATCTCTCTTTCTCTCTCTTCCCCGCCTGTAGCCATGGCTCCATTGGTATGAGCGACTCAGCCCCAGGCACTGTGGATGGTTCCCTGGAGCCTCTGCCTCCAGCACTAAAAATAGCTCAGTTGCCAAGCAATGGCCCCAATGAGCAAAGCATCACCAGTAGGGGGCTTGCCAGGTAGATCCTGGTCTGGGCACATGTGGGAGTCTCTCTCTCTGTTTCCCCTCCTCTCACTTAAAAAAAATAAACTAAAAATTCCAGTAAAACTTTTTGTAGGTCTTGACAATCTGATTCTATAATTAATGTACAAAAGCAAAGGGATTAAAAGCCAAAACAATTTGAAAATGAAGAAAAAAGAGGACATAGACTTCTTGATTTTAGAGCTTACTCTAAAGCTACAGAACTCAAAATTGTATTGTACTGGTGAAAGGATAAATGGATAGAGACATAAACAAATGGAACTGACTAGAGGATCTAGAAGTAAATCCACACAAATAGAGTCAAAGGATTTTTGTCTAAGGTGGAAAGTCAGTTCAGCAGAGAAAGAATTGTCTTTTCAACAAACAATCTGGAGCAATTGGATATTTCTAGGTCTCGTATCTTATACAAAAGTTAACTCCAAATGAATTATAGATCTAAAAGCAAAAACTCTAAAACCTTAGGGGAAAAAAATGAAGATCTTCATAACATTCGGTTAAGAAAGTGTTCTTAACTACAACACTAAAATTCAATCCACAAAAAAGAAAAATAGTATATTTACTTTTTCAAAATTAAAACTTATGATCTGGGAGAGACACACAAAAAGTTCAAAGGCAATCTACAGGCTGAGAGAAAAATAGGTGTATATCTGATAAAATCTTGTTTACAAAATATATAAGGGTTTCTCAAAACTTAAACACAATAAAAGAGGGCAAAATAATTAACATGTACTTCACCACACACAATATAAAGGTGGAAAATAAGCATGACAAAAGATGTTTAACACCATTCCTCTTCTGAAAATGCTAACTGACTCCACAGTGAGATTTCACTTCATCCCCATTAAAATGGCTGGAGAAGCCAAAATATAATCTCAAGTGCTGGTGAAGAATTTGAGCAATCAGGACTCTCATTCTTTGCTGGTGAGAATGTAAAGTTTTACAGCCACCTGGAAAAGTTTGGCAATTTCTTATAAACATACAACTACTATATGACTCAGCAACCCCACCCTTCAGTATTTACCCTGAAGTCATAAAAATTCAAGTTCACACAAAAACCTGTGTGTGAATGTTTATAGCAGCATCTTTTATAATCACCAAAAACTGGGAATAATGTCAACGTCTTTCAGCAGAAAAATGAATGTATAAACTCAATTATTTCCATGCAATGAAATATAACTAGCTATAAAAGGAACAAGCCATAATTCCATTTACATAGTGTTCTGGGAAAGGTAAAACTATAGGGATGAGGAGCAAACCAGTTGTTGCTGGGTGTTGAGTGTAAAGAGTGACTTGGCTGGCCCTGGCTGGTTGGCTCAGCGGTAGAGCGTCGGCCTGGTGTGCGGGGGACCTGGGTTCGATTCCCGGCCAGGGCACATAGGAGAAGCGCCCATTTGCTTCTCCGCCCCCTGCCCCCTCCTTCCTCTCTGTCTCTCTCTTCCCCTCCTGCAGCCAAGGCTCCATTGGAGCAAAGATGGCCCGGGCGCTGGGGATGGCTCCTTGGCCTCTGCCCCAGGCACTAGAGTGGCTCTGGTCGCGGCAGAGCGACGCCCTGGAGGGGCAGAGCATCGCCCCCTGGTGGGCAGAGCGTCGCCCCTGGTGGGCGTGCCGGGTGGATCCCGGTCGGGCGCATGCGGGAGTCTGTCTGACTGTCTCTCCCCGTTTCCAGCTTCAGAAAAATACAAAAAAAAAAAAAAAAAAAAAAAAAAAGAGTGACTTGGCTTTAAAAAAAGGGCAACGCGTGAGTATTATTTGAAGTTATGTAACCATTCTGTTATCCTAATTAAGATGGTAGTTACACAATTCTATGCATCTCTCAAGTCATAGAATTGTATACCAATAAAAATGAATTTCAATGTAGGTAAGAAAAATAAACCAAAATAAACAATGGCAAAAAATATTGCAAATAGTTTTTCTTCGTTAGATTTGCATTTGTATCATATTTAAGACATTTATAATATTCCATTGCAATAATGTATTAAAATTGAACTAAGCTCCTATGGTTTGACATTAAATAATATTAAATGTTCCATCTGTTTCTAATTATACTTTTTTTTTCCCTTTTTGTATTTTTCTGAAGCTGGAAATGGTGAGGCAGTCAGACAGATTCCCACATGCGCCTGACCGGGATCCACCCAGCACACCCACCAGGGGGTGTCGCTCTGCTGCAACCAGAGCCATTCTAGCACCTGAGGCAGAGGCCACAGAGCCATCCTCAGCGTCTGGGCCATCTTTGCTCCAATGGAGCCTTGGCTGTGGGAGGGGAAGAGAGAGACAGAGAGGAAGGAGGGGGGAGGGGTGGAGAAGCAGATGGGCGCTTCTCCTGTGTGCCCTGGCCGGAAATCGAACCCAGGACTTCCGCACGCCAGGCTGATGCTCTACCACTGAGCCAAATTATACTATCAGCTATCCACACATATCCACACCTGTGTCCACACACACAGACATATGCAAACACACACATACATACTCACGCAAATTGTACATTCTTTAACATAATCTACATGGTACTGTATAACCTGGCCCCTGTCCATCTTTCTAGCCTCATTATTTGAAGTTCTATCTTTGCTTACCAAGAAAAAGTATTCTTTGCCAAGCAAATCCTAGTCCATGCTGTTCCCTTGAAATTTCACTTGCTTAAAGACCCCTGTTTGGGTAAGTAATCCCTTTCATATTCTTGCTCACTCCACCCAGTCCCCATCACAAGTATAATTAATTACTATTACTGTGATAATCTGTTAGTTGTTTCTCTCCATCCTCCACTCATTGAAAGTTAGATCCATGATGGTAGAGAGACTATGTCTGTTTTGGTCTCTGCTCTATTCCCAGGAACTAGCACAATACCTGGTCTAAAAACCATTTAAAAAAAAATTAAATAAAGAAGGGAAAATATGTTGGCCCTGGCCGGATTTGCTCAGTGGTAGAGCATCGGCCTGGTGTGTGGAAGTCCCGGGTTCAATTCCCGGCCAGGGCACACAGGAGAGGTGCCCATCTGCTTCTCCACCCTTTCCCCTCTCCTTCCTCTCTGTCTCTCTCTTCCCCTCCCGCAGCCGAGGCTCCATTGGAGCAAAAGATGGCCCGGGCGCTGGGGATGGCTCCTTGGCCTCTGCCCCAGGTGCTAGAGTGGCTCTGGTCGCGACAGAGCGACGTCCCGGATGGGCAGAGCATCGCCCCCTGGTGGGCGTTCCGGGTGGATCCCGGTCTGGCGCATGCGGGAGTCTGTCTGACTGCCTCCCTGTTTCCAGCTTCAGAAAAATACAAAAAAAAAAAAAAAAAGAAGGGAAAATATGTTAAATACTGATTAAATTTAAAATGTATTAAATACTTATTATCTTATAGGCATGAATGCCTGTTGTTCACAGATGGTTTAAGTGCTCTATACATGGGACCAAAGGCAAGTTTAAATGTTCTTTTTAAGTGAAATGCAGATGGCGAATCTCAGAAACGGCAAACTATACATCAGCAATTCTCCGACTTTTTATTCTCAGGATTCTCTTGTTCTCCTAAAAATGATTAAAGAATTCAGAGAATTTTTAGGTAGGTTATACCTATAAATATTTAGTGTAATTAGAAATTAAAGCTGATCATTTTACTGAATATTTATTTAACCTTTTAAAAATAACAGTAAATCTACATGTATTAGCGTAATAACATTTTTTTTTTAAAATATATAGTGAGAAAAGCATCTCACTAAACTTTTTCAAATTCCTTTAATGCCTGGATTAATTAAAAATAACAAATTCTCTACTCGCTTCTGCGGTCAACCTGTTGTATTCACTACACACATAAGTAAATGAGAATGAAAATAGCAAATAACATCTTAGAAATACTAAGAAAAGAGTTTTGACTCATAGACTCCTTAAAAAAATCTCTACATATTTTGAAAATCACTGATGTAAACAAATCCAAGAGAAATGCTTTATCTAGGAAAATATACACGTAATTAAAATATCATCATTTCTATTGATTGAATACACATTTATACCCTAATAGTCAATTGATATAAAAACACAATTTGAAGCTAAACCAAGAAAATTCAAGCCCAGACCCAAATAGAGGCCCCTCCTTCCAACTTTAATTTCTTCAATTGTATTTTCTGAATTCTCTGGGGAACTGCTTGAATTATTAAAATCCTACACTATTTTTTTCCCTTAACTTTTTCCTTAGAATGCAAAAGCAGCATGTCAACTTTTCTTTAGAAGTAACTAAACCACCAACAATTTCCAAATCTGAAGGAAAAAATTGAGGTAATAGTTTACAAACCAAGCCATAGATTAGTAGCACCTGGAAAGTTGTTACAGCTACCGTGGTCCCAGCAATCCATTAATTGGGTTGTTTTTTTCATTCACATTAGCAGCCAGCACTGAGGAGCAGTGTCTGGGTATCCCAAAGTCCCCAAACTCTGAATTTCCATCACCCCTTCCTAATGCGTCTACTTTCTTATAAGTAGTCCCAGAGAGGAGTGAAAAGGTTGAACAACAGTAGCTATCTCCACCTTCAGGCATTACAGCAAAATAGGTCTTTTAATTAAGACTTACTTGATTTTAGTAGCTTATATCTGCTTTTATTGTTTTTTTGGGGGGGGGGGTTGTTGGTTGTTTGTTTTTTTTTCTTTTTGTATTTTTCTGAAGCTGGAAACGGGGAGGCAGTCAGACAGACTCCCGCATGCAACCGACCGGGATCCACCCGGCACGCCCACCAGGGGGCGATGCTCTGCCCATCCGGGGCATCGCTCTGTTGTGACCAGAGCCACTCTAGCACCTGAGGCAGAGGCCACAGAGCCATCCTCAGCGTCCGGGCCATCTTTGCTCCAATGGAGCCTTGGCTGTGGGAGGGGAAGAGAGAGACAGAGAGGAAGGAGAGGGGGAAGGGTGGAGAAGCAGATGGGCACTTCTCCTGTGTGCCCTGGCCGGGAATCGAACTCGGGACTTCCGCACGCCAGGCCGACGCTCTACCACTGAGCCAACCGGCCAGGGCTGCTTTTATTGTTTTAAGTTGGTAGCTTCCCTTCCTTCTATCCATGGGTTGCAGGCAGGGTCAGTTTCATGGGTGTGCACAGGGTCAGGCACTCAGGGGCCTGCACTTGGTCTATGACTCTGCTTTCGCCATCCTGCAATTACTAAGAAATATTTAACAGGAGTCCCTGAATTTTCATTTCTCATTGAGCATCATGAATTATGTACCGCTCTTGATTTCAAGCTGAATCATGAATTATAAAAATGTGAAGAAGAACAGGCCGACACTATTAATATGACGAGACAGAACCAGAACGGGCCCGCTATACGAGATTCCAGGAAGAAATAAGTCCTTGGGAAGTAAGATACAGCATGGTGACAATGGTTAGTGTGGTTTTTATATATTTGGAAGTTGCTTAGAGAGTAGATCTCAAAAATTCTTCTCATAAGAAAAAAAAATGTGTAACTCTGTGTGGTGCTGGATGTTAATTAGACCTACTCTGGCGATTGTTTTACAATATATGCAAATATTGAATCATTTGGAGGTATACCTAAAAGTAATATAATGTTATATAGCAATTGTATTTCAATTTTAAAAGGCTATAGTGACAAAGAAAAGAAAATGCAAGATTCAAAATGGGGGGAAATATTTGAAATAAAAGTAAGAGATTAATAAAATTCCCCTACATTCTTAATGCCTCTCTTCCTCTTCCTTCTTCTAAAAACTCGAAGCCACAGTTCATAACCTCTTCTCCACTTCAAACTCTCATTTATGTCCTCGGTTCCTTTTCCTGACAGGAGTTACAGAAGAGATTATGTCAGTGATGTCCCTACCAAAAAGCAGATGATCGGTCACACAAGTTAGGATAATTTGAGAGGGGCTAACATGTGCTGGAAAACCAGGAAGTGCTAGTAAACTAATCCAGAGTAAAGGCAGCTACCCATAGGCTTAGAAACAAGAAATGAAGAGGCTACTGTGAGTGAAATATTGAATTGTAGCCAAAGAGGCCCAGCCAGAGGCAACTTGAGTCAGAAAAGTAAGTATTTAGGCCTCATTCTTCTCCCTCCTGCTGATCTACTGGCCAAACCCAACTAGAAATTAGAAGGCAAAAAAGACCAAAAACTTGGTTGCTTGGGGCAGAATAAGGGGAAAGGGTAGGTCTTGAGATAAAGAGTGAAATATAGCTTAATCAACCCCCTTTTCCTTTCAGCATTTATTCCTGCCTTTGTCCAACTGAAAAGTTCATAACCCCGAGGCAGGAAATGTTTGAAATCCCATTGGCAACTGTATAATGGGGTGATGTCCACTCAGTCATACTCTCATCTCAAACCTTATAGACTAGGCAATGTTGGGTTCTTCATATAAAGTAAAAAGAAAACATGAAAAAATAATTAGGTAACATAACTCACAATTGCTTCCCTTGTTCTTTCTGTACCTGGTTCCAAAGACTTAAGTTTGTAATTAGAGCTTTCTTCTTCTCCACAAATTTCATTCCTGTAGAAAATGAGACAGTGGTCTGTCTTTATTGGGTTTTTCTATTGGGTAGGGCTATTGGAAAAGGGAGTATCAAAAGTCACTGAAGTGAATTCTTTGGATCCCAGATACAGTTTTCATTGCCCCCTTTCACCATGGAAGAACAATCCAATTTCTCTCTGATAATTGGGATCAACTTCCCCTGCCAATACAATGATGCTATTCTCTATTGGTTGAATAGCAGGGGGAAAAAAGCCCACTAGGTACACAGGAGCAGTTTCATTTCCTGGGACCTATAACTACATTACCTTGTGGAAGCATTCCTCCCTTGAGCATCAGGACCGCCAAACTCACTGGGCCCAGGGACTCAGCAAAAGGCACACAAAAATGCTTACTATGGATTATTAGGTGTAATAATGAAAGGTGCTACTCCCATCTCTACCCACTGGTTCTGGACCCATACATTCTGACTATAGGGTAAAAGGCATTACACATATGTGTATGTGCATGTGTACCTTTATATGTGTGTGAGAATAAGTGCAATCTGTGTATTCCAATTCTCTTTTAATCTACGTTAGGTGAGGGATCTTGATAAAAGTGTTCTCTAGGGACTTTAACAACTATTGTATTTTCTGATGTTTGCATACTTGTAAGAGAGATGAAGGACCCAAGCTCATCAAACCCATTTAAGATGAATGGATTCGCTTGAATATATTTAATGTTGTAATTAGCTCACAAATTTTTATGTCCAAAACACTGCACAACCAACAATGGATTTTATAAACTCTATTATATAAAGAGAAAGAAAAAAAATAAGCAAATTGAGCAAGGAAAATGAAAACATAACAGAGAATGCACAGACTTCATTAAATGATTACAAGTGGATTAGCATTTTAAGTGGAGGAAATTTATCAGTACATTCAGGTAATAAGCCTGTCTAAAACATCAGCTCTTGACATGCGTGTCTGCAACAGCCCACAGCTTACACACATTTCTTTCTTTTAATATTAAATACTTATTTGCAAGAGTTAACAATGATTAAAATATACTAAGCCTCTTTCCTCCACTTTCTTACTAAATTTTGCTACATTTGCTTTCCTATGGCCTTTAGCCTTATGTCTTACTTTGCATATCATCCTGATCTCCGCACGTTTTAATAAAAAAAAAAAAGTCTGGTTTTAAAACGGAACACTAAGAAAACGGTTAAATGTTATAGTCCAAGAATAGATCTCTTATGGCAGGCAAATGAACAGAAACATGTTGGGCTTTATATTGTAACTTTTATTTCCATTTGAGGAATGAAATGCCAGAAACAGAGATGCAAGTATCTGAAATGGTTCACTCATTCATTTCATGTAACCAGTAGCTTGGAACACCTACTATGCAACATTCACTGTGGTAGACACTAGACTATAGGGAGCGATGAGGATGAGCAGCGTTAATAAAATAAATAATACATCTTAGATCTCAAGGGGCATATAATCCAGTGTGAAGGATTCAACCCATACATGATGACTGACCAATTCATTACAAGTATGAGATAGCAATAAATTTGGAGGAAGAGTGTGCTAGGAGAGTTCAAAACAGGAGGTCAGTTTCGTGTGTGGGCTTAAGGAAACTCCTTTGGGGAGAAGACGCCCTCTAAGAGCAAAGAGTCCCTGGCAGCTGAAAAATGGGCCATGAGTTAAGAGGTTGATGAGGAAGAAATATTGATTTAAAAGCCATTTTCTGTGAGTTACTAGTTAAAACTGGAAGTATTGAAGATCATTCATGGAAAGACTATAATGATAAAAAGAGACCCAGGCCTCAGCTTGGGGTATAGGGGCATTTGTTAGCTAAAGAGAGAGGCAGCTGCAAGGGTGGCCACTCAGGATGACACGATTAAACAACGGGCATGGAGAAAGAATGGTTTAAAGATAATTAAGATAGCCTGACCTGTGGTGGCGCAGTGGATAAAGTGTCAACCTGGGAATGCTGAGGTCGCCGGTTCGAAACCCTGGGCTTGCCTGGTCAAGGCACATATGGGAGTTGATGCTTCCAGCTCCTCCCCCCTCCTCTCTCTCCTCTCTCTCTCTCTGTCTCTCTCTCTCCTCTCTAAAATGAATAAATAAAAATAAAAAATAAAAAAAAGAATGTCTGTTTCTGAAAAACTTACTATGTTAAAAAATAATAATAATAATTAAAGATAATTAAGATAACATCTTACCATGAAAGTTAAAGTTTCATAGAATTTCAACTTACTGCCTTTGACTGGAAGCATCATCCTCAGCGTGCAGTAGGAGCTAGTCCAAAGCAGCCTGACTCCAGGAAAATGTCCTTGATCCCCTGAACTCATTTCCACATTGCTGTTTACCTCACACTCTGGTGCACTGATTATTCCCAGGCTTCTGGCCTCATTTTCCTTTCAGCCCTACATCCGGCCTTAAAACCTGTCTTGTTCGCTAGCTCAGTGTTTTTGAGCACGTCAACAGCTGTAGGCTACTTATTCAGCATTTAGTGCACACACAAACCATGAATTTTAGATTGTTTTTAAATCCTTTTAAGGACAATAGAGCAATGTTCTAAATTAGTAACCTGGATATGATAGACATCTACAGGACACTTCATCCCAAAGCGACAGAGTATACATTTTTCTCTAGTGTACATGGAACATTCTCAAGAATTGACCATATGTTGGGCCACAAAGACAATATCAGCAAATTTAGAAAAACTGAAATTGTACCAAGCATATTTTCTGATCATAAAGCCTTGAAACTAGAATTCAACTGCAAAAAAGAGGGGGAAAAACCCACAAAAATGTGGAAACTAAACAACATACTTCTAAAAAATGAATGGGTCAAAGAAGAAATAAGCGCAGAGATCAAAAGATATATACAGACAAATGAAAATGAAAATACGACATATCAGAATCTCTAGGATGCAGCAAAAGCAGTAATAAGAGGAAAGTTCATATCACTTCAGGCCTATATGAACAAACAAGAGAGAGCCGAAGTAAACCACTTAACTTCACACCTTAAGGAACTAGAAAAAGAAGAACAAAGACAACCCAAAACCAGCCGAAGAAAGGAGATAATAAAAATCAGAGCAGAAATAAATGAAATAGAGAACAGAAAAATTATAGAAAAAATCAATAAAACAAGGAGCTGGTTCTTTGAAAAGATCAACAAAATTGACAAACCCTTGGCAAGACTCACCAAGGAAAAAAGGCACAGGACTCAAATAAATAAAATCCAAAATGAAAGAGGAGAGATCACCACAGACATCATAGATATACAAAGAATTATTGTAGAATACTATGAAAAATTATATGCCACCAAATACAACAATCTAGAAGAAATGGATAAATTCCTAAAACAATACAACCTTCCTAGACTGAGTCATGAAGAAGCAGAAAGCCTAAACAGACCAATCAGCAGGGAGGAAATAGAAAAAACTATTAAAAACCTCCCCAAAAATAAAAGTCCAGGCCCAGACGGTTATACTAGTGAATTTTATCAAACATTCAAAGAAGACTTGGTTCCTATTCTACTCAAAGTCTTCCAAAAAATTGAAGAAGAAGCAATACTTCCAAACACATTTTATGAGGCCAACATAACCCTCATACCAAAACCTGGCAAGGATGGCACAAAGAAAGAAAACTACAGACCAGTATCTCTAATGAATACAGATGCTAAAATACTAAACAAAATACTGGCAAACCGAATACAACAACATATTAAAAAAATAATACATCATGATCAAGTGGGATTCATCCCAGAATCTCAAGGATGGTTCAACATACGCAAAACGGTTAACGTAATACACCATATCAACAAAACAAAGAACAAAAACCACATGATCTTATCAATAGATGCAGAAAAGGCTTTTGATAAAATACAACACAATTTTATGTTTAAGACTCTCAACAAAATGGGTATAGAAGGAAAATATCTCAACATGATAAAGGCCATATATGATAAACCATCAGCCAACATCATTTTAAACGGCATAAAACTGAGGACTTTCTACCTTAAATCAGGAACAAGACAGGGTTGTCCACTCTCTCCACTCTTATTTAACGTGGTGCTAGAAGTTCTGGCCAGAGCAATCAGACAAGACAAAGAAATAAAAGGCATCCATATCGGAAAAGAAGAAGTAAAGGTATCACTTTTTGCTGATGATATGATCCTATACATCGAAAACCTGAAGGACTCCACAAAAAGATTATTAGAAACAATAAACCAATACAGTAAGGTCGCAGGATACAAAATTAACATACAGAAGTCCATAGCCTTTCTCTATGCCAACAATGAAATATTAGAAAACGAACTCAAAAAAATAATCCCCTTCACGATTGCAACAAAAAAAATAAAATACCTAGGAATAAACATAACAAAGAATGTAAAGGACCTATATAATGAAAATTACAAAGTATTGTTAAGGGAAATCGAAAAAGATACAATGAGATGGAAAAATATTCCTTGTTCTTGGATAGGAAGAATAAATATAATCAAAATGGCCATATTACCCAAAGCAATATACAAATTTAATGCAATTCCCATCAAAATTCCTATGAGATTTTTTAAAGAAATGGAACAAAAAATCATCAGATTTATATGGAACTATAAAAAACCCCGAATAGCCAAAACAATCCTAAGGAAAAAGAATGAAGCTGGGGGCATTACAATACCTGAATTTAAACTATATTTTAGGGCCACGATAATCAAAACAGCATGGTATTGGCAGAAAAATAGACACTCAGACCAATGGAACAGAATAGAAAGCCCAGAAATAAAACCACATATATATGGTCAAATAATCTTTGATAAAGGGGCCAACGACACACAATGGAGAAAAGAAAGCCTCTTCAACAAATGGTGTTGGGAAAACTGGAAAGCCACATGCAAAAGAATGAAACTCGACTACAGCCTGTCCCTGTGTACTAAAATTAATTCAAAATGGATCAAAGACCTAAATATAAGACCTGAAACAATAAAGTACATAGAAGAAGACATAGGTACTAAACTCATGGACCTGGGTTTTAAAGAACATTTTATGAACTTGACTCCAATGGCAAGAGAAGTGAAGGCAAAGATAAATGAATGGGACTACATCAGAATAAAAAGGTTTTGCTCAGCAAGAGAAACTGATATAAAAATAAACAGACAGCCAACTAAATGGGAAATTATATTTTCAAACAACAGCTCAGATAAGGGCCTAATATCCAAAATTTACAAAGAACTCATAAAACTCAACAACAAACAAACAAACAATCCAATAAAAAAATGGGAAGAGGACATGAATAGACACTTCTCCCAGGAAGAGATACAAATGGCCAACAGATATATGAAAAGATGCTCAGCTTCATTAGTTATTAGGGAAATGCAAATCAAAACTACAATGAGATACCACCTCACCCCTGTTAGATTAGCTATTATCAACAAGCGGGTAATAGCAAATGTTGGAGAGGCTGTGGAGAAAAGGGAACCCTCATTCACTGTTGGTGGGACTGTAAAGTAGTACAACCATTATGGAGGAAAGTATGGTGGTTCCTCAAAAAACTGCAAATAGAACTACCTTATGACCCAGCAATCCCTCTACTGGGTATATACCCCAAAACCTCAGAAACATTGATACGTGAAGACACATGTAGCCCCATGTTCATTGCAGCACTGTTCACAGTGGCCAAGACATGGAAACAACCAAAAAGCCCTTCAATAGAAGACTGGATAAAGAAGATGTGGCACATATACACTATGGAATACTACTCAGCCATGAGAAATGATGACATCAGATCATTTACAGCAAAATGGTGGGATCTTGATAACATTATAAGGAGTGAAATAAGTAAATCAGAAAAAAACAAGAACTACATGATTCCATACATTGGTGGAACATAAAAATGAGACTAAGAGACATGGACAGGAGTGTGGTGGTTACCAGGGGTGGGGGGAGGGAAGACAGGGGGAGAGTTAGGGGGAGGGGGAGGGGCACAGAGAACTAGATAGAGGGTGGCGAAGGACAATCTGACTTTGGGCGAGGGGTATGCAACATAATTTAATGACAAAATAACCTAGACATGTTTTCTTTGAATATATGTACCCTGATTTATTAATGTCATCCCATTACCATTAATAAAAATTTATTTAAAAAAAAAAGAAAAAAAAAGAAAAATAAATAAATAAATAAATAAATTAGTACCACTACTACTAATAGTGTTTAATAGTGTTGAAGAGTAATTTTTCTTTCAGCAAAATTTCCAAAGCAACTGTATATGATGTAATGCCAAATAGCCTGGAGCATAGATCAGATTTCCTGTTCAAACGGTTTCAATTTCTTTTCTTATTCTTTATTTCTATTATATGTAAAACTCCAAATTTATTTACATCATCCTCAATGGCAGCAATGTCCCCAACATGGGCCTGAAAAATGAGAGTCATAAACTACTGAAGAGTGTTAACTCTTAGCAATCAAGCGATTTTTGGTTATGGTATCACAATGTGATCTTCACAAATTCTGGTGTTTTATCAAGTCTTCTAAACACTGACATTAAAAAAAAATACTGACATAGTTTTACTGACATTACCACTGTTAGGAAATTTTGAAAAAACATTCCTCATTTTAAAAACTCATGTGTGCTCTTTTTCTCTCCGAGCTGGAATACTTATATGCCCATTTTGGATGCAAAATGAACTTATTAAAAATGTCTATTTCCTTCTAGGATGACTCAAGAACAGAATAAGGATTTTCATTGCCCATTGTTTCCTGTAAAAAAACCTACCTGCAGATAGACATCCAAGCCATCTGTCTTTATTTAAGTGGTAACACCCACCCTTCTCCGCATGCTGCCAGTACTCTTTATCTGCTGCTCCCAAAACAAATGTCTAATTTATAAAACAACCAGAAAAAAATATTAACACCAGAGAGCATATGGTTTCACTGAAAACCAGCACAAGAAGTCATCAACATGAGCCAGAAACTGGCCTACACTCCACAAGCTGTGTTCATTTACCTGAAGTTATCTAATGCATACACAAGAATAATTATACTTTCATGCCAATGGCATTTTATATTATATAACAGCTAACAGTGTTTTTTTAAAAGAGAAAATTTCCAATTTCTCTTTGACTTTGAACCTGATAGTTAATCATTTACCTACCTTCTGGTTTTATTATTGTCTCCAAAATTGATGTTCTTTTATTGGATTTGTTATGAGGTGGGCAACTTTGATTATGCTACTGTAGTTTGGCATTTGCGCCATATCAAGTAGCCAAGTTCATTAATATCATACTAAATAGGATTAATTTGCCCTTGATTTAGGGGGAAATATCAATTGTTTTAACCATGACCTTTAAAGATGAGGGCTTTGTTTACAAATGATGTTAAATATACTGATAAGTGGCTTTGTGCCATGAACTGACAAATTCTCATACAAAGAAATTTTGTTCCCAGGCCAATGAAATACAATGTGCACATGTCCATTACCACATTTCCTAGTTGTAGTTCATATCTGGGGGGGGGGGGGAGCTTCAGCGGTTCTCTTTGTCCATCCACTACTTGGCTAGATCCAGGTTACTGTTTTGACCCTGTAACTCTCCTGTCTTTCCTTAATTTGTATCTTTGACTCCTCACACTAGCCCTGGGTTTCCTAATACTAATGCTAGTTTCTCTGGCTCCGAATTCCCTCTTTTAATTTTGAAATCAGTCCCTATCCCTAGAGCTTCATTGGTGGGTTGAAAAGTCTAGCACTCCTCAGGGGGAGGCACATAGCTGGCCAGCCTATGAATCCTCCCCACTAAGGAAGATCAAGTGGCTTCTTTTGAAGTTTTAGTTTGTCTGTATTCACAGCTTTGCTGCACTATAAAAAACTAAAAAAAAAATAAAAATTAAGAGGTTCTTTTACCCATATTTAGTCTAGGCTAAATGTAGTGGTAGAATTCCAACTAGGAAGGTAACTACTAATTGCTAAATGTTTTGAGATACCTTTTCTGCATATGATAATCCACTTGACTCATCAGTGAAAAGCCTTGCTTCTTTGCTGAGAACCCAGCCATGTCCAGTCTCTTTTCCACCTTTTACAGTTTGTGGGATCATAATACAATAAATGTTCATCATGAAAGAAATGATAGAATAGATAATGGTTTAAACAATGCATTTTTATTCTCTTAAGAAGATGAACTGTATGTTAGCTTCTTGCATCCTCTTTCATATTAATACATCTACATTGTATCTGAAAAAAATTCACAGAAAACACCATTCACTATACTCTCCTTTCTTTGGACATTTCTTTTTGTTTTATAAGGGCAGGTTGATATATTAACTCTTAAAGCCAACATCTACTTTCCTAGAAGTTGGATTTAATTTATTTAAAGGCCTAGGGGTAAAATAATCAATACAAGGGTCAAGAACATGAGTCAGACACTATTATTGTATCAGTCTACTTAGTCATCTGTCTTGATTGAGTGGACCAATTAGTTGGTTAAAGAATTAATCGATTCACTGAATTAAATTATTTTATCACATGAATGGACTAGCCAACTAACTCCAGTGAGTGAAGTCAGGATAGGGGAAAGGGGAACTACAGCAAATCAAAGAAGGAAGGTTTCATACAAAGAAGATGGCTACCCTTCTCCTGTGAAATGTGGAAACTACCTTTGCCACCATAAATTTAGATTTAATCAAAACTCAGAAATCTAAAATTTAGCAAAATTTCCAAATGTCTAAAAGTTGTCAATGAACTTATAATTTTTAAAATCATGATACTAAATGCCTCATCGGTCAGACATACCTGTGAGGCCACCTATTTCCGGCCTCTTCTTTAGAATCAGATTGATGTAATCTGAGGGGCAACCATAAGTGTCTTTGCCAGTGCACAATGTAAACACATGTTTTCAATATTACCCACCTCCTCAGACACACAAAAATAAGTCATCATAAATAACATATTTATTTAAAAAATATTAAGATATATGTACATACAAACATCTATGTATATGAATGGGTATATGTAATCTTTCCTAGTGCTAGCTAGAATTAGGAGTACAATTCTACAATATCGAAAACCCTTTTGTATTTAAAAGGATATATTGTATTCTTAAAATTTCTGACCACAATCTTTTAATACCTAATTATATATCTTGTGTTGTCCCCTTTTATCCTTTTCCTTATAAAATGCCGATCAGGGGATCCATATGATAGAACCTCCACAGCAGCCCTATTCATTCTGACTTAATAGACTGAGGTACGGCAGAGAATTCTGCATTTTTAATAGGTAACCTGTGTTTTTATGACATAAGTGTGCTTGGACATTTTGACAAATACAAACTTCTATTCCTTTCATTTCCAATCATGTGTCTTATTTCCTTGCTTCTTATGATTACCCAGAAATCTATATGCTTCTTCTATCTGAGAACTCCTGACTTTTTCCTCAATGCAGAATAACTCTGAGTGCCGTGTCTCTCCTACATGTCTTTACTGCTGTGGAGCTAGAGCCTGCTTCTGACTCTGCACCGTGGCTGGGCGCCACCTGCAGCTGGATCTTTCTGACCCAAGCCCTCTACCTGAATTGCCCTGTTGCCTGTGTGTGTTGTTCTTCTGCTATAATCAGAGACATCTAATTACCTTCTTCTGGACTTCTCCTGAAAAGAACTATCTCACTGGGCTTCTTTTCCCCAACTACTTTTGGGCCCTACCTCAACCCCTACTTTGTTCATTTGGGTCCCTCCAATCTCTGGGGCCAATCATCCACAGTCTGGCCCTTTAATAATGATTATCAACCAAAAAACCTCACATCCAAGCCTTGTAAGCATTAGAGACCAACCGAGCAGCTGATGTTAGAGACCAGGAAAATTAATAATCAAGGAAGACCCTAGAAAGTAAAGGGAGTAGGGGGACCAACATATACACATAAAAAGCTTATTCTTTCTCAATCTCATTCATTCTAAAAAATATGGATTGAACACTATGCCAGCAATTTTGAAGGGTGTGCCACAAGAATATTTAAAACATGCAATACCCATTTATCCAGGGCCACTGGCCTCTTTTCTTTAAGATTGTCAAATTAAGAAATGACAACAGTCAACACAACAATCTCCAGTCAGTGTGAATGAATCAAAAATATACCATATTTTTTGTCCGATAGACAAACTTTGAAAGGTTTGTCAGATAGACAAAAAAATCCAATATATATTTTTGGTGCGCCACGTAATTTTAATAATTAGTATGTGTGTGCCAGGAGATAAAAAAAGATTGAAAATTGCTGCTTTATACAAATAAGACACTACACTAGGCACAGGGATAAAGTTATGATCAAGAGACGACGTTCTCTGACCTCGACGAGTATGCATTCTAATGATGGAGACATAATAAACAACTATACGAGAAAACATTTAATATGATGGTGTTATGAAGAAAGAGGGGTAAAGGAATGGCATGGAAAAGGGTGGGAATAAAGGGAAGGTTGAATTTCACATGGGATGGTCAGGGAAGTTTCAATGGTAAGATGACGTGTGAGCTAAGACATAAGCGGAGTTAGGGAGTGTCCATGTTGATATTGGACAAAATAGCTTTCCAGGCAGAGAAACGAGCAAGTACCACAGTCCTGAGGAAGGCATGTGATTAGTGACTGAGGACAGCAAAGGGGTCCAATGTGAATGCAGTGGATGAGCAAGTAGATGACTAGGAAGAGATTGGGTCAGGGAGGCAAAACAGGTCAGGTTAGACAGGAACCCATCAGCCACTGTAAGGATTTTGGATTTAATGAGTGGGATACGGAGTTTTTGCAAGGTTCTTAGCCAGAGGGTGACATAATCTGATATACTTAAACAGGATTACTCTGGTATAAGTGGAGGATATATATATAAAACATAGCAAAGATAGAAGCAGGGAGACTAATTAGGAGAATGTGGCAAAACTTCAGGAGAGAGATGATGGTGATTTGAACCAGAGGGGAACCACTAGGGGTGGTAAAAATTGTAAACCCTGAATATATTTTCAAGATTGAGCCAGCTAGGTTTGCCGCTGGACTAAATGTGGGCTATGAGAAAAAGAGGACAGTCAAGATGACTCCAATTTCAGCTCACACAATTACCATATGTAGCCGAGAAGTCTAGATGAGGAGAATTAAGTGCAAGAAAAGAATTCAGTGTGAAGATATTAAATTTGATATAACTATTAGGTATCAGATGGAGATGTTCATGAGCAACTGGGTTTAGAATCTAGATTTCAGAGAGATTTGGTCTGAACATGTAAATTAGTTATCATCATATAAAACTAAAGGATTAGATGAGATTACTTGATGTTGCTTGAAAATAAAAATCATTCAAAGGAGTCCTTAGATAATCCAACATTAAGAAGACAAAAAAAAAATGGAAGGGGAAGTGAGAAAGAGGACTAGCAAAAGAAGGTGAGAGTAAGCAAGCAGTGAGGTAAAAGCAAAACAGAGTTGATGGCTCAGAAGCCAAATAGAGAACGTGGTGTGAGGAAGCAATCACCTAGGTCAAATGTTGTTGGGAAGTCAAATAAGTCCCAGAAATTAGCTGCTGGACTTGTCAATACCTCAGTCATTCGAAATTTTGATGAGAGTTATTTGAGAAAGGCGATGAAGATGAAAACCTGTTTGACTTTGGTTCAGAAAAGAACAGAAAATTTAGGCAACACTTTGAGGACTGTTTTCAACTTTCCTGTAATTATAGCTTTGTTACCACACAACCCCCCTGAGATTTTCTGCATTCACCGAGTGTTCCAAAGCTCAGTCTGAGAAACAATGGCCTTGGCATCATATTAACTTTGGAGATAGATATAGATATAGATATAGATATAGATATAGATATAGATATAGATATAGATATAGATATAGATATAGATATAGATAGATACATACATATAGATATATAGATAGCTATAGATATAGATATATATCTATAGCTATCTATCTATATATATATTTTAGTGTACTAAGGATATTTATATACATATATATCATGTATATGTATATATGTACATTTATACACTCATATATATATTCTTGTTTTTGTATAACTTAACTGAGTAAAACCCAGAGCTTCAGAATAACCATGGCCATTAGTGCTACAAATATTGTGTGTCCTTTAAGAACTTGAATTGAATTTAGTACCTCCTATGACTACATTAGTTGCAAGGAGAGAGGGCAGTCTATAACCACCACTTACTTTAATGAAATTAACTATAATCTAATTTTTTTTTTTACTAAAAGTAGTAGGAAATTGCTCTATTATCCAAATGTATCTTAGGTAACGGTAGAAGAAAATCACTACATGATGTTCTCTTTGGTAACTTGAAGCTAATGAAAGCATATTATCTTCATGAAGTATATAAACCTAGTACACTGTGTGATGCAATGATAAGTTGACACACAGCTATTTTTTCCCTCCAAGTGCCATGGAGAGTAAAATAAGGATATCTACAGATATAAAATGTTTTCTTTCATTAAGAACATGAAAGTAGTCATTACTGCTTCCTATTAAATAATCCGTTCTTTGTGGCTTACAGAAAAGAATGGTAGACTTCTTATGTTCTCCCTGAGAATCTGAGTCCCTTCAAAGAGTCATTAGCCTGATGGAGAAAGTCATTCATTAAACCCCCAAGAAGAGAGAGTATTGCAGAAATGGATAGTTTCTTTCTTTCTTTTTTTTCTTTACAGGGACAGAGAGAGAGAGTCAGAGAGAGGGATAGATAGGGACAGACAGACAGGAATGGAGAGAGATGAGAAGCATCAATCATCAGTTTTTTGTTGCGACACCTTAGTTGTTCATTGATTGCTTTCTCATATGTGCCTTGACTGCGGGCCTTCAGCAGACTGAGTGACCCCTTGCTCGAGCCAGTGACTTTGGGTCCAAGCTGGTGAGCTTTTTTCTTTTTTTCCTGCTCAAGCCAGATGAGCCCGCGCTCAAGTTGGTGACCTCGGGGTCTCAAACCTGGGTCCTCGGCATCCTAGTCCAATGCTCTATCTACTGCGCCATCGCCTGGTCAGGCAGAAATGGATAGTTTCTACTGGGAGTGCCCTTTTCTCTTTCCTCTGATTGTTCCATAACACTGATTGGAGGATGAACATTTTAATCATAAGGATGCTTAAACCCCACCCCCCTATTGTCCTATTCCCCCCCCCCAAAAAAAAAGAGACATAGCAGGAAACAGCTTTAAAGGTACTCTGGATATATTTGCTAAAAATTAAACCTTCTTAAAAGTGAGAAAGTTATTACTTGGCAAGTATTGCACTAGTCACTTTGTGTTTATAACTTCTTCATAGTCCTCGCCAAAGTTTATCAGTTCAAGTAACAGAACCTTATTCTAAAAACAAGGAAGCTGAGGCTCAGAAAAGTTTAATGATCACCCAGTACCAAAGCTGTTAAGATCCAAGAGTGGTATTTTTAACACATAAATAAAAAACCTTTGTGTGACAATATCCCTGCATGTAGGAATGGATTATTTTTAATTTAAGCATAATAATATATATTTGCTCTAATTTAAGAGGTATGATCTGCTTGAAATAAGACGACATTATCAAAACCCTACCTCATTCTACTCTATTGAACCATGAACTTATTTTTTCCCCCCCTCTCAATTTAGGTAAATAAAAGTCTAGGATTAGGAACTGAGGAAGAGATAGCCAAAACCTCTATACAAAATGAGATGAGATTGAGCAAAGCAGCCACCCCTGTTTTCCTTAGTAAACTCACATGGAAGTCCTACTGCTCCCTTCCCCCAGAAAGTTGATTCTTGAGCACATCATGCACTCACGTGCTGCAGGCACATTCTTGCACCTGACTGAAGTACCTTGCTGCCTCCCCCCCTCCGAGCCTTCCATTCCACCTCCTGGAGCGCCACCCACAGGCTCAATCTCCTGTCTGATCCTCAACTGCAATACAACTTCCTTCTGACCTTGGGGCTTCTCCTAGAGCTTTCAAAGCACTGGATCTTTATCCAGTGCACAGCATGCACGCGAGTCTCCAGGAGAAAAATAATATCCTCCTTCTTTCCACTGGCTTCTGCCTACCACTACTCACAATCTGAAAACTCCATCCCCCTGAGACTCATTTGTTCCCTCAGTCTTAAGTATTTACAGAATTCCAGCTGTGTGCCAACATTTTTTTAAGTTCTGGAATACGAAAGACATTGTATGATTTCATCACCCACCTTCCCTCATAACTGTAGTCATTACAAACTTCTAGTTCACGGTGAATTAGTCTGAGAAGATTTTGACATCTGTCTTAGAGTCCTACTCTCCACCTCCTATTTGCTTATATGACAAGTTTTCTTTCCTCTAGGGGAAAAGAAATGAAGGCAGGTGATATAGTCTAAATTCCTTTCCAACTGAACTTATGGGTAAATAGACTCATTATCTTTGTTCGTAGAATGAATTCTTATATAAGCAGTAGCCAAGCAAGATGACAGATTTCTTACAGTGAATACATCTAAAAATAATGGATGTGTGTAGCATGGTTGTCTGGGGAATGTCAAGTCACTTGTATAAGTATCAGCATTATAAAATAATCAGCATTATTAAATGTTCTGTGTTGTTTAATATCCCAACTCTGAAAGTTCACTATATACCCTCATCTATTATTTGGAACCAGAGAGCACATGACCAATGAAGAAAGAAAGGGCCAGTGTCACTATGCAGCATGTCTAAGACTGCTCTCTAACTTCTTTTTTCCTTAATATTGCCTGTATTCTTGAGTGGTTTGGAAAGCTGGACAATGAGTGTGATAGCTGATATCTCTGAGTCTGATTTGACAGTCCAATCCTGGTGTTAGCCAAGGCTTACTCCCCTACCTTTCCATCATTCCACAAATAAATAAATAAATAAATAAATAAATATAAAAATATATATATATCTTTACTAAATTGACCAGTTGCCATCTTGTTGACAAATTCAGTCACTGTGGACCTGTCCTGCTGGGGGTGAGGATGACAGAGACACAAAGACCTGACTCCAGGGACTAGGTTCAGTGACGCAGATCCACTTTTTTCAGGAAGTAAGCTAGCTTATATACATGGGTTCAGCTTATAGGGTGTTACAGCATGTCCTTCATAGCCAATGGCTGAAAAGATCAGGGAGCTGTGTGGTTGGCGCTAAGTCACTTCCTTATAGCGGGCGAGCTTCCTTCCTGGGTGTGCCCAGGAGGTTTCTGGGAGCTGGAGTATTCTCACAGCATTGCATCAGCCACAGATGCTAGGAATATGCTCTGCGCTCCACCCACAAGTCACCTTACTTGGCCTCGATTATATTTAGCACTGATGACCACCCCTTTCTGTCTGAAAGACTGTTCCCTTGATCTCTCTGCCACCAGATGTTGAAGGTTGAATTACTGCCTCCATACTTTACCCTTCTTGGTACTCACACCTGTGCTAAGGTGGTAATGTAGGCAGAGAGCACTCCCAGACATCTTGACGTTGGGTCTCTCTACCTAACTACTTTGGCCCATGGAATCAGTTGGAAGAGGCAATGTGCCAGTCCCAGGTCTAGACAACTTATTCTCTCTAGAAAAATATGCTCCAGTCGGACCTGGTTTAAGGAGCATGAAATGTACAGAAAACAGAACCTCACTAACCAGATTAAGGATCTGTATTCAAGAGCAAAGCTGCCACAGCCACCAAACACTGAAGCAGAGCTCTCCAGTCAAGGGCACCCAAATTAGCCAAATACTGCCCGGCCAAACCACACAAAGGATTGTTCTTGGAAACCTCTGAGTTTGGGGTGGTACTTGTATTAGTTGGCAACATACCACAGACTGAGCAGCTTACACAAAAGAAATTTATTTTCTTAGTTTGGGAGGCTAAAAGTCTAAGACTAAGGTGTTGACAGGTTTGGCTTCTCCAGGGGCCACTGTCCTTGCCTGGAAGACAGCTGCCTCCTCACTGTGTCCTTAAACGGCCTTTTCTTTGTGCACACATATCCGTGGAGTCTCTTTGCGTGTCTAAATTTGCTTTTCTTATATAGACAGCAGTCAACAGTCTCATTTTAATTTAATTGCATTTTAAATGCCCTACCTTAAAATACAGTCATGCTCTGAGATACTGAGAGCTGCGGCTTCAACGTATGAACTTGAAGGGACACGATTCAGTCCATAGAAGTACACTGCACAGTATTATTATGGCAATAACTGACTGATAGACCACAGTCTTCTGGCTTCTTCATACTACCTTCCTGAACTTTTCTTCTATTTAGCCATTAAATATAAGAGACATCACGACTCAGTCCTAGGCCTTCTTCTCACTCTATACTTTAATTCCAGGCCAGGAATTAAGATTTTTGTCCCTGTACCTCTCCCCCATCCACCAGAGATATCTGGCAAGATTAGAAGACATTTTTGGGTATCACCACTGGGAAGGGATTGCTACTGGCTGCTAGGGGTAGAGCCAGGCATTTTGTTCTACATCTGCGCATGCCTAGGACAATCTCCTTCATCAGCAAATGATCCAATCCCAATGCCAATAGTGCTGAGGCTGAGAAACGGTTCTGTACAATCACATCTAAAGTCTAGGCTGCATGCCACTGGCGCCGAATGCACATCTCTACCCACGAGCTGAGTTTCAGACACATATACCAAAGTTTACATCTCTTATGGGAATGCTTCAAAGACACTTCAAACTCAGCTTCATCCTAGAACGAACTTGTAGTTTTCCCTTCAGTCCTGGTTGTCTCACTTGGTATTTTATCTTAGCAAACGGTGCTTATCCACAAACCCAAGAGCCAGAAGGCTCTGCTCCAGCCCATGTCATTCATCACCAGAAGCTAATCATTTTATTTCTGAATGTGTCATTGCTTTAGCCACGTCTTTTCATCTGCACTAATAGCATCCTCCCTCCTCCATCTGTCTCTGCCTTAGTATGGTGTCATCCACTTTGCCAATCCCAAATTATTGAGCATTTCCTTTATAACATATAAACAAAACATACCCTTACTCCAAAACAAGGATACAGGACATTTTCCATTGTTTGTAAAGACGAAGATACTTAACCTGAATGGTAAGTAAAATAGCCATAAAATGTATTATCAAAACTAAGACATTTTAAAGAGGTGAGCATGTATGTGTGTGTGTTAGGAGAGAGGAGCGTATTAAAAATTATTCTGTCCCTGGCCAGTTGGCTCAGCTGTAGAGTGTCAGTCGGCGTGTGAAAATCTCGAGTTCAAGTCCCAGTCAGGGCACACAGGGGAAAAGACCACTTGCTTGTCCACCCCTCCCCCATCTCTCTCTCCCTCTCTCTCTCTCTCTCTCTCTCTCTCTCTCTCTCTCTCTCTCTCCCTCCCTCCCTCCTGCAGCCATGGCTTGAATGGTTTGAGCAAAAGTTGGCCCTGGGCGCTAAGGATGGCTCCATGGCCTTGGCCTCAGGTGCTAAAATAGCTCAGCTGCCGAGAAACAGAGCAGCAGCCCCAGATGGGCGGAGCGTCACCTGGTAGGGTGGCTTGCTGGGTAGATCCTGGTTGGGACACATGTGGGAGTCTGTTTCTACTCCCTGTCTCTCACTTATTAAAAAAGAAAAATTACCCCACAGAGAATACAAACAGGGTCCATTCAGGCCCACAGGGCGCCAGGTCAATAAGGCTTTCTCTGCCTTGGCCCCTGCCTGGCTCTCCCAGTTCAGCTCACATTGTCTTCCTCCTCTGGCTGCCCAGACAGGTGGCACTTTGTACCATGCTGCCTTCTGTGTGTGTCTCTCTGTGCCACGTTTCTTTCTACCAGAGTGGCTTTGCATGTGTCCGTCACTCAGCATAGAAAGTTACCACCACCACCCTCTTCAAAACTAGTAAATCCCTCTCCTTCTTCAGTTAGCTGAAATAGCTCCTCAGAAAAGTTTGTCCTGAATCTTCAAAAACACAAGCCCTGCTTTTATACATTCTTATATCACCATGTATCCCTCCTGCAAAGCACAAATACAGTCCTAATTGTGGATTGTGTTTTGTCATTTGGATTGTTTGTTTATTAATATTGGACTATTTGGTCTATGAGGTATATCTTACTGTGTCTCATACATACTTGGTGATGAAATAGTTGGATTACCCATTAATTATTCTAGCCAAAACACATAATGAATAAAGAGAAATACAGGTCAGATATTCCAGAGGATGTACTTAAATATAGTACTATAATTCATTGCTGCTTCTTACATTTGCACAGATATGAAAATAGACTCTTCAATAGAATCTGTATCACCCTTGGAACTCATTTATCTGGGAGGCAGTATTCCAGCAGGACCCCACTTTTGTGCACATGTCAAGAGTAGCATAATGAAAGAAAAACATATTTTCCATTTGTGGAATGCAGGCCCCTATTCTTAAGAGGAAAACTGAAGCCATTAGGTTTTTAGATTTTTTTTTTCTAAGCTATAAAAGATTCCTAACTCATCAATTATGAAGAGAAGGAGAAAGAATTATTCCTTTACTCAAAAATTTTTCTAATTAAAACAAGGTCATGATAAAATCCAAAGAGTTTTGAATTATCATCAAAATATTGAAGAAACTGATATGTAACCCACAAGCACATAGGCTTTCAGATTAATGAAATTATTTGTAATTTGTGTTGTTGTTTTTGAGAGAGAGAGAGAGAGGAAGAGAGATGAGAAGCATCAACTTGTAGTTATGTCACTTTAGTTGTTCATTGATTGCCTGCCTTGACCAAGGGGCTCAAGCCGAGCCAGTGACCCTTTGCTCAAGCCAGAGGCCTTGAGCATTAAGCCAGTGACCTTTAGGCTCAAGCCAGCGACCATGAGATCATTTTGATGATCCCACACTCAGGCCGGTGACCCCACGCTCAGGTGAGATGAGCCTGCGCTCAAGCTGGAGACCTCGGAGTTTCAAACCTGGGACCTCAGCGTCCCAGGCAGATGCTATGTCCACAGCGCCACTACTGGTCAGGCTGCAATTTATTTTTTAGAGTCTCTGATGTTTTTGTGGGTTTTACACACCAATGAACTAAACTAGGTCTCAACCTTCTTCACTTTAATATCCAGTACCACACTTACATTTCTCTTCTGTAATACTGCATTTATTTCATCATTCTCCACGACTTATGGAGAAGGAGCTTTCGTGGGGAAAATTCCTCCTTTGTCTTTAAAAATGAGAAGCAGGCTGCTGATTAAGTAACAAAATTAAAACTTTTATTAGAGCAGCCTAATAATACAGGTTTGTTTTTCTTCCAAGACATAAGAATGTGATTCAATTCAAGAAACGTGGCCCTGGTCGGTTGGCTCAGCGGTAGAGCGTCGGCCTGGCGTGCGGGGGACCCGGGTTTGATTCCCGGCCAGGGCACATAGGGAAGCGCCCATTTGCTTCTCCACCCCCACCCCCTCCTTCCTCTCTGTCTCTCTCTTCCCCTCCCGCAGCCAAGGCTCTATTGGAGCAAAGATGGCCCAGGCACTGGGGATGGCTCCTTGGCCTCTGCCCCAGGCGCTAGAGTGGCTCTGGTCGCGGCAGAGCGACGCCCTGGAGGGGCAGAGCATCGCCCCCTGGTGGGCAGAGCATCGCCCCTGGTGGTCAATTCCGGTCGGGCGCATGCGGGAGTCTGTCTGACTGTCTCTCCCTGTTTCCAGCTTCAGAAAAATACAAAGAAACTTACCAGTTTCATGGTTCCTCCCGCTAGCTCTCATTTTTACATTGCTGATATTTGGAAATACCAAATAGAGCCATTTGAGGTTTTCAAATATATCTGGGACTTTCTTTTGTTGTAGAAAATCTGCTCAATTTTGTCTTTGCTAAGTAGGTCTATTTTCAAGTAGAAAGGTGTGCTGGTCCGCAGGTATGTCTAAATAATTGTGTTCCGGTCACTCAACATCGGTAGGTGGCTTGTTGGGTATCAGCGCTGCATTTTGCAGCTGTCCAAAACTTTGAGGAGTGACTTCAAATGCAGAGGAAATAGCAGTGAGAGAGACACTGACAGTGAGCATGAGAGCTTTCTCATTCCCAACTGTCTGCACAACTAGCATTTATTTCTCTTAAGATTATTTGTTGTTGTTCAGCTCGCAAAATGCCAAAAGCATGCCTTTTAATTTAGAGTAATTTAATTTCTAACATTTTGAAACAAATGGCTTTAAAAATAAAAGGAACAAAGTAATTACATTTAATTTCATGGTTTTAGATTCCTAAAAGCCATCATATTCTCCTGTGTAATTGAAGACTTCCATTAAGGGTGGGAAGAAAAAAAAATCTGTGAAAGATTTAACCTTCTCTTGGAACAAAAACAGAAAAAAAAATTTATGTAGCTATTCCCTTGAATATTTACTAGGAAAGAGGTCTGTGGCAATTTTACGCTGCCTAGAATTATAGAAATCATTCAAGTGGGTCCCAATTCTGTTGGCAGAATGCCTCATAATTTCCTCCTTAATATCAGTTCAAGTTGAAAAAAAAAAATCTCAGAAAGAGGAATAGCCTATTTTTGGATGACTACATCTCATAGAATGTAGCACTAGATTCTGAATTGAAGAGAGCATGCCTACAAACAGATTGATAGTTCATTGACTAGAAACCCTAAGAGATCATCTTAAATTCTCCGTTCTTACCATTGGGTTTTCATAGGAAAACCCAATACAGCTTTCAAGGAAAAATCGTTTGTTTAGAAGTAACCAGGCAGGCCCCCTCCTCAGCCCGGACTGCACTTGTCCTCTGACAACTCTCTTTTTCACTGTTAGAAATCTTCCTGATTATTTTTTTCAAGGCTTACTTGAAATTCATACCCCTTAGAAAGCCTTCTCCCATCATTCCAGTTGGAATTAATCACTACTGTAAAAGTTCTCATAATAATTTTATACCTCACTTTGGGTATTTATCATGTATTTTTATAAAATTGTAAAATAATTTTACTATGTTATTTATGTATACACATCCAGGTCAAGGGTAAATGTCACACTGTCTCCTATTCTAGGATAAATTTGATCCTGAACTGCCTTTCTAAATGGGTTCCTTGGAAACCTGCTCAAGATAGAATGTCAGACGTGTCGCCAGTTAATATTGGTTATGGCAGCAATGGCGCCTTATGGATGAAATATTTTATTACTTATAAGATTGTAAATAAACTATAAATACTTAGCTTTGGAAGCCATAGCTTTAGACTTCCTTGAGTGCAGTGATTCAATAAGATATATCCTTTGCCCAATGGCATACTTAGTATTTCTGACAACCAGAGTGTTTTATTTTTCGAACAGTCCCCTCTTCTAAATGCAGATAATTTCCCATATGCACTATAGAGGGGAACTTTCTTTCCAGGCATTAAGCTGGGAAAGTTTTAGAGCAAATATTATTTACTTCTTATCTCTAGATACCTGTATCCTTTGTTGTTTTCTATCCAGTGTCTTGGAAACTGTTGCTTCATATATTTTTTTCTGATGTATTTTTAAAAATTGTTTTAGGTGGGAGAGTAAATCTAGTACCTATGACTTCATCTTGGGTAAAAGAAGAAGTTTATTAAGAGTATATATCAGCTTCAAATTAACAGTTTATTACTTATTCCTTAATAAACTTTATCTTCTATATGGAAATTATAAAGCAAACACTAAGATAAGTTTAAAGTAAGGATAATTAATATGCTAAAAGAGAAGAAAAAATGAAATCACATAAAATACTCAATGAAGCCAAAAGCAAAAAGTAGATAAGAACAATTCAAAATTAAGCAGAAAAAAAAAATAAAGTTGAAACAATAAAAAAAATTAGCAAAATCAATAGCTGGCTCTTTAAGATCAATAAAATTAGAGGATTCTAGAAAAGCTAGCCAAGAAATAAAAAGAATAAAGAGAAATATACATATGAGATATTAAAAATGAGTTATCACTATTGATCCATGAACATGAAAGATATAAATCATAAAGGAATACAATGAACAATTCTATGCCCCCAATTTGATAACTTAAATGAAATACACCAAATCCTTTAAAGCCACATTACCAAAACACAAAGAAAAATAATCTGATTAGGCTTGTAAAGAAATACTAATAGTAAATAAATTAAGTAGCAAATAAATTAAATTTAAAAATCTATTTTGTTTAAAAAAAAACAGAAAAGTCATCTATATATTTTAAAAAAGAAGTAGAAACTATATTTTCAGGTAACATGATCTTGTACATAGAAAATATTAAGGAACTCACTAAAAAGTAGATTGAAAAACATAATATCAATAAAAAACAACCGACTATATTTCTAACACATGAACAATTCAAAATAACACTTAAAAGCAATTCTTTTTATATTAGCATCAAAAATCAAATATATAGAAATAAATTTAACACAAGATGTATAAGGCTTGTACACCAAAAATTATAAAATATCTTCTTATAACTTTTAAAAAAAATAGTCAATACTGTTGACATTCATTAGTTTCAGGTGTACAGCATAGAAGTTAGACATTTATATAACTTATAAAGCAATCCCCCCAATAAGTTTAATACCCACTTGGCACCACACATAGTTACTACAATATTATTGATTATATTTTCTATTCTGTACTTTATCTATTTTGTAACTGACAATTTGTACTTACTAATTCTTTCACCTTTTTCACCCAGCCCCCCCAAACTCCCCTCCCCTCTGGCAACCATCAGTTTGTTTTTTATATTTATGAGTCTGATTCTGTTTTGTCTATCAATTTTGGATTTTTTAGATTCCACACATAAGCAAATCATATGGTATTTGTCTTTCTCTGTCTGATTTATTTCACTCAGAATAAAACCCTCTAGGTCTATCCACACTCTTCCAAATGGTAAGATTTCATTCTTTTTTATGGCCAATTAATAGTCACTAACACTTGTTTGTTGATTTATTGATGATAGTCATCCTGACAGGTGTGATATCTCATTATGGTTTTAATTTGCATTTCTCTAATGATTAGTAATGTTGAACATTTTTTCATATGTCTATGGCCATCTGTATGTCCTCTTTGGAGAAATGTTTACTTAAGTCCTCTGCCTGTTTTTTAATTGGATGGATGTGTTTTTTGGTGTTGTGTGAGTTTTTAGATATTTTGGATATTAACCCTTTATCAGATGCATCACTGGTGAATATGTTCTCCCATTCAGTAGGTAGTTCTTTTTGTTTTGCTGATGGTTTCCTTTCCTGTGCAAAAACTTTAAGTTTGATGTAGTTCCATTTGTTTGAATGTAGCTGCCCCAAAGCAAGGGGTACCTAGGCTTCCTTATCAGCCTTCCCAGGTGCAGAGCAGAGAGGGAACGGGGTGAAATGCAACTTAAACATTGTCAGAAGTCAAACACCAAAAAGGAAAAGATGGAGCCACACTCTTTATTATGATTTACTCTTGAATGACTGATATGTGAAATATGTCATCATTGGTCTTGGCTGCTCTATCAAATTTGGGTGAGGGTCTAGGCAGGGTGATTTTAAAAACACACATATGAAAAAAATAAGCAAAAATTTAACCTCAATATATACAATAAACAATTTATCATATTCAAATTGAGCTTATTCTTTGAATTTAAAGTTGGTCTGATATCAAACAAATCTACTAATATAATTTATTGCTTTAACCAATAAAAGAAGAAAGCCAAATAATTATTTAAATAGCTACTGAAAAAGCCTTTGATAAAATTTAACATTCATTCAAGCTATAATCCCCTATTGATTTATAAATAAAAGAAAATTTTCTTAGTGTGTAAAACAATACATAGAAAAAATACTTTAAAAATGCCTACTTAGGCCCTGGCTGGTTTACTCAGTGGGTAGAGTGTTGCCCAGGAGTGTGGATGTCCCGGGTTTGAGCCCTGGTCAGGGCACACATGAAAAGCTACCCTCTGGTTCTCTTTTCCTCCCTCTCCCTTCTCTCTCTCTCCACTCTTGCAGCCAGTAGCTTCATTGGTTCGAGCATTGGCTTTGGACACTGAGGATACCTCGGTTGTTTGGAGCATCAGCCCCAGAAAGGGTTGCCAGGTGGATCCCAGTCAGGGTGCATGTGAGAATCTGTCTCACTATCTCCCCTCCACTCATTTAAAAAAATGCCTACTTACTATAAAGGTAGTCAAAGCATGTCCTTTAAAATTAGGAACAAAACAAGAGTGCACACTATTACCACTTTTCTTAAACGTTGTACTGACATTCTTATCTCATACAAGAGAGTAAGAAAGATAAATAAAAGATACAGGAATCGAAGAGAAAAACTGATGGTGTTTACAGATGATATTCTCATCTAAAAAATAACCCAACAGAATCTGTAGACATATTATGAAAATTAATTAGTGAGCTCAGCAAAGTGAATAAATATAAAATCAATAGTCAGCTTTATTTCTAGACACCAGTAATAAATTAAAATAATATGGTAATGAAAAAAATCACTTGTAGTAGCTCATAAATATAAGTAATATAAGAATAAATCTAACAAACATACAAAATCTTTAAGGAGAAAATTATGAAGCTGATTAAAAGACATTACAGGAGATGTAAATAATTGAAGAAACACATTATGTCAATAAATAGACAATAACATTGTACAGCTGTCAATTCTCTCCAGCTGTATTTCAAGATCTAAAATAATTCCTGTTACATTTCAATAGGATTTTTAATGGAAATTGACAAGCTCATTCTAAATTTTACTTATAAGCACAAAGACTTAGAATAGTTAAGAAACCACTGAAGAAGAAAAAAAGGGGCCAAATCACCAACCATACATTAAAGCTTACTCCATGCTGTAGTAATTAAAGCAGTGTATTGGAATGGAAATAGACATAAGAGGTCAATGGGGGAAAAGCCACAAAACTCTAAAACAAACTCATGTACGTATAGATACTCCGTATCTAATGGAAGTGGCTTTGCCTTTAAGTGAGACAACGACTAGGACAGAAACAACTGATTATTTATATGGGGGATTAAAATGAATCCTTCCTCACACTATACAAAATCAATTCCAGGCAGATTAACAATAAAACTTTAAAATTTCATACTAAAATCTGAGAAATATACTTATAATCTTGGAAACTGGGGTGTTTATTAAACAAAGACTAACCTTGAAACCCTCATACCCCACACCCCTCAGTCGCTAGAGGCAGACCACTTTGAAAATGGGGTGTAAACTTGAATGAGGCAGCTACTTACAGATGCAGCTGCCTCTCAAAGGGGCTGGAAGTCAAGGGCAGCCTCGCTGCAGCACTCCTGGCAACTGGGAGGCAAAGTTCGTTCCCAGGGGGACAGGGGACTTAGAGGGCGTATCACTCAGGGTCCACTATAGACGACAGAAGGAAATTCATTACTAATAACCACTGTAGGTTTCAAATTGGAATGGTTTTCAGGTTTTAATCCATTCATTATGGCCACTCACTATTTGACATTTCTGCAGCAAAAATCTGGGGCCAGACCTTGCCACTTATCCATTGCATGTGTCTGCTTCCTCCTCTCCTAGCTCGACCCTAGAGCTGTCACACCATCTGGCTCCATCTGGGTCTTGGTGGGAATCGAAATTTAGAACTTGACACATGAAAACCTAGTGTGAATTTTGGCAGGCCTTGACATCAATTTCAGTCACTGATGTAACTTCTGGTCACACCCACCAAGCCCTCTCTGCCACCACCCAACAACCACCCTTAGGATAAACCCAGAGGTGCCTTCTGGAGTCATGCTTGGTCTCTCTGCCCATCTCTGCAGGTTGGGAAGAAAGATGAGGCAATTTATTAAACATGGAGGTGGCTAAACAAAGATTTGTTTTGCTAGGGATGAATTTAATTCTCTGGGAGGCTTTTAAAATAAGGTTTAGTCTTGTCTAAGAGGTAGCATCCTAAACAGTTATCTGCAAATGGCACCTTGATCTTAGTAAGGTACTGTATATTAAATTACAAACAAGAATTAAGGTACTAGTTGAATTTAGATTTTTAAAACCACTGAAATAGGAACTTAAGAATCACACTTGGGAGGGTGACCAGGGATAAGTGACCATCTCAAGATTTTTCAGAATAAGCCTGTGACAAAGCCAAAAATAGACAAGGTTTTCTTACTCCCAAGCTGAGAAGCCAATTTATGTTGGTGCTAATTTTTAAATCCCTAGGTCTCAAGTACTATAAGGTCTCAATTAGTTTGTTGTTTTCGTTTGCATAAGGGGACACATGCCTGGACTAAAACCAATTCAGTGAAGAAAAAAAATGGCAAGGATTGAAAAGGAAAAAAAAAAAAGATGAATAAGTGTCATTTTGCTTTAACTGGAAACTATCGTTGTGATTAGAACACAAATTAATAGTTTTTCCTTCAGGCCAAAGTATCTAGAGGAGCAGATAAGTTCTTCAATTAGTAAAATCAATCAGCAGGATGACTTTTGGTCACTGTTGAGCAGACTTGCTCATAGCCAGGGACACGAGGGGAAATGTGCCACATCTCATTAACAACTCAGGGAGCCGCCTCTTCCTCACAAAGAGGATTAATTTAATAAGACAAAGAAGTGGGAGGTATTTGTTCTGCTTGCTCCACAATCCACCGTCTCAATTGTTCTCCTCTTGAGGGAAAAACAATGCATGCTTGGAGTTCCAAATCAACGGCCAAATCGAGCTCTGTTCTTTTAGCCATTGCTAGCATTAATCCCACTTGAATATTGCTGGCATTGTTTTAAATATAGAACAAAGAAATTACACAGTGTTCATTTTCTTGCTGCCCGATTTCAAAGGTTTGAGTGACACTTGCTTTCTGATCTTGCTAAATATAAAAACAAGACACTGTTTCTTTAAAAAGAAATTGTTTCCATATAAATTTCAGTCCCTTCCACTGGCATTTGTTAGCACAAAGCTTGCATTTCTTCGTCCCCTAGGGTTTTTCCATCTCTGCTTCTAAACTATTGACCTGAGATACTTCCGTGACTAAAGCTAGACATTGTGACCACACAGGAGGCCCACAGACCTGGGGAATTCCATTTCTGTTACCTGAAGCAGCCATCATTTTTAACCTGATGAGTGACATGGACTTCTAGGTCAAAGTTTCTATAATTTCCATGTTGCCTATGACAATTTTGTGTATTTGCCAGGCACTTAATGTTTGTATTTAAGAGAAGAAATTTTTGGTTCCTTCTGTTGAATTACAAATTAATAAATCAAAACATGAACCATAAGATCAAATCACTTAATAATTATTCTTCCTATAAAACTTCATGTTCCTGCTCACAAGAGTGACAAGGACTGAACCCTCTCTTTAGTTTTGAAATTTTGAACATAGGTCAAAGAGCCCCAAATTAAGGGCACATTATTACATAGGTTAGGTGATCCCAAGAGAAGTCCTGGAGACAAGAATTGGAGTATAAACCGTTCAACTGAGAAGTGATACCAGGAAACACCCAAAGGGAGAGGAATCAATAAAGCATCCATAATCTAGTAGGTTATCAGTGTGGTTAACTGGAACTTAAATCTACTGGGCAAATCTAAGAATCAATGTATAACATGTAGAATAGAGTTATCCTACCACAGAGTGAAGGAACAGGGGTGTTTATATCCTAACTCCCATTGAATGGGGGAGGGGAGTACTTATTTCACGTACTTTCATCTTTGCTTTGGCATGGAGAAAGCAGGATAGAATGGGAACAAAAGGTTGGGGGGGGGATCAAGTACTAGTCGGTAGAGGGAGGGCCTGAATGCACGTAAGGGTTATCAGTGTGTCAAGAGACTACTAAATGAAGAAAGTCAATTCACATAATTTGGACTATAAAATTAGCTTGGCTATCTCCATTGCTTGGTTCCATATGTATTTGTGTGTGTGTGTGTGTGTGTGTGTGTGTGTGTGTGTGTGTGTGTGTATCTGCATTGTTGTGGAAAGACCTGAACTACATGTTTCACCTAAAAGAGCATAATGCAAAATTAAGGTATGCAAGAAGATGGTATAAACCAGACAACAAGATGAAATGAGTTTGCCAAATAAGACAGAGCACTAATCTAAAGAATGCCAGGAGGCAGAATAAAAAATATTTCAGAAAAGTCATGAATTACTCTAAGGCAAAGTACAACAAATGTTTTTTTTTCTCTCTAAATCAAATCTGCCCTGGCTGGATAGCTTAGTTGGTTAGATCATCATCACAAAGTGCAAAGGTTGCTGGTTCGATTCCCGGTCAAGGCACACACAGGAACAACTCGGTGTTCCTGTCTCTCTCTCTTTCTTCCTTCTCTCACCAAAATCAGTTTGTTTGTTTTTTTGTTTGTTTGTTTTGTTTTTTTTACAGAGGCAGAGATAGACAGGGACAGACAGACAGGAACGGAGAGAGATGAGAAGCATCAATCATCAGTTTCTCGTTGCGAGTTGCGACTTCTTAGTTGTTCATTGATTGCTTTCTCACATGTGCCTTGACCGCGGGCCTTCAGCAGACCGAGTAACCCCCTGCTGGAGCCAGAGACCTTGGGTCCAAGCTGGTGAGCTCTTTGCTCAAGCCAGATGAGCCCACGCTCAAGCTGGCGACCTCGGGGTCTCGAACTTGGGTCCTCCCGCATCCCAGTCCGACGCTCTATCCACTGCGCCACCACCTGGTCAGGCCAGTTTTTGGTTTTTTTTTTAAATATCAAATCAATGCAGAGCTTAAGACCCTACTTAAAAAGTTAGTATGAAATTCAACATCCGTCATTTTTTGTGGTTTACTCTTTCACTTCTGGCTTGTATGTTTGGGCTCTTACACTGCAAGCAAAATATGGGAGAGGCTTGGTCAGGACCCAATTTTGTCTTACAGAAAACTAGTCATCATCCAAGCTACGTAATTCCATTTGAAGGCATCTTCCTGGAATCATCTATTCATTCGGTGTCAAACCAGAGCCATTCATGGAGTCACCCATACGAAAGACCTTGGGTGCTCAGTATACAGGTCACAGCTCTCTGCCTTCCCCCCAAAACTCCTCAGCCTCTCAGTTTCCTGGAATCTCATCTCACTCCCTTGCTCTGTGGTCAAACCAGCCCCTATTTCCTTCAAAGCGACAATCTTTCCCCAACGTTTCCAAATAATCCAGTCTCTGTTGCTTCAGACCCATTGTTCTCAAACCTCAAAGAATAGTGTTAAAACACAGGATCTTCAAGTGTTTGAGAAGTAGGTGCTCCACCGAGCACACTTCAGGAACAGTTTATAAAAACTGTTTGGTCTATCTCCAAAGTGTGGTGATTTCTTCCCCTGCTAACTACCATTGTAGTAAGTAAGCCCAGGAATCACAACGTCAACGTCTTGGCTGCCTTTCCTGTGAGAAAAATATGGCAGAAGTTCATTACCAAGGTGCCAATTTCTTTCTAAAGACTTCACTGTATTTATTGTCATTTTGCTAACCATAACTGCAGAAGGAAGTAGGAAAAGCTTACAAAAATAGTTCTGTTCAGTTTATTTTCTTTTCACAGGTAAAATCAATTGAATTGACACAACTTTTCTAAGTTTGCCAAATTTAGAGAAGATATCATTTGCTTTCACAGAACTGGAAATCCAAGCATTTGATTTTTAGGCAACACTTAATTAACTAGTGCAAATGTGGGAGAATATTAGTGAAGACAATAAAATTAGTAAGCAATGCAGAATTCGTTGTATTGTATTTACAATGTGTTACACGCATGTTTTGAAGCAGCTTTATTTCCCTAAACCTGTTAAAGTTCAGCAGGTATTAAACCTGATTTACATTCCACAGCATGTCTCCCCTGGATGATTTTGGGAATTGTGCCTGGAGGGTACTGAAGAGAGGAAACTGAGCAAATAGTGAGGATCCTGCCCGTGAATAATCTAGCAGTTGCCCCAGTGCGCAGTCAGCACTCTGAGTTGTCTTTGAATGAATGAAATACACTGCTCACAAAAATTAGGGGATATTTCAAAATGAATATAAAGCGATGAAGAAGCATTTGATTTTTTTTTTTTTTTATTAAACAAGAACATCAGAAAAGCAAACGACAAATCAAAGAAAGTTGTTTGAATATGCAGATGAGATGCAAAACCAACTTTTATTTCATTGGTGAAAATGCACTATACAAAAGGCTGAAAATACTGGAGTATCTGCACGTTCCCTGATCCCCTAGCTTTTGTGAGCAGTGTAAGAAGAAATCACATACGATCTCATAATAGCTTCCTCATGGATAATCTAAGACATTTTTCAAATTTTAGCTGCCTCAGAACTACCTGGAGGTCTTGTTAGAACACAGATTCCTGAATTCCTCTCCCAGGGTTTCTGATTCAGCAGGTTTGGGGGTGAAGCCCTGCATTTTTAACAAGGTACAATTGATACTATTGTTACTGGTGCTGGCCTAGTGATCACACTTTGTGAACCACTACACTAGGACTAGTTTACATCACAAATCTGATTTCCCAGACCCTGGCTAGTTGCTCAGTGGCTCAGTGGTAAAGCATCAACCCACAGTGTGGAAGTCCCAGGTTCAATTCCCAGTCAGGGCACACAGGAAAAGCAACCATCTGCTTCTCCTCCCCTCCCCTTTCTCCTTCTCTCTCTTCTCCTCCTGCAACCATGGCTTCATTGATTCCAGCATGTTGGCCCTGGGCACTGTGGATAGCTCCATGAAGCCTCATCCTCAGGCACTAAAAAAAAGCAACCATCTGCTTCTCCTCCCCTCCCCCTTCTCCTTCTCTCTCTTCTCCTCCTGCAACCATGGCTTCATTGATTCCAGCATGTTGGCCCTGGGCACTGTGGATAGCTCCATGAAGCCTCATCCTCAGGCACTAAAAATAGCTTGGTTGTGAGCATGGGTCCAAGATGGGCAGAACATTGGCCCCAGACAGGGGTCACTGGGGGGGATCCTGTTCAGGGCACATGTAGGAATCTATCTCCCTTCCTCTCACTTTATTTTTTTATTCATTATTTTTTGTTATTATTAATTTTCATAGAATGACATTGATAAATCAGGGTACATATGTTCTGAGAAAACATCTCCAGGTTATTTGACATTTGATTCTGTTGCATATCCATCACCCAAAGTCAATTGTCTTCTGTCACCTTCTATCTGGTTTTCTGCCCCTCCCTTCCCCACCTCTCTTCCTCTCCTGCCCCCCAAGTAACCACTACCCTCTTGTCCATGTCTCTGAGTCTCATTTTTATGTCTCACCTATGTATGGAATCATATAGTTCTAGTTTTCTCTGATTTACTTATTTCACTCAGTATAATGTTATTATCAAGGTCCATCCATGTTATTGTAAATGATCCGATGTCATTATTTCTTATGGCTGAGTAGTATTCCATAGTATATATGTACCAAAGCTTTTTAATCCACTTGTCCACTGACGGACACTTGGGCTGTTTCCAGATCTTCGCTATTGTGAACAATGCTGCCATAAACATGGGGGTGCATTTCTCCTTTTGAAACAGAGCTATAGTGTTCTTGGAGTGTATTCCTAAAAGTGGGATAGCTGGGTCAAAAGGTAGTTTGATTTTTAACTTTTTGAGCAATCTCTATACTGTTTTCCACAGTGGCTGCACCAGTCTGCATTCCCACCAGCAGTGCAGGAGGGTTCCCTTTTCTCCACATCCTCGCCAGCACTTATTCTGTGTTGTTTTGTTTATAAGCTCCATTCTGACTGGTGTGGGGTGATATCTCATTGTGGTTTTAATTTATATTTCTCTAATGTCCCTTCCTCTCACTTTAAAAAAAAATCTGATTTCCCAGATATATATACAATTTGTATTATATAATCTATGATAATATATATATGTATAATATATACACATATGTTCCTCAGTCTTCTTCATTTCATTAACTATACCGTGAGAAAGCAGCTGAGAACCTGGACAGCCCAGGACATGGCTCATGGAACCCTTTCAGTTTGGGATTGGAGAAAATGGAGCAGGCTGGGCTCTCTGAAAAATGAACTATAGTTGGAGATCCTACTAGCTGTCTCCATGACTGTTCCATTTGGACATCTCAGAGGAACCCATTTCAACAAATGACATCCATTCAGATGCGCAAGCCAACACTCTTACAGCTTTTCCTTCTCTCTCATGACTTAGCTCCAACTTCATCTGGCTCTTGAGGGCAAAGGCCTCAAGAATGATTGGATAGTGGAGTGTACCATCATTCCAACTGGATAATTTGACTCAAAACAAAGCTTTATTTTGTCAAGACCCTGAGGTTTGGAGTTTGTTTGTTAAATCAACTAGAAAGAATACTTTAATTTAGGTTATCTATAACCCAGGAGCGATCATATCTTTCTGCTCAACTCTCCCTAACATGGCTCACTCTATAAAAGAGAATTTGGTGTTAGTTTGAATTATCCCAGATTACAGGCCCCTCTAAAGCAACTAGGCCCCACTTAAACAAGAGTTATATATTTGGGGTTTTTTCAGACAGTCTACCAAAATTAGAAAAAAATGACATTTCAGATATTAATTTGATTACTATAAAGTAATTTTAAATATATCGCCATGGATGCATTTCTCAATTATTCTTAATATTAGTGATCATGAGGGAGAGAATGGATTATCATTATTTTTATACAATAACAGATAATCATATAAAACACTGGCTTTTAAACTTGGTTGACCATAATTCACAGAGACAAATAATTTTTAGATGACCCAGTACAAACACATGCATGTGCACATATTGGATAACTTAAAACAAAAAATTTGCCAGTGTTTAGCTTTATATATGTCATACACCCCTGGTTTTCCTATTTGATTTTATTCTACTTCACTTTTTCATATTAGTTGAAATCCCCTAAATGGATTGTACAACTCCATAGTAAATTGTGACCTATGGTTAAAAAACATTTATATAAAATATTGTCTTCGAAAAATAATTTTCTCCTTTTCCGTGATTTATAGTTGTTAAACTACAATAAGATAGAAGAAACCACTATATTTGTAAAAGTGTTATAAATTGGTATATGTGATGAGATCAAACAGCCAGCTAGAGAAAGAAATTGAGTAGAAATGAGATCTCAGTATAATAAGACTTAAGTGTGTTATAAACATTGACAATTTATAACGTTGACCATATTTTTCATGGGGAGCATCTCACTGTCCACCCTTGACTAGTTGGTGGTAACAGAAAATAGGAATATGCAAAGTTCTTTGTCTCCACTCTTAAAAAAAAAAAAGAACAAAAATTCTTTAGAGAAAAGATTCCCATTATTATTCACAAGTACTGCCACATCTAGTTATTTCCAATTACAGAAGTACTCTATGTGCACTGAAGAAAATTTTCAAAAGATGGAAGAGTGAAATCCTGGAGGAGGGTTGGGAGATGAGAGGTGCGGTGGGAGCCGGAAATGATAGTGCCAGCAGGAGACGAGTCTTTGGAGCTCTTGGGACCTAACAGAAACGCATGTTCCTATCCCTGATAGTGTTCATTCATACATAGAGTCGTATGTTAATTTATTAGCACATACTATGTGCCAGGCTCCGGTCTAAGTGCCAGGGATACATTAATGAACAAAACAAATTAAAATTTATACACTTACAGAGTTTAAAATTGTAGGTAGTGGTAGGATCTTAGAAGCTATTTGGGGTGTGTTTATGAACTCACAGCTTTTGCAAAGACTCTGAGCCCTGAGCTTAGCAGAAATTCTGACATCAAAAAACTAGATAGGCTTGGACAATAAGGGGACCACTGTTGAATCAGATGGATTTAAACTAAGAAAGCAATTCCCTAATCACTTTCTAATCTTCCAGTATGCCAGTGCCTAATACACAAACAAATAAAATTACTTCCACACAAACCTACGCATGAATGTTTATAGCAGCTTTCTTTATATTGCCAAAACTTGGAAGCAACCAAGATACACTTCCGTGGGTGAATGGATAAATAAACTATTACATCTAGATAATGGAATATTATATATTTAACCACTAAAAGAAACAAGCTCTTAAGCCATGAAAACATATGGAAAAACTGTAAGTCCAAATTACTCACTGAAAGAAGCTATCCTGAAATGACTACATACTCTATGATTCAAAATATATGGCATTCTGGCTGGAAAAGGCAAAACTCTGGAGGCAGTAAAAACCAGTGGTTGCCTAGGACTGAGGGGCACTACGTAGAAGATATTTAGGGCGGTGAAAATTCTCTGTATGATACTATAGTGATGGCTATGTGTGATTACATGCTTGCCTAAACCTATAGAATGATCACAAGAACCGTAACTATGGGCTTTGAGTGACTAAGATGGTGCAGTGCAGGTTCACCAATTATAACGAGTGTACTTACTACTCTGGTGGGGGACACTGATAATGAAGGATGCTATGGGGGGTCAGGACAGCTACGGGAAATCATTATACCTTCCCCTTAATTTTGCTATGAACTTAAAACTTTTCTAAAAATAGTCTTAATAGAAAAAAGAAGGAAAGGGGCAGAATACTGAACGTAGAATGTTTATATTGGATAGTTAAATAAAGCAACAAGGAATAGAATAAAATAAAATAAATAAAATAAAATAACTGATGTGGAGTAGCCCTGTATCTAAGTAACATAGCATCTTCCAGTCAGATTTAATAACTCTTAAAAATTGAGTAGTGTGGCCTGACCTGTGGTGGCGCAGTGGATAAAGCGTCGACCTGGAATGCTGAGGTCACTGGTTCAAAACCCTGGGCTTGCCTGGTCAAGGCACATATGGGAGTTGATGCTTCCTGCTCCTCCCCCCCCCATCTCTCTATCTCTATTCACTAAAATGAATAAATAAAAATAATTAAAATAAATAAATAAAAGCAAATGAAATGTTTTTTAAAAAAATTGAGTAACATATTTTTGCACAGCTAGGTCTGCGGAGTAAGAATCATGCCACTAGAAAGAGAAAGATGTAACAAATGTAAATAGGCTCTACCTACCAGAGCCTTTCTTTAACCTTCTCCACCTATGCCTATTTTGGAGTGTGTGTGTGTGTGTGTGTGTGTGTGTGTGTGTGTGAAGAAAGGCTCATAGGAGCTATATTATCTGAATGCACTGAGGTTTGAAAATGTCTGCCTATTTCCTGTACACCAGGATATCACATCGGCTTGGTTGAGTATAATATTTTTAGGTAAGTCCTTTCCCCATCCCCTTGTAAATTGGCAGGTAGATTGAGGCCACTTCTCAAAAGCAATCAGCAGAAAAGCAGTGCATGCTTCTGGGAGTAGCAAGGAAATGGGGAATGTACATAGTCTTACTGTGTCTCATTTTAAATGCAAACTCTAGAAAGAAAAAGCCTTCAAAATGGTAATTTTGGGTGGAAGGCCTGAGTTCCCTGCTATCTGGACTTAAACAGACAACACTCCCTCGTAGGCTCCTCCATTCTCAGTCATTTGTGCTTTTTGTGACTGGGTTCCATAACTTGTCTCTATAAGAATTACCAGAAAGAACACTTTTTAGTGTTTGCTAAAAGAAAATGTATGTGCCTTGGTTCAAACTGTTTTTCTTGCAGAATAATGGAACGAAGTTTACAAAGTATTCTGGGCTTTACACCTAGGAAAATTATACAAGATTCTTAGTAGGGCATTAATGAGTATCTGGCAATTCAATGAGCCTCAGTTGGGTATACAGTAGTTTTCAAGAGTTGTCTATTTTATTAGCTGTTCATGGACTGAGAGATCCCCAAATCTAGACCTGGACATCCTGGAGTTGTGTTTAAAGACTAATAGATGACAAGGCTCCTAGGACTGGAGCCCCCCACCCCCATAGATAGCAATCTGGAGTTATCAGTGCCCTTCCAAAGTCTCGCTCAAGTGGAAGATTCCTAAGCAATGGTGACATCCTAGAGAGTACAGATTTCTAAGGTCCTTTAGGAATTAGAGATGATGCATGTGTTTAATGGTGGAGTGAAGGGTAAAAGAATTTTATCTTAATTATTTTTTTTTTTTTTTTTTTTTTTCTTTTTCATTTTTCTGAAGCTGGAAACGGGGAGAGACAGTCAGACAGACTCCCGCATGCGCCCGACCGGGATCCACCCGGCACGCCCACCATGGGGCGATGCTCTGCCCACCAGGGGGCGATGCTCTGCCCATCCTGGGCGTCGCCATATTGCGACCAGAGCCACTCTAGCGCCTGGGGCAGAGGCCACAGAGCCACCCCCAGCGCCCGGGCCATCTTTGCTCCAATGGAGCCTTGGCTGCGGAAGGGGAAGAGAGAGACAGAGAGGAAAGTGCGGCGGAGGGGTGGAGAAGCAAATGGGCGCTTCTCCTGTGTGCCCTGGCCGGGAATCGAACCCGGGTCCTCCGCACGCTAGGCCGACGCTCTACCGCTGAGCCAACCGGCCAGGGCTTTATCTTAATTATTTAAAATTGAGGTTAACCTTTTAAAATATCATCTTACGATATATGAATTCTGTAGTGACTGCTTAAAGCCATATCCTGTGGATCTCAGTGATGAAAGCAAAAAAAAAAAAAAAATGTAGGCGAAAAGATCTAGACCTTTGTATTGTTCCAGCAAATAAATAACCTTGACTGTGTTCATTAAAAAGACATGAGAGGCGCCCACTTGCCTTTGTTATTCTTTTCTTGATTCTTACTAGCTCTTCCTGAAAGGTTAGATGAGTTGATACAGTGATTCATATCCAGCTTTGATGTTTACCACAAATTTCATTTAGAGTGGATATGCCAGGGTTGCGAAAATGCTTTTTAAAAATCCATAAGTAATATCAACACTTTCCCCCAGCTAACAATTCTTTATGTTTACTAATCATTGCCTGTAAAAAGAACACATATTCTTAGTAGCGAATACTGCATAGCGATCTTGAATTTGGCTTTTTAAATATGCTGGCAAAAGTCCCAGGGGATAAAAGAAACGACAATAAACAGGTAGCAGGCATTTCAGCAGTTACTGGATTGAACTGCTTTTTTTTTCTAAAGAGACCATTACAATCATTGTCATTGCTGCAGGCACGGACAGCTGCATAACCTGACGTCAGTAGAGGATCTATAGCCCTGTTGCCCCTGCTGAGCCCACCGCAATCACCCAAAGGCACATGAGGCAAACTGAACGGTGCTGGAGAGCAAACTCAGTTATTTCACAGATCATATCAGCAACGAAGCCGAGGCAAGGAGACGTCTAAAAAGTACTGATAACGGTTTGGACTGTGGGAACAAGGATACCAACTCTGAGTTGGACTGCATGACATAGACACATTTTTATCCCCACAGGGCTCCAGTTCTGGGGGCAATAAAAAGGGCATGTGATCCGTTGTTCAAAGGATAGAAATAAGCTAATGTGTATAAAGCGCTTACCATTGTGCCTGGCACTGAACAGGCTTTTCCTAAAATCTCGGTGAGCAGAAATGCAGAGATACTCACTGGAAACGGTTGAGCAAGCCATTTCTTTAACCTGTGCCTTGCTTCTGATCTGACATCCACTTTCCTCAGCTTCAGTTGCAAAGGTAACGCGATTGTATGTATGAAGGCATGGTATAAATTTTCAAATAACATAAAAATATTTTTACCTGTCATATCTCCTTAATAAAGCTAATTATTTTCCACACCTACTATACATGGATTGCTGATATAAAAGTAGATAATATATATGAAGGATTTGTGTGTGGGGGGGAATGCTCTCATGCGTGATTATACTATTTTTTTGTGTTCCATTTTGTATGAGAAAACTTCAGGCTAATACAAGCACTTAACCTACCTCTTGACAAGAATGAGTTTAAGTTGAATTAAACCAGAGTGCTTCTGGGAACTAGAGGGTACTAAGCACCTTTCTTCTCTGAAGAGGTTAGAAGGCTTTCCAAAAACAAAGGCATCATTAATCCCTGGTCTGTGGTATTTGCATTTGTTAAGACAGCAAATTCAAGTTGACATCTTCCATTTATTTTTCCAGTGGAGTTAAAGAGCTCATGGGTGATCTGGAAAACTGGTCCACAGTGACACCGGACCCATTTATTGCTGCGAGTAGAGCTATCAAGGAAACCAGAGAAATAAATGTGAAGGAGATGCCATCTTAAAATTTTGGTCTTCCTACTTTATGGAAAATAGAAGTTTAGTAAATCCTGAATCTAGAATTAAAATGTCATATTCTAAGTCACACATCAATGTTAATTCTTGCATTCTGTTAGTCCACTGGCTGACTGCACTCATACTCACGTTCTTATCAGAAGGAAGAGGAATAAATAAAATATATGTCTTTCAAAACAAAAATGTAAAAAAAAAAGTGCCAAGACTCTAGGTCTTGACCCTTATTAATAGCTCAGAAACTTCATGCCAATGGGAAAAAAATGTCAAGGATTGAAAGTTGCATAAAAATTATCTGAATCAAAAAGTTGCACACTGCCCTGGCTGGTTGGCTCAGTGGTAGAGCATCGGCCTGGCGTGCGGAAGTCCTGGGTTCAATTCCCGGCCAGGGCACACAGGAGAAGCACCCATCTGCTTCTCCACCCCTCCCCCTCTCCTTCCTCTCTGTCTCTCTCTTCCCCTCCCGCAGCCAAGGCTCCATTGGAGCAAAGATGGCCCGGGCACTGGGGATGGCTCCTTGGCCTCTGCCCCAGGCGCTAGAGTGGCTCTGGTCGCAACATAGCGACGCCCCGGAGGGGCAGAGCATCGCCCCCTGGTGGGCAGAGCGTCGCCCCCTGGTGGGCGTGCTGGGTGGGTCCCGGTCAGGCGCATGCGGGAGTCTGTTTGACTGTCTCTCCCCGTTTCCAGCTTCAGAAAAATACAAAAAAAAAAAAAAGTTGTACACTATTGCCTCACTAGAAGGCAATAGTATTTACTACAAACTGAATAGTCAGGTGGGGTTATTCACCTCTGTTGAGAGCTGATTATGTTAGCATTTGAAATGAGAATAAACTGCCAGGAATGCCAACATCTTCTAGGTCGATATCCAAGAAATTTTTATTACAGCTACTTCCTCCTAATTTTTTCTAAAATTGGAGATTCAATTAAAAAAAATGTGTAGTCCACATAACATTTAGATGCTCATAGTTTTCTTACCTAACAACTTTTTGATACTCCTCCTAGGCAATCTTATCATCCTTCAACACCTCCTACTTGACTGATTCCATAGATGAGTCTTCATCAAGAGTAAACTACCTCAATTCATTCATTCATTGATTTACCCATCCATCCATTCATGCATGCATGCATCCATCCATCCATCCATTCATGCATGCATGCATCCATCCATCCATTCATGCATGCATCCATCCATCCATCCATTCATACATGCATGCATGCATGCACCCATCCATCCATCCATTCATGCATGCATGCATCCATCCATCCATTCATGCATGTATCCATCCATCCATCCATTCATGCATGCATCCATCCATCCATCCATTCATGCATGCATCCATCCATTCATCCATTCATGCATGCATCCATCCATCCATCCATTCATGCATGCATGCATGCATCCATCCATCCATCCATCCACCATTTATTCATCCATTCATACAAACCTGCAGTATTCATTTTCTTGTATCAGTTTTCTCTAGTGCTGAAACAAAATAAAATCACATATTAGTACAGGTCCTCTCTTCTGTGCCTTCATTTCCCTCATCACTGGGATTTATCATAGACAATTCTAAAATTTTACCTCCAGAATTCTGTTTGGAAAAGCTGAGCTTCTTCATAATCTTTTTTTAAATCTCCTATTGAATTCCTAGTACATGCCATATAGTTCCTTTTCTCTTTAGGCATCCAATTTTATTCATGAAGATGACTGTGCTCCCAATGTACAAAAAAGAGATAAGACTTATCCATAGACCTCCATGTCTCTTGTCTTAAATCATGCACAGAAAGGCCATGAATTGTTACTATTATTTTTCTTGGAGCCATCTCTAGGCTCCACAATATGATACATTTTTTTGAAATCCAGGACCATATACATTAGTATCTTTTTAAAAGCCATACTACCAAACCTAGTGCCATGGACTAGAAACTCAATAGATAATGTTTCATAAAATAAATCACAGGGAAAAGTTAGCTTGAGGTCAAGCAAGTTGCCACACAAAGCAAACAGGTGTTTGCAGTCAGAAGAGACAGCAGGACTGAGTTCCTAAAGCAGAATTCCATGGCAGTACTTTTCATGGTGCAGAGGGCAGACCTAGGATTAAAAACAAAAACAAAAATCCTGCAAGAAGTCAGATACCTGGATATGAAAGAGAAATTGTTAAGACTAAAAATTTTCTGATCATGAATCTGGCCCCAACCAGGAATTTCCACAAATTCAAAACCCAAGTAGTGTTCTCAGTCCTGGTGATGACATTAACATGTATTTAACTATAAAAGTCAGGATACTGGGGAGTTGTCCTCAACATTTGTCTCTTCATCATCGAACCCACACATCTAACCTGTCACCCAGACCAACTGATTCCAACTCTTGTATGTCTCTGCAGTCTGTCGCCATGGCTCCATCCATGCTTCTGACTATCTAGGTTAAGCTGTCATCACCCCTTGCCTAGGTCACTCCAATAATCTTCGGTCTTGTCTACTTTCATCCACTCTTGCTTCCCTCCATTCTATCCCCTCCTCAGCACCTATCGTGATCTTAAATAAAGATGTAATCATGGCCTTGCCTATATACTTAAGACCTTTCTGTGACTTTGTATTGCTCGCTTTGGAAATGTTTAATCCTTTATGTGTTGAACACGCTCAACACAAGCCCCACTTCTTTTCCACCTGTGTTATATAAAGTTGTTCTACTTTTCTTGCTCTGCTTTCCAACACACTGGCCTTCCTTCACTTCCCTCAATGTGCTACATTTCCTCTCATGCTGGGACCTTCAGACTGCTGGCTGGCTGGAGATTAGAGTACCTGATCTCTAACCTCTCACCTCTTGCTGTGTGTAAGAGTAGGTTGCAATGGAAGGGCCAGAAACAGAAAGCCCTTACTACCATCCAGTTCTAAAGAAGAAACTGCTAACACTACCAAAGGCTACAGTATCAGCTGCAACATGATCTAATATAAAATTTAAAAAACATGAAACTTTTCTTTCAGGTCCCAACACCTTCCTCCTTTTTCTGGCTTTGCTTTCATCCTACGCAATACAACTACAACCTTCAAAGTTCATCAGCTGCAAGGTTTTTGCTATTTATGCTTGTTTTATCTAGATTCCTCTGGATTAGCTCTATGCCTTTCTTCTTCCATCTTAATCCCAAAGGTCCTCTTTGATCCCGTTCCTCAGATCCCTGCTGTCAATTTCCCACAGTAAACTGCTCAAGTAGAAAGAAGATGCAGAATGGTAACCGCAGGGTTATTGAGTCTGGAATACTGAGCTCATGCTCCAGCTCTGCTCCGTGCGGGCCATATTATCAATATATCCTGCTTTCTTCATTCCCTTCCTTTGTATTATGAAGAGCCATTTTCAGTTCGCCGTGATTTTCAACCTTTGTTTCTCACGCCACTCATAAACTAATTATTAATACTAAAGAAAAAGGGGTCCTGACCTCTTCTTCTTTAGTAACTAATTTATTTGTGCCATGAGATGAAAATGGTTGTATTTAGTCAGGGGCACTGACCTTAGTAATTAGTGTGTGTTTGTGCCATGAAAAAAAAAAGGTTGAAAATCACAGCATTGCTCTATCTCCAAAGCTCTTCCTGTGTTGTACCCTTTGTAAGAGTCGCTCTTCCCACTGTCCCCTTTTCCTGCCTTACACTTCTCATGTGGATGATCCCTCCCCAAGGAGCTCTTCCCTTGGTCCCTAAATTCAGGTTTTCTGCCCTTGTATGGGATCTCTCTACCTTCTCCACTTCCTTCATAACTGCACTTATCACACATGGTAATTATCTTATTTAAAACTCACTTTCTCTCACTAACTCTCAACTCCAAAGAGCCAGGAGAGATAAATATCTTATTCACAGTTAGACTCCCCAGGGCTCGGCACTATGCTAAATTATGTTGAGTGAGTAAGAGGGCCAAGGGGACACCTTATTCATTTGCCTCTAAACTCTACAGAGTTGTTGTGAGATTGATTTATTATATATTTAAATATGCCAATTGCAGTGCCTGACACAAAAGAGCTATTTAGTTTTGCCTAAAAATAGTAATGGTTCAATAAATAACATTAATTTATTCATCCACATGTATTTATTACTAAAATTGGCTAACTTGATTACTCCCTCTGAAATAATGTATTTCAAATTGACTTTTTTTTTTTTTTAAATACAAAGTCTTAATTCACTGAACAGAACTAAGGTATCATGGCAGGTAATCAATTTAATACCTAGACAGGTAATCTTTTATACCCTTAAATCATAACACAGTGGACATACTCTTCTGTTATCTATATGGAAATCAAACTTTGCTAGAAGCATCCCCTGAAGTTACTAAAGTCAGGGTAGATCTGCCTGCTGTAAATACAGGGTTCCTGGCCAGGTTCTTGGTATATACATGCAGCATCCGTTGAATGCCACCTGGGAAGAGGGGGGAAAACAAGTAATGGGAACTCAGTGTCAGCCTTTAGCTCAGCAAACAGTAGAAATCCATCCAAAGAATGGGTACTATTTGCTGACATTGCCAAGTCCCCTTGACCTGTGTGTTGTCATTCGCTCCTTTCCTTCTTAGCCCTTCTTGTGCTTCCTCTGTCACATTAGCCTGGTCCTCCATGCTGACTGGATGAGCCTATAAGCAGACTTGGAGCTCAAACAGAGCGGTGACAGTGAAGGAGACGAGCAGATTGAGTCCCCTGCTTCAGCTCCCATAAAGAAGCTGACTGCTTCGTTTTTGGTCCATTACTTCTTTGGCTTTTCCCTCCCTGCTTTTCCCACCAGCTGTTCTCTTCTCCCCTTCTCTGCCCACAAATCTCCCATTAGCTATCTTTTATTCCTCCTCTGCTAATCCTCTATTTCCTCCTGCTGGCCATTGCTTTCCTCCAATCCTTTTATCCCTGGGATACCCATTTCACTGTAAATGCTATCACACTGAAGAAAAAAAAAAGGCAGAGGGAAAGAAAAGCAAATCTAACAACAGTGGAGAGTAGAAAACTATGCCCCTAAGTAGAAAACTTTCCCTCCTAATTAAATCTTTCTTCCTAGGGATATAAAAATAGATCACCTGAGTTGTTTCCACTTAAAATTAGCATCATAATCCCTTTGTCACCTAAAGGCATAGACCTGTCATTCTAAGAATTATGTTATGACCAATCTCAGAGATGGGGCTATGTTTTTTTAAAGCAAGGCTGAGTACCAAATAGCATCTAGCCAGAGTAACTCCTCACCCTTTCAGACACTGAAAGAAAAGAGCTTCAATCTGCCTTTACCTTTAGCTCCTCCCGAAAGTGGCTCAGAAACCAGAGGATGCCAACGGAGACCTGCGGAATAGTTCTCTGCTGATCCCCGTTCTGTCCCACCTGTATGAGTTTCACAGCAGCCACGTGTACTACCAGGAAGAGGGAAGGCTGATGCTAGAGTCTGAAGACTAGAGACCAAGTACAGGGAAAAGGAATGTTCACATAAATCACATTAGAAATGCAAATTCTCAGCTTTCATTACGGACCAACTGAATCAGAAACTGGTCCTGTGACCAACTGAGATTTGTTGGTTCTAGACTCTAGAAGAATCAGGTAAGACCTCAGGTGCAGATACAATTTAGAATGAAGCTGAACTATTGTAATAAGTACAACTTAGAAATGACAATAGAAGGGGAGAACAATGCAAGGGAAGGCTTCTTTCTCCCACCTTTCGCGCCTCTGCTTTGATCCTAAGTCTTATACAGGTGATTGCTTCATTATCAGCTTTAAATTCATAGTGATATGTTTAAGTCATCAATTGTATCTACTCTGAGAAAACTATTTTTGGTAAGGGTTCTTTTTCTTTTATTTCTTCCTTCTTTTGTCTTGTAGCATCCCTGCACTCATTTTCCATTAATCCTTTTGTTAGTACAATATTCATCTTTGATGAGGTGAATTTCTCCAAGAACAGTGGGTGGAGGTTCTTGTCAGAGAGGAACTATGGTCAGTATTCCTACACAGCAACAATTTCTGTTATGATTCAGGTGTGGGTGTGAGTGATTTGCCATGCTTCTCTGGCAGCCATTAAGATTAATACTGCAAGAGCTGATCAGAAGGTTGAATCTCTCCCCTCCTCAGTGTCACCAATAGGTTATTGCAAATATGACAAATGGTGGTTGTTTAAGCCACTGAGTTTTGGAGTAATTTCTTATAGAGCATTAACTGTTATGATGGTGAACCAATACTCCTTTTCTGAAAACCTTTTGTATCTATCCAAGCAGAATTAACTTACCTTGTCTTCAGCGCCGTAGCACCTTAAATTTCTCTGTCTTTGCACTTGTCTTATTGGGCAAAACACCTGTTGTACTTGGTCAGCTTCTCCATGAAAATAGAGTGGACACCTAATTTGCCTTTGTTCTATCAACAATCAGCAGTACCCGACATTTTCGAACGGAATAGCACTTACTAAGTGTTTCAGTTCAAAATGAATAGATAAGTTATTAAAAAGGAAATGAACCAAAGCCAGAGTGACGAGGACGTCTTTCTAGAAGAATCCAGGAGAATGTAAGCTCCATGATGTCACCCATAGTATCCATCTTGTTCCTCACCATAAAATTAGCACAAAACACAGAGCCAGGTATGTAATGGGCAATCAAATATTTGTGCCAGTGCATGAATAGATGAAAGAAGATATTTAAGAGGTGAATCTTGAGATGAGCTTTCCCCACTCTACCACCACTTATCCAAGAGTCTCATGGATTTAGCAGAAGAGCTGTAGGCACATGCTCAGTGTTTCCATTTTTATTTTATTTTATCCATTTCCTCATACTAACCCTCTTCTTTATGGAGGCCACAGAATTATCACCCTCAGACGTGGAAATGGGACCACTTTCTTAGACCCATCAGGTAAGTGAGATTTTAAAATAATTAAGGCCATCTACAGTATAATAATACAAGTACCTATGTGACATCTTTATGTACAAGAGAGAATAGGAGAAGAAATAGATAGGAAAGGTTGAGTTTTTCTTATTGATTTCTTTTTTATGATAATAAAGCTAGTTTCTCAGGGAAGGAGAAATCAAAGACAACCTCTTCTTTAAAAAAAAATCTAATTCTTCTATGTCTAGAACTATATAAATTCAGGTATATATATATTTAGTTTTATTTATAATTATATATAAATGAATATTTCTAGCTACTTACAAGTATATAAATCCCACATTATCGCCATTCATGAGGAAACATTTGGATAAAAAGATTTCCTGACCTCCAAGTTTACGAAAGTCCCTTTATTTCTTAAATAAAAGAAAATAGTTATTCCACTAATTGCCTTTTTAAACAGAATTTATTTATTCTCATCATTTCACATTCAGAAGCAAATTTGTTAACTCCACTCATTGTTTCTACAAGAAAGCTGGAAGTGATCATTTAAAGGAGGGGACATCTTTTGATTAGAAACACCCAATTAATTGCCTTTATTTCCTTTATCTCCAAAGAAGACACCAAGATAAAACATTGTGAATAGCCAGAAAAATAATGGTTCTGTCCGTTTTCTCCTTCTCATTAGAGCCACCATCATAAATAAAGAAGTTTAGCACAATAAAACATTTAAATTTAATAGCACCAATTACTTAAGAAGTCCAACAACAGACAGTTTCCAGAGAAGGTCAAAAAAAAAAAAAGAATGTCTCTTTATAGTTGGTCTTTTCTCCCCCAACAGGTCTGTTTAGATTAAACAAAGCTAATTTCACATCTATTTGGCTAAGTGTAGTTTTACACTATTCTCTAAAACTGTCTATCTTGGGGGGGATTAAAAAGGTCATATGCAATATTTAGTTATATTTATCATGAAGAGTTCATAGTCTTGCATTTTGATGTTCTGGAGCTTCTAACTATAGTTTCTAAGTAGTCATATCCACAGAGACATAATATTATAAGAAATAATAACAACAATGACAGTCACCACCATCATCACTTTCTACTGAGTTCTTATACCAGGCACTGTACTAAACACTTCACAAGTATGAGCTTCTTTAATCTTTATACAATTCAAACTGTTTGTGTTATTGACCACAATTTATGCAGATGGATTTGCTAGAACTCAATGTAAGATTCCTAACAAGGTGCCTAAACCATCAGACCCCTGTAAATGCTAATCATTATTATAATTGTACAGTTATTTTTTAATAAGTATAAAGGCATAACGACACACAGCTCAGTGAATTTGGTTAAGAGAAGAGTCGAAATAATGTGTTCCAAACCAGAAGGCTCTGGCTGTCCAACTGGCTTCAGAATCAAGTTTATAATATCTAAAATAGTTCTTTGCTGCCTTCTGCACCTAAGTCAAGTAGCAATACCTCACCCATATTGCCTACCTAGTCCCTAATGATTGTGAAAATATATCTCCACATTGACAAGGGAAAAGCCTTGAAAGTAAACAATAAGTCGTTTGCACGACGTAAGGCTAGATGATCCAAGCCAAAAAGGAGAGACCATATTAGATGAGAAAATACTGAGTTGATTTAAGTGCCAATATCAGCAAGGCTCACTCACTGGTTCCTTTTCCAGGTTTGGACCCACCATCCTAAGTGTCACCCATAATGTCAACATGTTTTATTACACATAAATGGTTTTCTTCTCTTCCCTGTCTCACTTCCTTCCTGGTATGTCCTGGAATCACCTCCCAAGTAAATGACTTGACCTGAAATCCCTGTCTCGGGATCTGTTTCTGAGAGAGAGAGACAGGGTTATTGGGACAATTCAGTGTATAACAAGATAAAAAATTTCATGCCCACTAACCTCAGATTGGCCAAAACAAAGTGAAACGAAGTGTGTTACTACTTTATATTCTATACCTATTCTAATTTTCTCACAAGCCACTAACCTGTGAGATAATAGTGGAAAGGGAATTAGACATTTTTAAAAAGAAAGCATAATTAAATATCAGTCTTTATTTATTTTGTATTTTTTTGTATTTTTCTGAAGCTGGAAATGGGGAGAGACAGTCAGACAGACTCCTGCATGCGCCCGACCGGGATCCATCCGGCACGCCCACCAGGGGCAACGCTCTGCCCACCAGGGGGCGATGCTCTGCCCCTCCGGGGCTTCGCTCTGCCGCGACCAGAGCCACTCTAGCGCCTGGGGCAGAGGCCAAGGAGCCATCCCCAGCGCCCGGGCCATCTTTGCTCCAATGGAGCCTTGGCTGCGGGAGGGGAAGAGAGAGACAGAGAGGAAGGAAGGGGTGGAGAAGCAAATGGGTGCTTCTCCTATGTCCCCTGGCCGGGAATCGAACCTGGGTCCCCTGCATGCCAGGCCGACGCTCTACCGCTGAGCCAACCAGCCAGGGCCAGTCTTTATTTTTTGATTAAAAAAAAGATGCCTACAAATTCAAACTGTGGTCCATTTTTCCAAGTTTTTAATCCTCTTGTTTCTACTCAATAAGATGGTATTGGTGTACAGTGGGTGGGGTGTGCCTCGTATGTGTCTGTAGTAGGTATGGAAATGAAATCCTCTTAAAACTTTTTTGGCAAAGTGGCTGAGGGGGTCTTCTCCCTGAATCGATGACACAGGAAAGCAATAATGGCCCCATTGAGCTTTTGGAGTGCTATGATGTTAACTTCAACTGAAATCCTCGTCCCAACCATTTTCTTCTGCATATGAAATTCCTGTCCATGGCAGCCTCTAAATATCAAACCTCTTCCCTGAGACGTATTAAACCTATGAATATCCTGTGTACTCCGCAGGTCACAGAAAGTCAAGAGAGCTTCTTCTGTCTCATTAATGGAGCCTCTTTTCTCTGTCATTGACAGAGAAAAGAGGCTCCATTAGTCTGTGCCAACCACACGTACTGATTGTGGAGCTGCTTCTAGAGTTTTATTAAAGAGCGACGCCACTAGGCATTTCCCCTAACGTCTGTCCTCTCCATAGGAATGTCTGGATATTTCTACCATCTGACACCCATCTAGGCTCTATCTGAAAGGTAGGAAAATAAAATTTTCTATTTCTTGAATCTTTTCTCTGTCTCTCCTTCCACTTTTTATCTTATAACCGTTGACCAATGAGATGGGCTTTTTTCTCTTCTGTCACAGCAAGAGTTTCCTCAAACCCTAGCACACAAAAAAGCTTCATGATTTGAGGACCCAGATATGATTCTCAATTAGGTAAAAGAAGGAATTTAGAATTGAGAAACTTCCACAAAGCTTGGTCTTAAAGATTATTGTCTCAATGGGAGGGATCAACTTTGAGACTTAAAACTGACCAATACTCTATTCTTGATCCCAGGACCAGGAGTTTCATGGTTCAGTCTTGAAATAGAAGGCTACAAACCATGATTGAAGAGGAAAATAAAAATTTATTAGTCTCGCCTGACCAGGCAGTGGTGCAGTGGATAGAGTGTCAGACTGGGATGTGGAGGACCCAGGTTCAAGGCCCTAAGGTCACTGACTTGAGTGTGGGCTCATCCAGTTTGAGCGCAGGCTCACCAGCTTGAGTGCGGGGTCTCTGGCTTGAGCATGGGATCATAGACATGACCCCATGGTCACTGGCTTGAGCCCAAGGTCACTGGCTTGAGCAAAGGGTCACTGGCTCAACTGGAGCCCCCTGGTCAAGGCACATAGGAGAAAGCAATCAATGAACAACTAAGGTGCCTCAATGAACAATTGATGCTTCTCATCTCTCTCTTCCAGTCTGTTCCTATCTGTCCCTCTTTCTGACTCACTCTCTGTCTTTGTAAAAAAAAAAAAAAAAGTATCAATCTCATATATTTAAAATATATCTGTGTCGCACATGTAAAGTGCCTAGAATGGTACACAGCTCATAGCAAGTGGACTCTTGTGCCCAGTGCTGAAATGGAAAGAAACCATGGTGGGTTCAATACTTCAATTCCAAACTTGCTTTTAAATGAATCCCAAAAGGTATAGATAAAAATTTGAGCATACAGAGACAAGCAAAATCATTCCAAGCACATAGAGCTGTCTGAGCAGAAGACAGGGCATGAATTAGGATCCAAATTATTAAAGGTTCAAGGTAATCATTTTGAACTTCATTCTACAGGCAGTGAGGAACACGGAAAGCAAGTCTTTGAGCAAAAAAGAGACATTCTCAGCTTTTTAAAAACACAAGACCAAAATAATAGCAATTGTAAAATGAAATCTGTATTACTGTTGTACAATAAATAGAAATGGAAACATTCAGATTTCAACAGGAAAGACCCCAGAATAGAATAATTATTAAGTAAAATATTTTTCTACCTTTCTAATTAATGCTTGATACCAATAAGGAGCTGGTCAAAATGCCAGATCAGTGATAATAACCATTATAAAAATCATCACATAGATAGATAATTTATTAAAAGATAATATATTATTCTCTATCAATTAATGTACTTTCCAAAATGAACTTGACTTTCATTATTTTGTAATTATTTTTAAGTAGTTAACAGTTATTTTAAATTCCAATACTTTTATTAAGAAAACTTTTTAGAAGTACTGTGACAACTCCCAGAATAATTTAAAATATATACTGAATTACTTGTCTGAACCTCTTCTAGTGAATTAATCTAAAGGGCTAATAATTATAATAAAAGAAGACAATCTCATGCTATTTGTCAGCAGACTTAAATATGACCAACAAAACGATGTCATAGTACTGAGGAGTCCTAACAAACATACATGAGACACCTACTAGGAGTAGTGGGAAATATTATCATAAATATTTTACCCTTATGTGTCATTTGTTAATAATAAAATACGCTGGTGTCTAGATTGTTTTAGAGAGCTTTGCATAATTTTTAATTCACAACTTTGATAATTGCCAGAGTGGTTCCCAGTAGCTCAGAGTAGCTAAGAGCCCATAAAAGCATATTCCAATGAGGCTTTCAAATGCAGTAGCCACATTGGGCCAAACCTCTTTTGTTTTAGCCTCCCGCCAGCCAGCTCATTCTGAAGTATCGAGACTTTAATTGTTCTATTTTGGGTCTACTAAAATGGGAATGCTAATTTAAACAAATATCCTCCAGGGCACTAAATATTTCCATTATGCACAGTAGAATAGAACTTCACTTTTAAAACACTACAATGGATCTTGAAAAGAAGAAGCATTTGAAGGATATTAAGTAAAACTGATGATTTTAAAATGGAAGCAAAGTAGGTTTTTATTGGTCATTCTTAAGTAGGTTTAAAAAGACTGCACTGGAGCATGGCGAACTTGATACTTGGGCTCATCTGATTTAGATTTGAGCTCATCTGATTCAGTTCTTTATGCAGACAAAATCCAAAATTTAATCTATTTAAGTCAACTACAAAAAAATGTCAACCTCAACTGGCTGACAAGAGATTTTGCCAAACTACGTGTTACCATTAAAAAATAAATGATTCGCAAATTCTAAATTAAATAATTATATATTTATGTAAAATATTATTGTACATTAATAGTACATAAATAGTATGAACAGATACTCCATCTTAAAATAGATTTCATTTTCACCATCACATTGGCATTAGAATAATGCAACAATACATGTCCCTTTTTTTTTTCTGGCTCAATATAACATATGAGAGGGACTCACAACATGCAAAGCTTAACATCAATTGTGGACAAGGCCCGTTAGGGGTGAGGACAATAGAGACGCAAAGACCCGACTCCGGGGACGAGGTTCAGTGACGCAGATCCGCTTTATTCAGGAAGTAAACTAGCTTATATACATGGGTTCAGCCAATGGGGTGTTATGGTAGGGCAAATGGCCAAAAAAGGTCAGGGGGCTGCCCAGCTGGCACTGAGTCATTTCCACGCAGTTGGCTGGCGAGCTTCCTTCCTGGGTGTGTCCAGGAGGGTTCTGGGAGCTGGAGTATTCTCACAGCATTGCATCAGCCACAGCTGCTAGGTAAATGCTCTGCGCTCTACGTACAGTCAATATCAATGTGATTAGCTATTTTCCCTTTATAAATCATAACTCATAAATACATGGTAATACTTTAAAAATATATGCAACATTTTAATAAATATAGCACTAAAAATGTCCGTGCAATGATGAGGTGAAGCAGGTTTGCAGAAACTAATTAATTGTTCAAAGATATTGCCATTATTTTTCCTGGAAAATAATTTTGGAAAAAAATAAGTTTTAAATTCAGAGGAAACATCTTGGAACCCGAACAGCATTTCTAAGGAGATAGAAGCATGCTGGCTGGCCTTATCCAGAAAAGAAATGAAGTAGAAATATTATGAGATGATAATTCAGCACTACAGGGGCAATAGTAAGACAACACAGACATTGTTTTTCAGAGGAAACTGGCTTTTTTGTAACATTAAAAAAAATGGTTCAGCTTGAGGAGGAGGAGAAGGTAAAGTTGTACCCATGGCATAGCTGACGCAATGGAACTACCAAACTTAGTCATCACCACTTGAAATCAAGGAATGGTGATGTGACAAGAGCATTCATCAGAAGAGATGTGGCATTCATCTCTTCTTCTTCTTCTTTTTGTCAAACAAGCAGCCTACAAGTGATATATTGAGGAAGAAAATTGTTAATTGATGCACATTTTGCTCAATTACAGAAAAGAAGAAGGCATGATGGAAAGCATATTTAAATACAGCTACTTTTTAATTTATAAAAATATTATGTTCAAGTGTAGATTCATTGAGATCTAAGTATTGGGGAAATGTTTGAAAAAAAAATACAGATTTGATCCGAAATCTCATTGGCCCAATTTGAAATACGGTTAATAGGCATGTGAAATTTGTAAACGAGAGATTCTACTGTAGGAGGCTATTTAATATAAGCCAGTGTGGGGGTTCACAATATGTCACCCCCAAATATGTCACTCTGACATATTGATTCTTTTGAATTAAAAGTACTTGAGAAACAGCCAGTACAAAAGAGACATTCTGAACCTTTCTTTGTCTCCCTGAAAACAGGAGATAAATTTCCCAATCTTGTACCAAAACGATGGAGGCATTCTTATTACAATAGACATATAATTTAGAACCAAGAAGGTTGAGTAAACAAATGTTACTTCTTCACCCTAGCCCAAATCTCTCTGTCTTGAGAATTTCACAAATTTATTGTTTACTTCTTTAAAAGCTATAAAAACTTCCTGCTCTGGTCACTTCTCTGAGTCTCATATCTTTGTGGGGATCCCATATGTATGTATGCTATTAACTGATAGCTAACATCATGCTTAATTTAGAAGGCTGGATGCTTTTCCCTCAGATCTGCAAGTAGACAAAAACATCTTCTCTTACCGCGATAGGGGTAGAAAACAGAACAATGGTTGCCAAAAGTTTGAGAAGCGATGAGTGAGTGTTTGGCTAGGGGGAAGCACAAGAAATTTTGCAGGGAGATGGAATTTAACTAGGGAACTAGAGGATCCAACCATAAAATGGATACCATGACAAAAGAGTCTAAGTATGTTACAAATACAGGACGTAATCTCACTGAAGGGGGTAGAGAAAATAGTGCCAATCTAAGTAGTATGAACAATGGTATTTTGACTAGAAACTGTAATATGAAAAGAAAAATGAACTTCACATAAACAATGTAATCTACATGATAAAGACATTTCTCATCAGGTATAAAGTAAACAAATACAGTACTTTCACGAAAGGAATAGGATTCCTTGGAGACATAACTGATTCTAAGGCCGTAGCATGCACTGAAGATGATGAGACTGGAGCTTCTTGTAGGGCTAGAAAGTAAGGAAGTGTTAAAAAAAAAAAAAAAAAAACCCAAAACATGCGAGGCATGTCAAAAGGACAGAAGAGCTAACTAAAAGGGCTCCCAATAGCTAAAGCTGGAACAATTTAAGAAACAAAATAAATAACAAAGCATTGGATTATAACCTAAAGTATAATATCTATAAATCCATACTGATTTAAATAAATGATTGCATAAATAAATAAGTAGGAGAGAAGAGACAGATCTCTAATGACAAATGATTCTAAATAATTTCTGTAGCTATTCTGCCCTCAAGGAAGTAGAACATACTCCCCACCTCTTGAGTCAGGACTGAATTTAGTGACTTGATTTCCAAGAGTAAGGTATGGAATAGGAAAAGAAAACTTTATAGTGAAAAAACCTAACAAACACTACTTTAGCCAGGTGGTCAAGGTCAAAATATCATCAATGATGAGTTATTTTTATTGCATGTCCTCCTGATATAATGTAATGAGAATGGCATTTCACCTCATGGTCTTCCTCCCCAAAACATATAACCCCAGTATAACCAGGAAGAAACTTCAGACAAATTCCAGTTGAGGAATATTCTTCAAAACACCTCAAAACTATAAAGAACATCAAAAATAAGAAATTCTGAGAAACTGTCCCAGACTGGGGGAGTCTAAGGAGACATAACAATGAAATGCAATGTGTCATCTTGTATGAGATCCTGGAAGATAAAAAAGAATTAATGATATCTAAAACCAAGTGTTGTTAATAATATGCTGATATTGGTTCATAAATTGTGACAAATGTTGCATAGTAATGTAAAATGTTAACAATAGGGAAAACTGGATGAGGCGTATATGAGAACCTCCTGTTTTACCTTTGAAACTCTTCTGTAAATCTAAAGCCATTCCAAAATAAAAGGTTTATTTAAATTTTAAAAATAAGGCTCTGGCCTTGGGACACTCTAAAAAAATAACCTTCCCTCAGGACAAAATGTAACGTGTAATCAACTTCCTTCGTCTCATTTCCAGACTTTTATTTCTACTTTCATTTCGTTCTTGTCCAGGGCTATGGCTTTTCCCCTTATCAGGAAGTCCCTCTGCAGATATGGTTTCCCTTTTCCTTCTCCTTAAACTTATCCTATCACATGTTTTTGGAATTGTTTTTCCAAAGATCTTTATGCAAAGCTGCAGTGGTCTGTCCCCAAATATTCCCCTCAGTCTTCCTTGTGTCAAGACGGTTCTGGGGATCCTGATTCCCATTACTGATGAAATGGACAACGAACTATATCCAGGGCCAGGGGAAGAAAAACTGTTTATGCCTCAGGATCTCTTTAGAACAAAAGAACAAGTGACAGTAAAATCCATTAATAGCTTAAAGCCCCATAGGACCAAAGCTCTAAGTATTGCTTACAAAACAATTTCTAGAGAAGGACAAGGAGTCAATAATAACTTTCTAACCTGACTACACTTTCAAAAATGGCTGCTAGGTATATAATGCTCTTTTATTTCAACTTACAGTTCTTCCCACTTGTATCTGCTTTCCTTTATTCTCAGGCCATTCTTGTGTATGTACTAATAAATAGTAATCATGCCTTACATGTATTTAGTGGTTGCATTGTGCTATGTGCTCTCTGAATTATTCCATTTAATCCTCATAAGAAGGTGGTTACCATTATTATCCACAGATAACAAATAATAAATCCAAGTCCAAAGAGGTTAAGTTAACCAAGGTCATGTTTGTAAATGGTGGAGCCAAGATTTGAACCAAGTTTCATAGAGCTCCAGATTCCATGAACTTAACCTCTACACACCCTGCTACCTATCTCTCTATCTTTTTATCTCTCAGTTATCCTTATAGAGATTGATAACATTTGTCATTGGTTCTCTCTCCACACCAGTTATGATAGCAAATTTTTGTGAATCATGTTTTCTCGGAATATCACTGAGGTCTCCAAGCATCTGATCAGAAAGAGGGAGAAAAAGAGACATCAAACAGAACAAAATCCTATAGTCAGACTTTATTTCTTTTCCCTCCCAGCTCAGTCCTTACCTATCTTGTTAGAGCACCTGCCTACTATTCTCATTTATGCTATATGCAGCTCTCCCTCACAACTTCAACCTTGGAAAATAATAATAAAGTATCCTTAAGAGAACAAGGCAGAAAATTAAAGAATAGCAATGCTTTAGCATAACTTAGCAAGTTCCATTGCAGAATGTATGCAAATACATCGAGCCATATACCAATCAGCTGGTCTCAACATTTTACTCTGTGTGGTGGTTACTACCTAGCCACTACAGCAGGGGTCCCCAAACTTTTTACACAGGGGGCCAGTTCACTGTCCCTCAGACCGTTGGAGGGCCGGACTATAAAAAATACTTTGAACAATTTCCTATGCACACTGCACATATCTTATTTTAAAGTAAAGAAACAAAACGGGAACAAATACAATATTTAAAATAAAGAACAAGTAAATTTAAATCAACAAACTGACCAATATTTCAATGGGAACTATGCTCCTCTCATTGACCACCAATGAAAGAGGTGCCCTTCCAGAAGTGCGGCGGGGGCCGGATAAATGGCCTCAGGGGGCCGCATGTGGCCCGCGGGCCGTAGTTTGGGGACCCCTGCACTACAGCATTTAAAATAGATCTAAATATTTTAATACCACAAACCTAATCAATTTTCCCCAAAGATCTCTCCCAGGCACATTAGAATCATTGAGAAAATAAATATGTTCAATTAAGAAAATAATCTAACTAAAATAGCATTAATAAAAAATTTGTCCCCAATTTAATTAACGAAAATCCTCAATTATAAATTATTTTACAGGAGATACGCAATGTCATCTGCCCTTCAGTGGTATATAGTCCCTTGTAGAAAAACAATAAAAAAATTATTTTAAACACACCTATTTAAAGATAAAAGGCTCCCAATTAACTTATAATTTCCAAAAAATATAATAATAGGAACCATATTTCAGTTCTTCAGAGTCCCAAAGCACACAAAGCGCGCTGCTCATATTAGAAACCCAAAGAATGTTTTATCACTCAGGAAAAAAAAAATTATTGGGTTGTTTAAATGTTTATGAATAATTGTATCAAGAAAAGTCCTAAGCTTAAATTCACATTCAAAGTGTTTGGTGCTCTTTCTAGTTATTAAGCAATTTTTGAAGAGTAAAAAATAATTATCAAGTAAAAAATTCCTTTCAAATACATTCTCTCACAAGCTGCTCTATAAGAACTTTAAACAAACATAAAATGACCTTTTTAAGGCATATATAACTTTAAGACTAGCAAATCATTCTACACTGTTTAAACATTAGAATTATAAAAACATTTATCAATGTTTTATTAACGGAAGGAAGAAAGTGAATCATTAATAGTACCCATCCAGACAAATCAATGCCCACTAAATAGAAGGTAATTTTCCAATTGAATATGGCAAGTGTGGAGGGTAGAAGTCTCCAATGAATATAGATTTTCAAAAATGAACACCTAGTACAGACTCGGTCTTTCACCATTTCCTTGTCATCAGGTGCTTTTTGCCTGAAATGGGATTAGAATACCAATTTATGTGTTCAGCTAAATGAGCCATTCAAACATGCTCTAATAATCAACCACTATGTGGTCAAACAGGTTGTCAAACTAATTAGATGGCTGAAATTACCAACCTACATCTTGGATTTATTTTATTTTAGGTAAAATAGGGGAGGATCTTATATCAAGCAATAATTTTTATAATCAAAATACAGTTTATTTAGTTTATATAAAGAAGCATTATCCTTATTTGACATAAAATAGATATATTTTCTGAAGTGTCTTTTTTTTGCTAGCCTACTTACTATATACAGAGAAGTTTTACTCATTTGTCATGTTACTTTCTGTCACTCAGAAACCCAGCTGGTTTTTTTTTTACCCCAAGCTATCAGTCGCAATACTGAGGACCCCTGACATTACCACATAGGATAAAACTGCTCATGAGAGAAAAACTATAGAAGCCAAAATGCACAATTTGCAAACAACTTAACCACCCCAGATTTTTATTTCATTATATAGGGAGTATATGAATTCATTTTTTTTAAATCACAATTAGTGCATATATATAGGGAAAAATCTCTTTTGTTACCTCACCCATAACAATATTGAATTCTAATTCACTATATAATAGAAACCTTTATAGGTTCAGTGCATATTGCTCCACAATCTAAGGAAAAGAAAAAGGGAAAAGGTAGGTTTACAGTTGTTAGTATACAACACATGTTTATTCTCATAATATTATTTATTCTTGTACTATGAATTTTTCCATATGAACTGTAAACCTAATTTTCCCAACCCCCTGTATGCATACAACTCATATATACACACATTTTACTTTTTAAAAATTTTAAATTCATGATAACTGAATTAAAACTCAACATATATATAATTTTTCCCCTAAATATCCCTATAGTTTTTTGGTTGTTTTTTTTTTTACAGAGACAGAAAGAGAGTCAGAGAGAGGGATAAATAGGGACAGACAGGAACGGAGAGAGATGAGAAGCATCAATCATCAGTTGTGACACCTTAGTTGTTCATTGATTGTTTTCTCATATATGCCTTGACTGTGGGCCTTCAGCAGACCAAGTAACCCCTTGCTTGAGCCACTGACCTTGGGTCCAAACTGGTGAGCTTTGCTCAAACCAGATGATCCTGTGCTCAAGCTAGAAAGCTCGGGTTCTTGAACTTGGGTCCTCCGCATCCCAGTCCGACGCTCTATCCACTGTGCCACCGCCTGGTCAGGCTATAGTTTTCTTTTTAATATGTTAACTCAGAGATGGTGGTGGTTGTTGCTACTGCTGTTGTTTTTAAATTAAGTATAAATAAAAAACTTACCTCTTAGTTACCTTTATCTCTATAAGCTGGCCCTTAGGAACAAGTAATGGATCCTCATCATATAACATAAGTGAGAAGGATTCCTGTGTTTGCCCTGTGAACATTTACCCCAGGGATTCTCAAAGGCTGAACTTAGCTTTTTCATTTATTTACTTATTTTATTTTATTTTATTTTTTTCTGGTACCTTTCCGAAGCCAGAAACGGGGAGGCAGTCAGACAGACTCTCGCATGTGCCTGATCGGGATCCACCCAGCATGCCCACCAGGGAGTGATGCTCTGCCCATCCGGGGCGTCGCTCTGTTGCGACCAGAGCCACTCCAGCGCCTGAGGCAGAGGCCACAGAGCCATCCTCAGTGCCCGGGCCAACCTTGCTCCAATGGAGCCTTGGCTGTGGGAGGGGAAGAGAGAGACAGAGAGGAAGGAGAGGGGGAGGGGTGGAGAAGCAGATGGGTGCCTCTCCTGTGTGCCCTGGCCGGGAATCGAACCCGGGACTCCTGCATGCCAGGCCGATGCTCTACCACTGAGCCAACCAGCCAGGGCCTTTGAACTTAACTTTTGTTGCTAAGGAGAACCAAATACCATGTGTGATTTATTCAGTGTCTCTTGGGAGTCCTTTTCAAGGAGTTCTCATGGAAGCTTTGGCCATCCTCCCACTCTGCATAACCCCTGTGCTCACATCACCTCATTCTTCTGTCCGGTCTTTACAATTTGCATCCTCATGAGAAACCGGAAACAAACTCCCTGAAGAGCCTTAGAGCCTGCTGCTCTGCATACCACAGATGCAGCTGGGGCGGAGTTGGGCAAATTGAGAACCGTGGCATCTACCCAGAACTCACCACAACAATGAGCTCTGGTCAGAAAAAAAGTACAGCTCTTTAAAACTCCATGTATGAGCATTTATTGCGAGGGACTCTTCAAAGATCTGAATCAAATCAGTCTGCACTATGAGGAGGTTGGACACTGAAGGTTGACCCAAGCAAAGCGCCAAAGACGCTGGAATTAGCTCTCCAAATAAACTTTGGTGGAGGTATACCAAAGGCACAGTCCTCCTAACTCCAAATAAAGAACGGTCAAAGACGGACACTTTCTTCTCTGAAGGCAAATAGAACTGGAACTGTCCTCCAATCTCTCTTCAACCAGTAAAATAAGAGCAAGTAAACTACCTCGTGTGCAAATTAAACTATCTACAGAACATGTTGAGTCCAGAGTCTTCAAAATGACACTTATAACTAAGCTTATAACATTGTCATTATCATCTTGAGTTTTGAATACATCAGTTCTTAGGTGTATATTATGGTGAGCCCAAATGTCTGATGAACAGGAATAAAGTTTTTTTCTCTCCCTGACACCTTTATCTTCTTATATGTTCTCAGCTATCTGCCAGGCACCTGGAACCGCAAATGCCAAATGAATTAATGAATGAATGATCAAATAAGTATGTTTTCCCTCTCTGGCATTTTATGTTAGTTTATTTCCCATCTACCTCATGGAATCTTGCATCCTTTATTGTGAAACAGTGGTTTGTCCTCCGTTTCTTCCCAGCCTGCACCGGATCTCTCCAACCTTCACACACAGTGATAGCTTTCACATTTGAAAGTTTGCCTGACCTGTGGTGGCGCAGTGGATAAAGCGTTGGCCTGGAAATGCTGAGGTCGCCAGTTCGAAACCCTGGGCTTGCCTGGTCAAGGCACATATGGGAGTTGATGCTTCCAGCTCCAACCCCCCTTCTCTCTCTCTGTCTCTCCTCTCTCTCTCTCTCTCTCCCTCTCCTCTCTAAAATGAATAAATAAAAAAAAAAAATAAATAAAAATAAAAAATAAAAAAAAAAAAAGAAAGTTTAAGTGGGCTATTTTCCCCCAACTGCAAAAAGTGTGTTTCCGCTACATCCATTTATCGGCTCTATCATGAGCACAACAATGGCTGGGAAGGTAAGTAGCAACAGCAGGCAAACTGATGGACCTCAAATTTTCTCCAATTACTAAATGTGCTTTTCTTCCACATAAAAGATGATGGGGTGACAGAACTGGCACATTAAATTTGGAAAGGCGGCACAGTTACACAGGTGTAGCCAATTGAGTTTACAGTGCAACTTTCCCATAAGCCTACCCTATAATCAATTACATATTTGCTCAAGATCCAAATCTCTGCAGAGAGCTGTCTATTAATCCGATTGGATTATGATCATTCTTTCTACCCATCCAACAGCGTAAGGGGAAAATAAAACCAGAAAAACCCTTTTGAAATAGATACACCAAACATTCACCCATTCTTCTTAGTTGCAAACATTTTTTTTTGAATCACATGAATTAAAATAAAATTGAATAGGATTGTAATTCAAGGGCATAGCATTCTGAATTCCCCCTTCTCAATGACCTCTCTGAAACAATTCAGAAGAAGCAGCATACTAATCCAATGTCACAAAGCATCTCACAGGTGCTGTTGAAAAAAAAAAATCATCGCTCAAAATTAGTTTACTCTTCCATGTCCTACTATTTCTGTTAAGAAACTACTATTCATATTTGAGGATGTTTGCTACTGCCAGCATCCTTTTATGATGAAATACAAACAAAAATAGAAGGGGCAAAGGTGGGAGAGCTGAATGAAGCTTAGTCTGAGAAATGATGCTTTCCATGTTTATCAGGATAAAGGCATTGAAAGCAGTTAAGCAAAGAGAAAGGGACAGCTGACTCCTCCTGAGGTAAGGCTTTAGAGTGTTTTTCCTTTATTACTTTTGAAGTGAGGCAAACATCAGACGTTCTCATATGGCACTGACAATAAAGAAGCCTGTTTCTATGCCAGAAACAAAAATTAACTTAATCACATCCAGCTAAGATTTTTCAAACTACTGCTCTGGTGCAGTCGGTTACTAGATCAGGAGTAAATGAACATAAATATCTTTTTGTAATGACTGCTAAATAGTTATTTTTATACCACTCTCTAAGTTCTAATTATGCCACAGGAACAAAAGGCATAGGACAGCAGCCATGAAAATGCACCTGTTGGATCTCCTACTCTTAGGAGCAGAACAGGCAACCGCCCAAGCTGCTGCATTCTGAAAGCCCTCACTGCGGTAGGGATGCAACCACGCTTCCCAGGGCTGCTCCCAGCCAGGCTGAACTCATTCCTGCAAGACGCCTCCGAGGTCGAGGTTGCTGATGGGAGGACTTGCTGAACCTGTCCTCTAGCCTCTACCAGGCTGCAGAATGCTGCCCTTCTTCCTCCCTGCCTCCCTCCCTCCCTCCTTCCTTTCTTTCTGTTCCAGGCAGAGGGTTCAGACCTGCATCTTGGTCTGGAAGTGCTGCCAGTCTCTTTCGGACTCTCTCCCCGTGTTCCCTCATGGCATTTCTCTAGAGAAATCTCTTCCCATCTAATCCAACTTTGGTGCTTCTTACTCAGACAGCTGTAACTTAACCTGTACTTCACACATACAGATCCATTTTTGTAAACAATCACGTTTTAAAACAGGGGTCGGGAACCTATGGCTCGCGAGCCAGATGTGGCTCTTTTGATGGCTTCATCTGGCTCGCAGACAAATCTTTAATAAAAAAAATATAATAACGTTAAATATAGAAAACATTCTCATGTATTACAATCCATTCATTTCCTACTGCTCATGTTCATGGTTGCGGGTGGCTGGAGCCAATCACAGCTGTCCTCCGGGACAACACCAATTTTTTTTTTTTTTTTTTCATTTTTCCGAAGCTGGAAATGGGGAGGCAGTCAGACAGACTCCCGCATGCGCCCGACCGGGATCTACCTGGCATGCCCACCAGGGGGCGATGTTCTGCCCCTCTGGGGCATCACTCTGTTGCATCCAGAGCCATTCTAGCGCCTGAGGCAGAGGCCACAGAGCCATCCCCAGCGCCCGGGCCATCTTTGCTCCAATGGAGCCTTGGCTGCAGGAGGGGAAGAGAGAGACAGAGAGGAAGGAGAGGGGGAGGGGTGGAGAAGCAGATGGGCGCTTCTCCTGTGTGCCCTGGCCAGGAATCAAACCCGGGACTCCTGCACGCCAGGCCGATGCTCTACCGCTGAGCCAACCGGCCAGGGCCAACACCAAATTTTTATTGGATAATGCGTAATGTACACGGGTCATTGTATGGCTCTCACGGAATTACATTTTAAAATATGTGGTGTTCATGGCTCTCTCAGCCAAAAAGGTTCCCAACCCGTTTTAAAATCATTGGATAAATATGTAAAGCAAGCAAGACACTCTCCTCTTTGCTTATTATTCTGCACTAATTTATATTTGTATATTCTAATTTGTTTATGAGCTTTTATTCAAGTTCAACACCATTGTACTAACCTCTCCAATCTCTAATACACAGGCATTTTGCCATTACCACATGAAAAAATAGATGTAACTGTTTCAAAAAGAAGATTTTCTTCTTCCTTTCCAATGCACGGTGGGAGAGTGGGGGTGGGGAGAAGCAGTTTGTGGCAGAGACTGCTAGCTAATCACCAAAACCTATTTCCTCTCCTTCTGGACACACAACCACCAGCCTACATTTCTCAGCCTCATTGGGCGGCTAAGTGTGGCCATGTGACAGAGCTCTTGCCAGTGGAATGTGGGTGGAAATGATTTCTATCACTGGTCCATAAAAGCTTCCCTACATGATTCTTCACCTGTTCACACGTCCCCGCCGACAAACACAGCAAAGCTGGAAACCACATGTTGAAGAGGAAGAAGTGACAAGACAAGAGGAGCCTGATATCTGAATTACCAATTGCAACAGAGCTGACTTGACTGGGAACAACTGCCTTGACTGGGACAGTTATGTAAACGGGAAACTTTATTGCGTGGAGCTTCTGAGATTTGGTGCTGAGCTTGTTACAAGAGCAAGCATTGCTTTAACTAATACACAGTTTTATACTACAAGTGTACCCAACAGATCCATAATAATGATCGCCCCTGCCAGGCAGTGATGACATGTAGCGTGCGGCACAAGGCTGCAAATATGGGCCCCAATAGTCCCTCCCCTTCCTCGGTGTGGTCCCCTCTCTCCACAGGAAGTGGTCTATTTCCCCCATTCCTTGAATCCGGACGGCCCTGTGGCTTGTTCTGACCAAAAGAATACAGCGGGGACTCTGAGCCAGTTTCTAAGCCTATCCCTTAAGAACCCAGACAGCTCGTACTTTTAGAATGAGCTCCCTGCCCATGCTGTGAGGGAGCCGAGGCCGTCTCATGGCAGGGCCTGGATGATGGGTATCGGGCGGAGAAAAACACCCGAGGCGCACAGCCCACCGCCAGCTCCCAGTCTCCAGGCCTTGATGTGACAGTGGCCTTCTCCTTCCCAGCCTCGCCCACATGCCAGCTGAACGCAGCCATGTGGGAGGTCCCAGCTGATACCATAGGGAACAGAACGGTCCGGCCCACTGACAGAACCATGATAAATAATAAATTACTGTTGTTTAAAACCACTAATATCTGGGGGCTGGGTGATGGGATGTTGGGAGTCATTTTTACACAAGAAAAGATAAATGATACATGGGAATTTTAAATACCTTAAAAAAGCAAAGAGCTTACAGGCGTCCCCAAACTACAGCCCGCGGGCCACATGCGGCCCCCAGAGGCCATTTATCCGCCCCCCCCCCCACCGCACTTCCGGAAGGGGCACCTCTTTCATTGGTGGTCAGTGAGAGGAGCACTGTATGTGGCGGCCCTCCAACGGTCTGAGGGACAGTGAACTGGCCCCCTGTGTAAAAAGTTTGGAGACCCCTGGAGGAGATAGCCTGAGAAGTGACAAGTTCTCTGTTGTGCTTTCAGCTTCAACATTCCGAAATATAAATGATTCTATCTTTTTATTCTTTTAAAATATTACTGTTCTTTCCTGTGAAGTAAATGACCAGTAGACATCTCTACCCAGTAAAAATTATACTTTGATTTTGACACAAATATAAATAGCAATACGTATAACATTCTTAACATTATTATCAAATAAGAACACAAATAACATATTTACACACAAAAGAAAGGTCAAATCATCCAGAAGGAGAGTGAATAGTAAAAATTCCCTTTTCATGCTTTTCTTGTGGGGCCAGTGACACTCCCTCTCAGAGATAACTACTGTGGACATTTCAGTTTACTATTTTATTCTTCCAGGTTTTTTACGTGCTGTCTATGAGATAGTGCATGTGTGTCGCTTTCTGTATTTAAATATGATTGGCTCAGACTATACAATTATATTTTGCAATCCACAGAATTTATTTTTGAGGAGCAAATATACTATTACAAACTCTCACAGATTTTCTAAAGGTATTTTTTTTGGTTGTTAAGGTCACATTTAGAAGCTTCCTCCTCTGGGACCAAGAACACATTGTCAAAGTCTTCTCTCCCTTCGATTTAAGCATACTACATAACAAAGCTTTCGTAAAGCAAACTATCCCACAGAACTGTTGCTCCTCTCTTTGATTTTAAGACCTTTTCATTACACAAACATTTATTTTTCATATTTCTATTTCAACTATTTCCCAACAGTCTTCAATTAAGAAAAAAATGACAGTAGAAAAATAAAGTTCTAGTTCCCACAGTCATCAACAACTCATTGATAACAAAGATGGTGAGGGCACAAATAAAACTTCACTGTCTCAAAGTTGCAACACTTATTCCAAACTTCAAAAGGGGAGAATGAGATAGACATGAAAATGTATAGAGATTTTATCCTTAGAGGTCTCTTTGTGCTCAGTATTCTTGAATAATGTATGTGTTCAGACTCTTGAGTCAACTTTGGAAAAACTAATATCTCTATAGAAAGAGATCTTGGGTCAAAATTGCCAGAGCTCTTAAATGTCAAGCAGCTTTACAAATGAATACTTTTGATTCTTTAATCCTTGAAGAAAATGCAATTTTTTTCCTTTGCAGATAAATACAATGTCTATAGGCATTTCCAAAGGAGAGCATCTTTAAGAAGGAAAAATGATTCTCTTTTTAAACAACTCAAATTTGACTCCTTCGTTATCAATAGAATAGAAAGGAGCACTTCTGCATATGCTATCAACAAAATAGGTAGCTTCTCTCAACCAACAACGGAGACTGTCTCTAATCATAAAAAAATTCTACGAAGTTAACCCGTCTGTAGCATCACACAACAGCCTGGTTAAGATAGAAAAAAAAAAATTCATTGTAAGAGAAATATGCTTAGCACTATGTTTCTTCAGCTGTTCCTACACCCTCCCTTGAGGTATGCTGACAATGTCAGGAAGGCATTAGGCAATAATAACAGCTGTGGCAGACTGTGTCTTCTAAAGATGACCCAAATATAATCTCCAAACGCACATATTCCTCTTACAATACAACTCCATCCATTGAAAGGTGAAATCTAGCCCCAGCTAAATGCTCAGTTCGTTAGAGCGTTGTCCTGATATGCCTTGGTTGTGGGTTTGATCGCTGCTCAGGGCACACACAGGAACAGATTGATGTTTCTCTCTCTCATTCTCCCTTCCTCTCTTTAAAATCAACAAATAAATTTGTTTAATTAAGAAAAAGAAAGGAAGGAAAGAAAGAAGGAAGGAAAGAAAGAAGGGAGGGAGGGAGGGAGGGAGGGAGGGAGGGAAGGAGGAAGGAAGGAAGGAAGGAAGGAAGGAAGGAAGGAAGGAAGGAAGGAAGGAAGGAAGGAAGGAAGGAAGGAAGGAAGGAAGGAAGGAAAGAAGAAAGGCAGGCAGGCAAAAAAGAAAAATGAAGTCTATATCCCCTCCCCTTGAAACTAGCAGGCTTTTGTAACTAGATCAGCAAAGTATATTGAAAGCCATGACACATGACTTCTGAAGCTGGGTAATAAAGACAGTTTCATTTCCACATTGGCGCTGAGTCTCTACGCAAGCAAGCTCACTGCCCTGAAAAGGCCACACTGGAAGAAACACTCAAGCAAGCCCACGTGTGAGAACAAATGGAGGAACTCAAGGACTCCTTGAAAAGAGATGTCCAGCCAGCTCCAAGCTACTCCGGGTCCCCATTGTTTCAGCACTAGCCTTCAAACCAGAACCTAACAGCCTAGCCCTTTCCAAATTCCTAACCCACAGAAAATATGAGTGAGAATTAAAATGGTGGCTGTTATTCTAAGTCATTAGGTTTTAACGAAAATTATATGTATTAATTCATTTAATCCTTTCAAAACCCTGTGAGGTGAGCGTAATTATTCTTTTCAATATAGAAAACCAGACCAAGTGCTTTTCTAACTTCTTCGAGTTTATAGTAGTAGGTGGTAAAGATGAGATTGAACCTTGAGCATCTAGTTTCGGAGCTAACACTTCTTTTATTATTGCTATATATTATATATACTATAATTACAATTGATATACATGCATATTGACATATGTATTAACCAGAATTGTATTATTGGGTAGAACAAGAATATTCAGAACTTTTTAAGACAACACATAAGACTTGAGAGAAATATCTACTTGAAGCTATTCATCTAGATGCTCTGGAAATGATGCCTCTTATAAAGCATTTTCTGAAAACATTTTCATTGTGTTCTGTTTTGTTATGATGAACTTGGCTTTTCATTGAAGGTCAATATAAGAAATTGTGACATGAAGAACCTTTCTACAGAAGCAGTATTGCAGAGAGGCCTCCCTATATTTGCATCAGTAAGCACCTGTTGGAATTCATGCATGGTACAGGACATATAGATATGGAACACTGTTGCACCTTTTTGAAACACGTCTCTGGAATGAATTTACTCATCTGGTTGCTCTTATTTCAGGACTTAAAATATTAACTTTAATAGGTGAGACCCAAAATTATTACAATATACTAATAACTAAAGGGCTTATTTATCTTGGGAATTTATATAAGAAAAAAAGCATTGATTGAGAGTTTTCTATTTCGTTTTTTGGGGATTTTTTTTTTTTTTTTTTTTTTTTTTATTTTTCTGAAGCTGGAAATGGGGAGGCAGTCAGACAGACTCTTGCATGCACCCGACCGGGATCCACCCAGCATGCCCACCAGGGGGCGATGCACTGCCCATCTGGGGCGCCACTCTGTTGCAACCAGAGCCATTCTAGCGCCTGAGGCAGAGGCCATAGAGCCATCTTCAGCGCCTGGGCCAACTTTGCTCCAGTTGAGCCTTGGCTGCGGGAGGGGAAGAGAGAGACGAGAGGAAGGAGTGGGGGAGGGGTGGAGAAGCAGATGGGCACTTCTCCTGTGTGCCCGGCCGGGAGTCAAACCCAGGACTCCTGCATGCCAGGCCGACGCTCTACCACTGAGCCAACCAGCCAGGACTAGAAGTTTTTTATTTTGTATTAAGGATAACAGAGAGTTTACCATACCAATTATATACAGCAACTTCCAAGAATATTCAGCAGGACCCAAATCTTCAGTTTCTCATTATTATGAAGTTGGTAATAAACCTTCATTCTATGGCTAGGAGAATAACCTCAGATGTAATTCTCTTGAGTGTGTCTTTGTTCTACAACAGGCCCACATTTGGGAAGTCTAAGGCAAGAGTACAAATGGAGGCCTGCATACCACATGACTAAATATTTTTAAAGTTATAACTTCTGCTACACCCACAGACTGGCAGCATTCATAGCCAGGGGTCTTATAGCCCCTTCTGAGAGGTCGCTGTGGGACTGAGGAGCAAAAGGAGCATTATCTCTCGGTTCAGCCCTCCTACCTATGAGTGTGAGAAGCGACAGATAGGTCTCTGGGATTAGCGGAATGGATATTTGCCTACTGGTTACATTTGCTCACCAAACTTAAGGAAATTCTCTGTTGTTAGGCAATGCACAGTGGTTTCACATGTGTGCCGATTCTTTGCTGTTTTTCCTGTCTTCATCTGTTCAGGCTGCTATAGCAGAAACTATAGATCGGATGGCTTTGTAAACAACAGTAATTTATTTCTCTTAGTTCTGAAGGTCGAGTAGGCCAAGGTCAAGTTACCAGCAGATTCAGAGTCTAACGGGAACCTGCTTCCTGGTTCACAGGCAGTGTCTTTCTATGGTGTCCTCACATGGCAGCGGGCCAAAAGAGAGATCTCTGGGGTCTTTGTTCTAAGAGTACTAATTCATTCATGAGGGCTCCACCTTCATTACCTAATCACCTCCCCTATGGGGTAGTTATACATCGATCAATAGCTAGAACACAGTGTTAAACGCTAGCTTTTCCCTAATGGCCATGTTATAATATAGCCGTGTTAAACGTCCCAGATTTCTAAGTCAGAGGATTTAAGAATTTAAATTGAAGTTCCATCATTTATTACTGTGTGAATATAAATCACTTACTATTAGCTTCTGTTTCTTCGGTGATATGCTGCGACATTAACTCTCCCTCAGAGATATCAAGAGTTTCAAAGAGAAACTATATGTGTTAACATATGATACTTCACATTCCACAAAGGGTCCTTGAACCTGATCTGACAATTCCAAATATTTAGTCTTTCTTCTTTCTCTATTCCTATTGATTTTCCACAGGGCAGAGAATTGTGAAAGAAATGCCTGCTACATCTACATTTAAAAGTGAATAATCTATATTTTTAAACCTAAGAAAGTATTGCTAGAGCATTCGTTATCAAAGACCATTTTCCACTGAACAAATCTAGTAACAAGCCTCAAGTAACTGGCAGACTTTTGTTTTTGAAGTTATTGAAGACTCTAGAAAGAGCAATATGGTATTTTCCACAGGGAGCTTACAGACTGATTCATCCCTCTGCATGTATGTCTTGTCACTGAACCGAGTGCCAGGGGGCAGAATGTTCCCATGAGTGCCCAATACTGCTAACTTTGTCATCTGCGCCTTTACAATGTCAGAATACTCAAAGTCCTAAATAATTACTCAAAAACAGAGTCTGACTTATAAGGTTGACTGTTTTCAAAACTACATTTCACAGATATTAAGTCTTCTATTTTCTCTTATGTTCTCTAAATGCCATCAGAAGATAAATTTCAAAGAAGTAGAATATATTTAAGATTTCACTTACTAAACAAACGCAGTAAAAGATATCAAACATCTGCAGTTCTCTATCACATACCTAGCAGAGAAGCACAAAACAATTTCACTGAAGTGCATAATTTGGCATCCTTGCCATCAAAGGCAATTTTAAACAGATAATTCAAAATGCCCATCAACAGCCGGTCTCTCTTGCTGAATATTAATCTGCCCAGGATGAGTGTGAAAACATCAGTGTCTCTCAATTAGAAGCATAAACTATAAAAATGAGAAAATCATCATGGTATGAACAGGGCACAGGTGGATAATTGACAAGCCTGCATAATGTGGAAAAATCATAGGTTAAGAGGTAAAGTCATAACAATAATATTAAGCTTTGGGTTTGCACAGTCACTTTCCCCAACGAGATCAGAGCCCTTTCCATACATTATCTCATCAATCCCCTGCTACCTGCTGCAGGGCCAGTGGTAGAGCAGACACCCACTGGTGGGGATTCTGTGGCCGTGGGCATCCCGTGTGGCAGCCTTTGTGAAACCTATTGCCTCCCTTCTCTTTTCTATAATAAAGTGTGAGATTAGCGTTAGAGTCACAGCTGGAGAGGTAACATAGCGTCAGTTCTTAAACCAATTTGTCTCTTTCCCCAACTTGTCACACGACATGGATAACTATTTAAAATATTTCCGTTTACAGGTACATTATTAACAGGCTATCACTGTTTCTCTGAGAGTTCAAAGACATCAAAAACACCTGTAACTACTAATTAGAGACTTGCTTAACCACATGAGATTATTTTAGAAATAATCTGTGGCTCAATTACAAGGGTCCCCAAACTTTTTACACAGGGGGCCAGTTCACTGTCCCTCAGACCGTTGGAGGGCCGCCACATACAGTGCTTCTCTCACTGACCACCAATGAAAGAGGTGCCCCTTCTGGAAGTGCGGTGGGGGGGCCAGATAAATGGCCTCAGGGGGCCACATGCGGGCCGCGGGCTGTAGTTTGGGGATGCCTGTCATACAGTTCAGACATTTAAGGGTCTTTTTTAATCATTCTTTTTCCACCTCTTATTGGAGAGATTACATACATGTTACAATGCATGTATGTACAGATTCATTTTTAAGAAGCATATAAAAAACACTATTTTACTATCGTGCATGCTAATTTTTCTGAAAGACAAATTATTAAAATTTATTCATTGTATTTCAAAAAGATAAGTCTCTAAGTAATTTAAATATTTTTCAAATGCTACCCATTCATCTCATATCAATCAAAATTGTCAAACTCAAACTACAGCTTATCTTCCTCAAAGGGAGAAAATTATACTAATTCAGAACCATATTTCTATGAACTACAAACCTTTATGTATATTAATAATTTTATTGTACTGGAAAAATCTATTTGGTGAATATTTCTTTGATAATCCATCCAAGGATTACATCTGCTGCCTCAAATTTGAAAATAAAAATTTTAAACTATGTTTTGTACAGAAATTTTAAGTCAATGACTTTACTTCCAAAATATAATTACTTAGGAGAAAGCATAACCAATTTTTTTTTAATTGTCTAAAAAATATGCACCTTGATTCTGCATTACATAGCTAACAAACTTTTCAATGACTACATCAAGCTATATCCTGGAACTTTGTATAAAAAAAGATTTGTTATCAACCTGAGCTATAACAACACCCACATTTTCAAGAGAAATATCATCTTCATCAGAGAAGCTCTTATGAGGAAGTTGCATAGGCACTTAGGGACAGTAATGACTAAGTCTTTGTACTCTCTGATTTGATTAATTTAAGCACTATGTGCAGGTGTTGCACTTATACTGAGATTCTGTTGCTTTTGTGAAAGGCTGAGGTAAGGCTGGGATGCCACATCTGTCTGCCAGTTTCAGCTACTAGATATTGAGGCCCCTGCTGTTCTATGTGTGATATTGGGCACCATCTTGGATTCATAAGAAATACAGAATTTAAGGTCCAACTGAACCAAGACACCAACCTACTAAATCAGAATATACATTTTAAACATGATTGCAAGGTAATTACTATGCACATATATTTGAGGAAACAGTACATTAAAATACAACCAGAAACCTAAACATTAAATTAAAGCAACTAAATGTAATATAACTTAAATTTCTGCAAAAAAAGTCAGATATTTGGCCCAATCTATTTTTCACTCATCAGATCACCAATATTGCTCCATTTCCCTTCTTCCATTTTCAAAATATACCTAGGTCTGTCAAGTAAATGTAACATATGGATAGCTGGAAGGTCCATTATGGCCCCCTTTTGGCTTTTTAGCAACAACATTTTTCTCCTCATTTACTGAGAAGGGAAACTTTATGTCCTAGAAAAAGAAGGCAAGTGAAGAACTTTGAGTTCCCAAGAGGAATCGACAATTTTGCTTTGCTTCAGATACTGAAGCAGTTTTGCTCCTCTTGATTATAATTAATTAGTTTACCCTCCTCTAGTGTGACATACTACTATCATCAACGGAAATGAAGTGCGTTTGAACTTTTTCTGCTTCTAATATATTTAATGGTTCTAATGTCATTTTACTATGAAAATGTCACTGAACTCTTCTAAATATTAAATTCTAAGTAGAAGCTATAAATAAAGACAGTGTTATTTTTATGGATGTAAGTGAATTCATAAATTTGACAGAAATCTCTTACTGACATTGAAACCTGGAGTCAATAACACACTGGAAAGTTCCACTAGAATAAGAGGGGTCCTCAATGTTACCCCCAAACCATCTGCGTAGAATTTTTCCTCTATCACCTCATAGAAAGTAATTTTATATATTGAGCTTTCTCATCAAATGTCTTTTTGAACCATAATAAATATTTCCAGGGAATGTTTAGTATTAAGAATCAATATTTTAAAATATTTGGGATATATCTCCCAGGTCACATAGGTTATGATTAGTTCAAAAATGGCCACTATCGGCATTATTTTCCTCATGCTTGCCAGACATCATAAACAGTTTTCAGGTTAGCAACTTCCAGAATTCCTTAGGTTCTCTACTTCGGCCTAAGAAACACCAATATTATCTTTACAGTTTTTGTTCTGGTCATACATTGCTGTTGACCTACCCATTCTAAAACCCAATGGATTTTAAAAAAAACATACCCATTTTATTTTGCTCACAAATTCTGTGAGTCACAGGAATTCACATGGCATAGCAGGAACTACCTGTCTCTGTTCTAGGACATTAGGGCCCTCAGGCGAGATGTCTCTCAGCTGGGAGTTTGTGGCTCAGGGGACTGGAGATGGAATCCCAAGGCTTTGGCAGGGGTAGCTAGGTGAGACTGTCTACCAGAATCTCTATGCATAACCTCTCCTTGTGGCTTCGACTTCCACCCAGTCTGGTGGCTTTCAGAGTAGTCAGATGTCTTACCCTGGTAAGCTCACAGGCTCTAGGCAGGGGTCTCAAACTCGCGGCCCCATGCGGCCCGCCAAACAATTTTGTGCGGCCCGCAGACTAATTCACGAACTACAGTTTCTGGTCGTTTTGTGACACTGAAAAGTGTTGTGTAACAGTTGCCTTTTGTAGACCTAGTGCGGCCCGCCGAACGGCGTGATCTTGCTCTGCGGCCCACATGCTGAGTTGAGTTTGAGACCCCTGCTAGAGCAAGTGTTCCAGAGAACAAGGCAGAAGCTGCATGGCCTTTTATGACTGCGCCTCAGAGAGGACATCTCTTCCACTATGCTCTGCTGGTCGAAGCAGTCACAACCCTGCCCAGACTCAAAGGGAGGGGACACAGACTCTTACCTCAATAAAAATACTATCAAGAACTTTGAGGCAGTATTTTAAAACTGCCATGTACCTGTTTGATTTAGTGGCAATATTTCCATTTAATAAATAGTTCTAAAAAAATGTCCATTAGGTTTTTACTTGATATCAAACAATACTATAAGGGCACAGTAATAAAAACAGCATATTACTGGCATAAAAGCAAACATATAGAACAATGGAACAGAACAGAGATCCCAGAAATAAAGCCATGCCTTTATAGTTGATTAATATTTGACAAAGGAGGCAAAAATATACAATTAGGTAATAATCGTCTATTCAACAGTGGTGTTGGGAAAATCAACAGATATATGCAAAAAAAAAAAAAAGAAAATAAAAGAAAAAAGAAAGGAGGGAGGGAGGAAAGAAAAAAATAAAGAAACTAGACTACCTTCTTATACCATACTCAAAAATAAAATGAAAATGAGTTAAAGATTTAAATGTTAGACTCAAAACCATAAAAATCTTAGAAGAAAATGTTGGCAGTAAAATCTCAGACCTTTCCAGTAGTAATATTTTTTCTGATATATCTATCTCCTCAGACAAGGAAAACAAAAGAAAAAAATACACAAATGGGACTGCATCAAACTAAAAATTTTTGCACAGCAAAGGAAATCATCAACAAAATAAAAAGACAAGCCACTGAATGGAAAAATATATTTGCCAATGATACATCTAATAAAAGGTCAAAACCCAAAATTTATAAAGAATTTATACAATTCAACACCAAAGAAATCAAACAATTCAATTAAAAAATGGGCAAAGGATCTGAATAAACACTTCTTCAAAGAGGACATACAAATGGTCAATAAAAATATGAAAAGAAGTTCAATGTCATTAATCAGAGAAACAAAAATTAAGATGTCAGTGAGATATCACCTCACACCTGTTAGAATGGCTGTATCAATAAAACAACAAACAAATGCTGGTAAGTATGTGGAGAAAAGAAATCCCTTGTGTTCTGTTGGTAGGAATGCAGATTAGTGCAACCATTGTGGAAAACAGTATGGAATTTTCTAAAAAATAAAAAATGGAACTGCCTTATGACCTAGTGCTCCCACCTGAAAAAAAAAATGAAACACTACACCTGAAAAAAATGAAACACTAATTCAAAAGAATATATGCACCCCTATGTTCATTGCAGCACTATTTACACTAGCCAAGATTTGGAAGCGGCCTGAGTGCCAATTAGTAAATTAGGATAAAAAAGTCATAATACACTTGCAGAAAACACTACTCCACCAGAAAAAAAAAACCTAAGGAAATCTCACTTTTTGCAATAGCATGGATGGATCTGGAGAGTATTATGCTAAGTGAAATAAGCCAATGAGATAAAGACAAATACCATATGATTTCACTTACATGTGGAATATAATGAACAAAATAAACTAACAAACAAAATAGAAACAAACTCATAGAGACAGAGAACAGACAGAGCTGTCAGTAGAAATAGGTGTTAGGAAGCTGAGTGATAAGGTGAAGAGATTAAGCAAAAACAAATGCTCGGCCCTGACCGGTTGGCTCAGCGGTAGAGCGTCGGCCTGGCGTGCGGGAGACCCGGGTTCGATTCCCGGCCAGGGCACATAGGAGAAGCGCCCATTTGCTTCTCCACCCGCCCCCTCCTTCCTCTCTGTCTCTCTCTTCCCCTCCCGCAGCCAAGGCTCCATTGGAGCAAACATGGCCCGGGCGCTGGGGATGGCTCCTTGGCCTCTGCCCCAGGCGCTAGAATGGCTCTGGTAGCGGCAGAGAGACGCCCGGAGGGGCAGAGCCTCGCCCATGGTGGGCGTGCCCAGTGGATCCCAGTCGGGCGCATGCGGGAGTCTGTCTGACTGTTCTTCCCGTTTCCAGCTTCAGAAAAAAAAACCAAAAAACAAACAAACAAATGCTCATAGGCACAGATCACAGTATGGCGATTAGCAGAGGAAAAGGGGATGGGGACAGGTAGTAGAGGGTAAAGGGGGAATAAATGGTGATGGAAGGAGACTTGGTTTGGGGTGGTGAACACACAATACAACGAACAGGTGATATTATAGAATTGTATACTTGAAACCTATATAATTTTATTAACCAATGTCATCCCAATAAATTCAATAAAAATGAAAAAAAATCATTGATCAAATCCAATCCTGTTATTTTGCAGATAAAAAAAAAAAGAGGTTTTGATTGAAGGAAATCTTACGCAATAAATTTGTTTTCTCTTGGAATTACCGGTAACATTTGATTGTTTGCATTTCTCTCAAGTCTAATTCCAGTATTCCCAGTACTCTATGGGCTTTCCTTGGTAATGATAGAAATAACCTGTTTTATGTCCTATCTGGAAACTCTATAAAAGGCACAAACACACACCATCTTTAAGAGAATGGTGACCAAAGTTACTGACAGACAAATCTGCTGAATAAAAATATGCACATTCATGTTCATTTACAATGCTCATAACATCCTGTTAGTACACCAAATTACTCTTACAGAATGAGGTAGAGTTAAAAATGCATTTCATCAGATAGAGAATATATGGAAGCAATGAGAATCAGCCCTCCTAAATCGCAGCAAAAACATATAGAAAGTCAATAACATTTCTCAAGGTCAAAATAAGAAGTAGAGAAGTTTCCTTACAGGAAGAGATAGGAATTTCACTGCTGACAAGAACCATAATGAAAATTACATGTGAAAGTTGTAAATCATTCCAAGACTGATAGGATACAGTATAAAGCTCTCAAACAAGGGTCAGGAAGCTTTTTGGCTGAGAGAGCCATGAACACCACATATTTTAAAATGTAATTCCATGAAAGGCATACAATGATCCGTGTCCTTTACGCATTATCCAATAAAAATTTGGTGCTGTTCTGGAGGACAGCTGTGATTGGCTCCAGCCACCCGCAACCATGAACATGAGTGGTAGGAAATGAATGGATTGTAATACATGAGAATGTTTTCTATTTTTAACGTTATTATTATTTTTTATTAAAGATTTGTCTGCGAGCCAGATGCAGCCATCAAAAGAGCCACATCTGACTCACAAGCCATAGGTTCCCAACCCCTGCTCTAAAATAAGAGGTTTAAACACTTGAAAAGATCTGGGGAGAGACCGAGGGATGATGGCTCTATGGGCTAGATCAGGGGTCCCCAAACTTTTTACACAGGGGGCCAGTTCACTGTCCCTCAGACCGTTGGAGGGCCGGACTATAAAAAAACTATGAACAAATCCCTATGCACACTGTACATATCTTATTTTAAAGTAAAAAAACAAAATGGGAACAAATACAATATTTAAAATAAAGAACAAGTAAATTTAAATCAACAAACTGACCAGTATTTCAATGGGAACTATGCTCCTCTCACTGACCACCAATAAAAGAGGTGCCCCTTTCGGAAGTGCGGCGGGGGCCGGATAAATGGCCTCTAGGGGGCCGCATGTGGCCCACGGGCAGTAGTTTGGGGACCTCTGGTACTGAGCTTGTCCTCTCCAACCCCCAAGGGCCCGCACATATAAGGCAGCACCGTGGGCCAAAGAGCTTCTGAAACAGAGAGTTAGTTATTTATCACAAACGTAAAAGTTTGAAGGCTAGTGCGTGTGCATTTGAATTTCCAACACTAAGAAGAAATATCATTTTTTAATTTGGTGATTGTGGGGGTAAGAGAATGGTATCAGAATTCTATATGATGATGAATTAAGAAATGTTTCTTAGATGAGAATGATTTCAAGAAAATCTTCTATGCAGGGTTGGGAGAATGTGGTCCATATAATTCTAAGCATGACAAGTTAATGTATATACATACACGTACACACATATTCTCTCCATTTTCACTTGCAAGTGTTGTTAAGTACGTTCTTCAATCTAACTTAAAACAAGAGTTTTAATTATTCTCTTACAAAAGTCCCATGTCTTTCATGGTGTATGTATGCATGTGTGCATGTATGTGTATGTATGTTAAGATAGGTAATAAGCTATTTAATTACTTTTAAATGTATGTATTAGAAAATATGCTTTTTTTTTTTTGATGGGTATGCAACATAAGTGAACGACAAGATAACCTGGACTTGTTATCTTTGAATATATGTATCCTGATTTATTGATGTCACCCCGTTAAAAATAAAATTATTAAAAAAAAGAAAGAAAATGTGCTTTTTAAATTAAACTATTCACTGCAGTTGTTAATAAAAAGGACCAATACTTCATGGTCAGTTACTTCTGATTAGGGTTCAGCCCCTGCCAGTAGAAGCCATTATGGGCAGAGTGAGAATCTTTCCATTAGAAAATCTTACAGTTAGGCCCTGGTTGATTGGCTCCAGTGGTAGAGCATTGACCCTGCATGTGGATGTCCTGAGTTCAATCTCTGGCCAGGGCACACAGGAGAAGCGCCCATCTACTTCTCCACCCTTCCCCCTCTCGCTTCTCTCTATATATCTATCTCCCCTCCTGCAGCCAAGGCTCAATTGGAGCAAGTTGGCCCCAAGCACTGAGGATGGCTCCATGGACTCCACCTCAGGTGCTAAAAAAAATGTCTCCGATTGCAACGAAGTAAGGGCCCCAGATGTTCAGAGAATCGCTCCATAGTGGGCATGCTGGGTAGATCCCAGTCAGGGCTCAAGTGGGTGTCTGTCTCTGCCTCCCCTCCTCTCACTTAATAAAAAATAAAAATAAAGTAAAATAAAATAAATAAAAAGAAAATATTACAATAAAAAATAAGGAAACTTTGATGAGACTAAAATGGAAGGGAGGCAGTCAATGATCTATATAATTAAACTAGTTGCTATAGAAATTAATAAAATAAGACTTTAAAATTTTTCTTCTAAAAGCTCAAATAACATAAAATCAGAATCCATAAAGTCTGAATTCATTATGGAGCCAATGACCAAATTCATTAATAACAAACCAAGTATTTTTTTGAAGGAAAAAAAATCTCACATTAGTTACATCACTTTACTTCACATACTTTCTTGAAGGGTCCCTTGACTAGAAGAATCAATAATGAGTAAAGAAAGTGAATTAAGCACCAAAGATATGTTACAGGAGACATTTCTGCCCCCACAACTATAGCTATTAATGCCATGACAGCTTGTTGAAATGGTGAACAAATAGAAGTGCACTGACTTCTTTTCCCTACGATTGCAAAAAAAAAAAAAAAAAAAAAAAATGACAACAGCCAACACAACAAACTTACTCAGTGTGAACAAATCAAAATTCTACCTATTTTTTTTGTCAATCAGCAAAATTCTATTTTTTGGTGTACTGCAGAATTTTAGAAACCACTCTTTGTGTGCCATGAGATGAAAAAGGTGGAAAATCAACTTCTTTTGGCACCTTATTCATTGACTTATATCAAGCTCATTTCTCCCATAATTTAAGAAAAATAAAATTTCCTAAAGAAAAAAAAATACTAGACTTCAGTTGCTGCTTTAATCCTTCTGTCTTTCATTCTTGCTTCAACCTACTGAAATCTGCTTCCTGTCTCTAAACTCAATTACTCAGGTAAAGCTTCTTTCACAAGATCTATTTCATATACATTTTTTTCTTTTTTTTTTTTTTTTGTATTTTTCTGAAGTTGGAAACAGGGAGGCAGTCAGACAGACTCCTGCATGCGCCCGACCAGGATCCACCCGGCATGCCCACAAGGGGACGGTGCTCTGCCCATCTGGGGCATCGCTCTGTTGCAACCAGAGTCATTCTAGCGCCTGAGGCAGAGGCCACAGAGCCATCCTCAGCACCCGGGCCAACTTTGCTCCAATGGAGCCTTGGCTGCAGGAGGGGAAGAGAGAGATAGAGAGGAAGGAGAGGGGGAGGAATGAAGAAGCAGATGGGAGCTTTTCCTGTGTGCCCTGGCCAGGAATCGAACCCAGGACTCCTGCACGCCAAGCCGATGCTCTACCCCTGAGCCAACCTGCCAGGGCCTCATATACATACTTCTTAATTCTGATTTAGTTGAGTTTCTCTTAAGCACGTAACCTTGTTTATCATTACCTGCTTAAATTTCTCTTTTTTTTTTCCAGATACCACATTTTTTGGTCCCTTTTGAACCTGTCTGACCATTCATCTTTGATTATACTCTTTTATATTTACAGATTAATTATTAGTTTCCTTCAGAATTCTACCCTTGGTTATTTTCATACTAATTACATACAGTCCTTTTGGTAATTCTTGTTTCTAACAACCATCCTATGGTAGATTGATTGCATTAAAAGTCCCAGTTCTTCATGCTTCCCTATATTCGCACCCTTTGTCATGTAACTTTGGAATATCCTGCCACTCTGACTCTGGCCCTGGCCATCCAAATTGTCAATGGGATGTTAGCAAATGTGACGGGCACAGAAGCTTGAGAGACTTTATATGAATGGATTTGCCCGCTCTTGCTCCTCTCCCACTGCCAAGAATAATCATGTGGCAGCCGGTAGAGAAGGGGAGCGTGTAGCGCAGAGTTAAGGCTCCCCAACTGCCTCAGCCAAAAGCCTTCTAAATGAGCAGTCAGACAGAGTCGCACGCAGAGAATGAGGCCAGGCTTCCCATGTTTCGTAGTTGTAAATCAAATAAATGTTCATAATTGTACGCCACTGAAGTTTTGTTGCTGTTTGCTGCACAGCATTACAATTGAAGTGTATAACTGAAATATACCTCTATGTGGAATGTAACAAATCTGTGTTTGCTTATAGTCTCTGAGCTTCGTGCTGCTGAACAGCTCGAGCCAAATGTCCCACCAGCATCTCAAACCAGCATCAGTAAAACTGATTTCATAACCTTCTCAATTTAATAAAATACCTAATAAAACTAATTCTACGGCAGGTTATGGCACCTGATCCAATCCAGTTAACCAACTTAGAATACAGAAGGCATCCCTGCCTGTTCCCTCTCCCTTATCCTTCATCATGTGATCCAGGGAACAACGGTTAGCAGTTGTGGGGTAGGTGTGCGTGTGTGATATGTTGGTGTGTGTGTGTGTGAGTGTGTGTGTGTGTCCTGTCACTAACTAAAGTTTGTCTCTCCCAAAACATTATTTGGCTCAAAACTATGTTATAGTTTTCATCTACTTATTCGATGAGGGATAATTTGAAATAAAAATATTGCACAGGAATATAAATTTTTGTGACAATTCTTCCCACATATTAGACAGGGAGTTGAGAGAAATGATTGATTTTTTTCAGCACTAAGAGTTGTTTCTATTTTTTAAAAAAATATAAAAGAACTGTGGACAAGTTTCATGATGCTATATGTTTCCAAAAACTAAAGTTTGGGGGAAATTTTTTGATGGTTTTTTTAAAAAAAAATTTACCCTTGGATATAGTTGGAAAAATTAATTTTGAAAAAAGATTAATAAATTGGCTACCAAGGTTGCATATAAGCTGAAGGTGATAGTGAAAAATAATGTTTTTAAAGCAGTATAACACACTGCTTTAAGGACAGCAGTAAGTCAGAGCACAGTAAATTAAAATGTATTAAATCCCATCTGAGAATGGTCAAACAATGATAGCAAAAGCAGAAGCAAGTAAGATAAAAAGCTATTTAGAATGCTGGGTCTGAAATAAGGAAAGCCTAGAAATCCTCCTGAAAGGAAAATGTTGAATGTTAATTTGTCTAAAAAAGCAAATGTACCTAATGAAAAACTTTGAGACAAATATGGACATAGCATCAAGGTTCCCAGGCTGTGTCTTGCAGCATAGTCTGAGTGAGCCAAACAATGTGATCTAAATAAACCACATGTTTCCTTGTTGTTTTGTTAAACTTCTAAACAACGTTTTTGTACCTAGAGATATTGCCTTAAAAGAGAGGTCCGAGCGGAGGAGGCAGGACATCATGAGTTGGAATTCAACAGACCTGGCTTTGCAGCCTGTGTCCACCAGTTATTAATTGTTTGATCTTGAGAAATTCTTACTCTTTCTGGACTTTGCTTCTTTACTGTTTATAGAAAAAAAAACTGTAAATACTCTCAGTCTTGTGAATATAAAATCAGGTGAAGTGTGTAAAGCATTTTCTACCGTGCCCAGCACACAACAAGTGCTTAATAAATCTCACCTGCTACTCCTACGCATTACTTTTATTAAATACTATTATTACTGACGATCTCTAAAATAATATGATTATTTATGATCTGTAGTACACATCTTATATTTGTGGTCAGCCAGCATCATTGAATTCCTTCTCCTACCTGTGAGAGCACCCACATTACAAATCCTGCCTTCAATATTTAGAGTTCCAAAATATTCTATTTCCCAAGATTCACTGCGGTTATGGTATAGACATGCAGCCTACAAGCCACCAGTCAGATGGATCCATGCCAGACCAAGATGCAGAAGTGAGCTGTGATAGAAAAAAAAAAAAACCGAGGGCCAGACACACAGTTTGATAATGCAGAACATAGTTTTAAAATCACCAAAAAGAGCCAAAGATCCTGGCACTGACAGCCGCAGAGGTATCGTTCCTAATTCCTGGTAGAAACAGTGTGTCTCTAGATCGGGAAGCGCTAGCAGCTCCCTATCTCAGTGCTGCTGTCCTAGAAGCTGTTCCTGTAAACTTACCACACAGGACTATTAGAGAGCTGGAGAAATAGACTACTGGCAACCTGATATCTCTTAATAAATCCCTTTCAGGTTAAAACCAAAGTGGCTTCTGATGTCTGTAACTAAGAGTCCTGACCCATTGAGTTGCCAACCTGGAACCAAATTCACACAAAATTCTGTCTTGTTTGGCATCTGTGGATGGCACAGCTCTGTGGTCATTCTGGTAGACATCAGCACTACTGGACGAGGAGGCACTCTCTCTCACTGGGAGGTTTCTCTGGAGAATTGCACAGCTGTAGCAGATGTAAAGGCAGCTAAGAACAGATACCTCTTGAACCAGCAGAGGAGGAGAAAAGAAAAGGCTCTTGCACTGATGGCTGAGCATCAACAGGATATGATTCTCTAGAGTTTCTTTTTCCTTTCTTTTTTTAATTTTTATTTATTTATTTTTTTTGTATTTTTCTGAAGCTGGAAATGGGGAGAGACAGTCGGACAGACTCCCACATGCGCCCGACCGGGATCCACCTGGCACGCCCACCAGGGGCGATGCTCTGCCCCTCTGGGGCGTCGCTCTGTCACAACCAGAGCCACTCTAGCGCCTGGGACAGAGGCCAAGGAGCCATCCCCAGCGCCCGGGCCATCTTTGCTCCAATGGAGCCTTGGCTGCGGGAGGGGAAGAGAGAGACAGAGAGGAAGGAGAGGGGGAAGGGGTGGAGAAGCAGATGGGTGCTTCTCCTGTGTGTCCTGGCTGGGAATCGAACCCGGGACTTCTGCACACCAGGCCGACGCTCTACCACTGAGCCAATTGGCCAGGGCCAATTTTAATTTTTTTGTGTGTGTGACAGAGACACACAGAGAGAGGGACAGATAAGGATAGACAGACAGGAAAGGAGAGAGATGAGAAGCATCAATTCTTTGTTGCGGCACCTTAGTTGTTCACTGATTGCTTTCTCATATGTGCCTTGATGGGGGAGGAGGGCTACAGCAGAGCAAGTGACCCTTTGCTCAAGCCAGCAACCTTGGGCTCAAGCCAGCTACCTTTGGGCTCACACCAGCAACCATGGGGTCATGTCTATGATCTCATGCTCATGCCAGCAACCATGCTCAAGCCAGTGACTTCACGGTTTTGAACCTGGGTCCTCTGCATCCCAGTCCGACTCTCTATACACTGTGTCACTGCTTAGTCAGGCTGTAGAGTTTCTAATGCAGCTTCATACCACCTCTGTGTGAATTGCAGGCATCAGAGCACTTTCTAAAAAAAAATTTTTTCCAAGAGACCCAAACAGGATTGAAAAATAGATGCTTCACTGCAGTCAACAAAACTGGTCATAAGCGCACATCTTTTGGGAACAGTTCTGAGTGTGGAACAGGGAAACAATAGATATATGTGCTTATATCTTGCTTGAATACCATGCTGTACCCACCCTTCTTCTTGCGGCTCAATTTTGTGCTTTGGCTGGTGGCTCATGAGGAAACACAAGTTGCATTTGGGGAGTTTATTTTAATCAAGCTCTTTAATACAAACAGTGAGAGGAGATCGCGCTCTCAGAAATTAAGTTTGTTAGTCTACTAGAGGGTATTGATTCTTCATCCATACAGTCATTGGGAGGTACAGAGAGTTCATGTAGAACTGAAACAATAGCTCACAGACTGCTAGAATACACCATGAGACATAGTCACTTACCTGTTCTTTTCTAACCTCCCATTTATACATCACAATGTCACACTTCAACTGGGTTGATTTGCCTTTACAAAGCAATATGAAAACCCATTCCCAGCCAGAATTCGAACAGAGTCAGTTGAGTAGTACTTGGTCTGACCACATAACCAACCTTTGGTTTAGTTTCTCATCCCTCTTCTAATAAATCCTGGCCAGGGGAACGATTAAATTTTCCCCATGTGGTATGAGCAATAGCAACTTCTCCAAGAGAGAGTAGATTAGGACACAAGGCACGGCAGACATGGCAGCACCTGGAACTACAAAGTTGTTTTCATGGTCTGCCAAGTGAACACTCACCCAGGAGAGTTAAAAATTGTTGTGCTGCAGCCTTCTACTCTATGGACTAATTACAACTTTTTGACATTTTGCTAATGACCCTGGTAAAAAATCTTGTGTTCTCCCCCTGCGCAGATATAAATATAGACTGTCAGAGATCATTTCTTTTGAGAAGTATATCAATAATAAACTGTAATATTTGTAGAGCTGAATTTTCCAAATTCCACAGAACATTAATCTCATATATATTACACTCACAAAGGGCTCCATAATCAACTAACCTTCAAGATGTGATGCTGAAGTCTAAAGAGATTAACACGCTGTCTTGAAAAGAGGAAGACGTAACCTAAATGCGGCCTAGTTACCCAAGAATGAGATGACTTCTGAAGACCCACGCCTGGGAGAGCGATGTGAGAAGAGAAGCATTTACTGCGGCAGACAGCAGGAAAAGTGCGTCAGACTTCTTATGAAAATATAAAATTCTAAATGCTGCGGTATACTGTGCCAACTCCTACAACAGAACTTTTGACATTGGCTGAAACGTACCACTAACATGCTAAATAAGTTTCTAATGTCTAAGAGATGAAAGAACAGAAAGCCAATCAAAAAATATTGCCTGTCAGCTGGGTGTTCTGGATAGACAATGCTCCCCAACTTGAATGGCATACTTAGGGATATTTGAACAGATGGTGACATGAGTCGATTTTCGTAAGACTCATCAAAAGGAAGGGAAGAAAGTCATTGCATACTTATTAGAACAATGCTAAGCTTTTATAACATACAAATTATAATAAGTCAAAGACAATAGTCATTTATTCCTTGCCTACAGTAAGTCCATAATGAGAAGGACTGTGATAGGAAAGAGCTGCTGGTTACTGAAATGCATCATAAAACCCTGTAAGAATGTCCAGTTCCCAGGCCCTCGGGGCTGTTTTATCATACTGACTGTGCCTTACGAGAGGGTTGTACTCTGAGCAAATTGTTGCCAGGACATGAAGTGGAAGTCACCATCATTGTGTTATTTCATTTTAATTAGGACTACATTATTCTGACATGTAGCAATATATTTCTATTTATTCACAAAAAGCACGCAATTGCAAAAAAAAAAAAAAAGGTCAAGAGTCACTCTGGCTCAACTGTGATAATCAAAATATTTAACAATTGGTCCAACATAAGCACTGGGAGCCGTAGAGTTGCCAACTAATTAGAAAGGGAGCTAGCTGCCAACCCTGAACCAATTCAGACCTGCTGATGTCAACCCTGTTCTCTGCTTATACCTGGAGGAAAGTGGAGTAATCCTCAAGGTACCTGTGAGCTCAGGCTACAGGAGTTTTTGAATATTAGGTGAAGAACCAGTTATACCAGCCATCCTCAACTGTAATCATTACACAGTTTCTTTAAGCCAAAAACCTCTTCCAGCCTCCAGTTCCTGAATGGCCTGAAAATGAATGCATTGAGTCTGGGAGTGTCCTATTCAGGGGGAGGTGCCTATACCTCAAGGAACCTCTGTGGAGTTAGCTCAGCATCTTGATTGGGAAAGAAAAGAAGCTTATTCTATGTACCAGAGTCATCAATATGATAGGGGTCAGAAATTATTCACCTTCTACCTGGGACACAGGAAAGCAAACTCCCGAATAGGCCCACCTTGTTTGGCAGATGGCAATCAGGACCACAGAGAGCCAAGTTCAGAAAAAGTAGATGAGTATCCCAGTGAGATGTTTCTGTCCCCTTTTCTAACCCTCCATGAAGGGATTTTTCTGAGATAACAAAAACTAGTCAGGGAATGTGTCAGGGGTCACATCCTAAGTCCAAGTTGTGTTGTCTTTAAATAGTAGACAATGTCAGTGCTCCACCCAGATCTTCTCCAATCTCTATTATACTGTTTCCATGCACCTGCACCCCCAGATTTGGAGTGTTTTTTAACAGGTGGGACCTGTAGCTCTTTGGAAGAGGTAGACTGCCCTTGGGCCACTGGAGCCTTCTTGCCTACAAGAAAGTACCTGAGCAGAAGTACCTGAAAGTTTGCCTGATCAGGCAAAGTGGATAGAGCATCAGACTGGGACGTGGAGGACCCAGGTTCGAGACCCCGAGGTCGCCAGCTTGAATGCGGGCTCTTCTGGTTTGAGCAAAGCTCACCAGCTAGAGCCCAAGGTTGCTGGCTTGAGCAAGGGGTCACTCCGTCAGCTGTAGCCCCCTGGTCAAGGCACATATGAGAAAGCAGTCAATGAACAACTAAGGTGTTACAACAAAGAATTGATGCTTCTCATCTCTCTCCCTTCCTGTCTGTCCCTATCTATCCCTCCCTCTGTCTCTCTCTCTGTCTCTGTCACAAAAAGAAAAAAAAAAAAAAAAGAAGAAGTTCTTGGAAGTTCATGTTCTCCTGGATCAGACTTCAGCCAGCTAACATGTGTGGGTATTTTCTCTCACTCAGCTCCCTTGCCTTGACTTGTGACAATTCTGACTTGTATTTGACCTCAGATTCCTACAAAGGATCAAGGCAAAGCTGCCCTCTTTAGAATTTTTCCTGAGACCTCATCCTTCCTTAGCTTCTTCATCTTTCTGTCCCAAGTCACCAGCCTTTACTTGTTTTCCTTGGACATTTGTATAATAAATCACTTGCACACAAAACTCCACCTTAGTATCTGTCTGCTTTTGGGGAACGTAACCTAAGACCATGGGCATCAAAAGGTGATTTGACTGTGGGGAAGTAACTAACATCTGTAGATTCTGCAGAAACCTCAGGAATTCATGGCAGCTTTGAGAAGTCGGAAGTGGCTAATCCTACTTCGTCCTTTAGAAACACGTTAAACGTTACATAGAATTTGTTCTATGCAAAGAAAAGATAAATGATATTTTTACTTTAAAATTGAAATAATCATAGATTCCTCTATCTTATATCTCTCTCCCTAAGATATCTAGTAAATAAGAAATCTTTTAGTTGGAGACAAAAGCAAAATAACTGTGTCTCCTTTACTTTCTAGTAAATAGAACTGAGAAGGTGTACAAGATAAATATAAGATCCAAAAAGGCCTTCAAGCAAGTACATTTAATTAGCTGAACTAATAGAGGGAAGAAAGACCATATGTAATCCAAGCCAAGAGATTATCCAAAAATAATTTATATTTGCTCTACTTAAGCAAGTTCATTTTCCTATTTGTCTTTGCTTTAGGCGAATATCCAGGTGAGATATTCTCTCCTGAGTACACAGCTGGGGCCAAGAAGAATATGGCCAGAAACACACTAGCCCGTAAAGGCCTGGTACCCATTTGCCATAGTGAGTGCAAGAAGCAGATTTGCTTCATGTGGATTATCAACAATTGAATCCAAGTAACTTAAAACATTAAAAATAAAGATATTTCTCAATAAATTATAATTTGGTTGGAATTATTTTACAAAACCAGGAACAGAGATGACGTAATGACTCTGGATACCCAATAAGTCTCTTTCTAATCAGGAACTATTAAAAACAGGAATGGAAATTTCCAGACAGCAGCTCCATTTTTTTACTCCATAAGAAAATTCTTAATGGATATGAGAATACAAATGAAACATTTGACATATACGTTTTGGATGTAAAATTGGTAACAATTGGCCTTGGCCAGTTGGCTCAGCGGTAGAGTGTCGGCCCAGTATGTGGAAGTCCCAGGTTCAATTCCCAGTCAGGGCACACAGGAGAAGCAACCATCTGCTTCTATACCTCTCCCCCTCTCTCTCTCTCTTTCTATTTTCCCTTCCCTCAGCCATGGCTTGAATGGTTCAAGCAAGTTGGCCTCAGGCACTGAGGATGGCTCCATGGCCTCGCCCTAGGTACTAAAATAGCTCAGTTGCTGAGCAATGGAGGAATGCCCTAGATGGGCAGAGCATCACCCCATAGAGGGCTTGCAGGGGGTGAATCCCGGTTGGGGTGCATGTAGGACTCTGTCTCACTGCCTCCCCACCTTCCACTTAACATAAAAAAAAAATTGGTAACAATTTTAATGAGAAAATAGTTTGCATGACTTACTGTGGTCAAGTTATTTTATTTATTTAGATGATATTTTGGCTTATGATAGAACACTGAAATTAAAATTAGATTCTCTATTGTGGAAATTATTAAGTTAAAAACCATCACAGAAAAAAAGACCACCATATTTAAACTCAATTATAAGAATGAAAAAGTGTCCCAGGAAATAATTTATTTAGCATGCTTAATTAGTAATAAAAGAGTCTTTGGATGAAAGTAGGCCATCAGAAGGCAAAGTTGGATGTGTCTTGTTGGTTTTGAGAAATTTAGACATTAATATATTGCAGTGTTTATAGTTAGAAAATAAACTCAGGACTTTTGAAAAGCTAAAAAATTTTCAAAAAGAGTGCAAGGAAAGATTTTACTAGAGAAGAATTACTGAATTAATAAGATTTTTCATTTATAATAAACAAAATAAGCATCTGTATCTTTATCTTATAATGTTTACTTTGATAAGGTAGTTCAGTGAGTATTAAAGGGAGAGAATGCATTTGCAATTAGTAAGTAGGTTATTATTTTGATAACATATCTTTTTGAAAAGTCTAATGCCATTGACCCAGGCACATCCTTGAGCAGGACACAATACCACAAGAGGATACATAGTTTTACCCATGAAGATTTTTCTGTTTATCTTTTATTACCCCAGGATATGAGGATTCTAAATCATTGACCATCTCAGAATGAGAGTCATCGCCTTAGCAGCCCACTGTTACTGACGTGAGTGTGATATATTTCTCTGATATATTAAGTGGAAGAAAAGTTGACAGACACAGAAATCAATACATTAAAAACTGTTAGTCCTTGAGATTGTTTTATACAGAAATTCAATTCAAGTATTGAACGCCTACTATGTGCTCAGCATTCTTCACAATGCTGGGATATAGGTGCTCTCCTAAAAAGTTTACAATCCCTTATTTTTAGTTCATTATTTTTAGTTCATTAAACACCATCTCCCATCTCACATCTTTGCATCACTAGACATTTAGTATTAGGATATATGATAGGTGTTTAGAAAATATTAAATAAGTAAATCAATCAAACAATCAATGGTTCCTGCCCCAAGATTTATTACACACATACAGCCTGCTTCAAAACAGCATTTACAGGCTGAAATAAGATCAGTGCAATTTCTTTTAAATATTGATATATCTCTGCCCAAAAGAATTCTATTGTAGCCCTGGCCGGTTGGCTTAGTGGTATAGCGTCGGCCTGGCATGCAGGAATCCCAGGTTCAATTCCCAGCCAGGGCACACAGAAGAAGCTCCCATCTGCTTCTCCACCCCTCCCCCTCTCCTTCCTCTCTGTCTCTCTCTTCCCCTCCCGCAGCCAAGGCTCCATTGGAGCAAAGTTGGCCCGGGCGCTGGGGATGGCTCTATGGCCTCTGCCTCAGGCGCTAGAATGGCTCTGGTTGCAACAGAGTGACGCCCCAGATGGGCAGAGCATCGCCCCCTGGTGGGCATGCCGGGTGGATCCCGATCGGGTGCATGCGGGAGTCTGACTGCCTCCCCATTTCTAACTTCAGAAAAATACAAAAAAAAAAAAAAAAGAATTCTACTGTAGTCTTATAAAAATAAAAATATCATGAAAATATATTTGCCGATCTTATATTAGATAAGAGGTTAATGTCCAGAATATATATTTTTAAAATTCCTGCAATTCAACAACAAAAATCAAACAATCCAATTTTAAAAATGGGTAAAGGACTTGAATAGACATTTTTTTCATGGAAAATAAAGAAATAGTCAAGAAGCACATAAAGGATGCTCAGTACCACTAATCAAATGCAAATCAAAGACAATGAGATACTCACCAGTATGACTACTACTTAAAACAACTGGGAAATAACAAGTATTGATAAGAATGTGGAGAAACGGCGACTCTTGTACATGGTGGCAAAGAAAAAAAAAAAGGAAATTAGTACAATTGCTGTAGAAAACATTATAGCAGTTCCCCCAAAATGTAAGAATATAATTACTGTAAGATTCAGCAATTCTACTTTCCTGATATTCAAGTCTCCTAAAGAATTGAAAACAGCCTGACCTGTGGTGGCGCAGTGGATAAAGCATCGACCTGGAAATGCTGAGGTCACCGGTTCGAAACCCTGGGCTTGCCTGGTCAAGGCACATATGGGAGTTGATGCTTCCTGCTCCTCCCCCCTTCTCTCTCTCTGTCTCTCTCTCTTCTCTCTCTCTCTCCTTTCTAAAATGAATCAATAAAAAAATTAAAAAAAAAAAGAATTGAAAACAGAATCTCAAAAAGAGATTTGTACCTCTATGTTCATGGCAGCTTATTCTTCGCAGCCAAACATGGAGACAAACCACATGTCCGTTCATGGATGGATGGATAAACAAAATATGGTAACTACATACAATGGAATAGGATTCAGCCTTAGAAAGAAACAGAATTCTAACACATGCCGCAACATAGATGAACCCTGAAGACATTACACTAAGGGGAAATGCCGGACACAAAAGGACAAAAATTGCATCATTTGACTTGTAGATGGTACAGAACGTAGTCAAATTCATAGAAGTATAAAGTAGAATGGTAGTTCCCAGGAGTTAGGAGAGAGGGGGAATGGGGAGTTGTTTAATGGGTATGGAGTTTCAGTTTGGGAAGACCAAGTTCTGGAGATGGATGGGGGATGTCTGCACAACAGTGTGAATGTACTTTCTTTTCTTTTTTGTGGCAGAGACAGAGGGAATCAGAGAGTAGAACAGATAGGGACAGACAGGAAGCGAGAGAGATGAGAAACATCAATTCTTCATTGCAGCTCCTTAGTTGTTCATTGATTGATTTCTCATATGTGCCTTGATGGGCGGGAGAGCTTCAGCAGACCGAGTGACCCCTTGCTCAAGCCAGTGACCTTGGACTCAAGCTGGTGAGCTTGCTCAAACCAGATGAGCCCGTGTTCAAGCTGGCGCGACCTTGGGGGTGTCGAACCTGGGTCCTCCACATCCCGGTCCGACGCTGTACCCACTGCACCACCACCCTGTCAGGCTAAATGTACTTTCAATGCCACAAAACTGCACACTTAAAAGTGGCTAAAAATGTTAAATTTTATGTAACGTATACTTTACCACAAGTTTTTTTTTTTTTTAACGTTTTAAAGATATGTACCCTCGAGGGCATTTGTTTTAAAAGCAATTTGAAAGCAATTAGAATGTATTGTTTTCTACGAAAGTATATTTAATGTGCAGAAAGAAAAATAATTGTCAGTTTTCTTCTACGTTAAACTATGATTCAGGAGAGATGAAATAAACACACTGAGAGCTGTCACAGGAAACCTGTGCTGGATATAAACGGGCCGTGGAGACTTCACCCCAGTCGACTGTTTAACGGGAGAGAGGCTGAGCTCAGCTCCAGGGAAACTCAAGGCAGGAGCGTATGTAAGTGCTGGACTGAGCTGGGGAAAGTATGGGAACATGTCAGCGGAGAACTTGGTCATAAATACACTTTTCAACGGGAGGCGGAGGGGCCCAACATCTAACAGGGGTCCCCAAACTTTTTACACAGGGGGCCAGTTCAGTCTCTCAGACCGTTGGAGGGCCGGACTATAAAAAAAAAACTATGAACAAATCCCTATGCACACTGCACATATCTTATTTTAAAGTAAAAAAACAAAACGGGAACAAATACAATATTTAAAATAAAGAACAAGTAAATTTAAATCGACAAACTGACCAGTATTTCAATGGGAACTATGCTCCTCTCACTGACCACCAATGAAAGAGGTGCCCCTTCCGGAAGTGCGGCGGGGGCCGGATAAATGGCCTTAGGGGGCCGCATGCGGCCCGCGGGCCGTAGTTTGGGGAACCCTGATCTAGAAGAAGCCTGTCTAGAGTTTAGTCGATCTGAAAAAAATATAATGGCTGACTTGGTTAGAGTAAAAGGGGGGGGGGAGATTATCACCATTTATTCTCAATGAGAAAGCTATTAAGGACATATTTTAGCAAGACTATAATTGAACCAGGAAGGGAGGAGTAGGAAACAAGAAAAAAATGCTGAATAAAGAAATTGGTAGACACATTAGTAAGTTAAAATAACCATTAAGTATAAACAGGATTTATAATAAAAATTAAAAATTGGAAGAATTTACAAATGAGATGGAACCAGATACATATTAAAAACAACATGCAATAAATTGGAACCAGGCTATTAGAGTTGAAACCTTCTAAGATCTCTGGTAGCATATGGAAGTATTGATATATCTGAGAATTAGTCAGGTGCTTGAAGGTAACTGTCAAAACACAAAAGGAAAATAAACTCTTTTCTCATCAGTAGAGGACAAAGGGGACTAAATAATGCTACAACAATCAGAAGTCTACAACTAGATATGCCAACAGAAACAAATGGGCCAACAGGATCTCGGAGAAAAGTCTACTCTCCCTAGCCAGAGGATCAGCAACAGGGCAACCCAGCAAAACAGAAATGGGGAGAGAGAGTCAGACAGACTCCCGCATGCGCTCGACCGGGATCCACCCGGCACGCCCACCAGGGGCTACGCTCTGCCCCTCCGGGGCGTCGCTCTGCCGCGACCAGAGCCACTCTAGTGCCTGGGGCAGAGGCCAAGGAGCCATCCCCAGCGCCTGGGCCATCTTTGCTCCAATGGAGCCTTGGCTGCGGGAAGGGAAGAGAGAGACAGAGAGGAAGGAGGGGGGGGGGGGTGGAGAAGCAAATGGGCGCTTCTCCTATGTGCCCTGGCCGGGAATCGAACCCGGGTCTCCTGCACGCCAAGCTGACGCTCTACTGCTGAGCCAACTGGCCAGGGCCAAAACAGAAAACTTTTAAATGCTCACCTCTCCGACTTAAACACTGTGGAGGGAAATTGTGGTCCCACAACCATTGTGTCAGCAAAGTTCTAGCTGGGACCTAGACTCCTACTCTCCCCCCAGGTGTAATGACCACCCCCCATCTCTCCCAAGGTGGTATCAGAAAAAATTAATAATAATAATAAGGAGTCAGGAATTTCATCCCAGTCCAGCTAGCATGTGTGCACGTGCATGTAAGCACATAGACACACACACACAGTGTCTGTGAGGGTCATGCTGACAACTCGGGTAGGGCTAGAGAAGGCTGAGTGGGGAAACCAGGTGTTCATCACCTCCCCGCAGTGATGTGGCCCCCCGCTCACCCTGAGCTCCCGATCCCGTCAGCAGCAGTAACAGTATGAGTGATATCATTGAAAACCTAACGAGGGGCCTGACCTGTGGTGGCGCAGTGGATAAAGCATCGACCTGGAAATGCTGAGGTCGCCGGTTCAAAACCCTGGGCTTGCCTGGTCAAGGCACATATGGGAGTTGATGCTTCCAGCTTCTCCCCACCTTCTCTCTCTCTCTCTCTCTCTCTCTCTCTCTCTCCCTTTCTCTCTCCTCTCTAAAATGAATAAATAAAATTTAAAAAAAAAAAAGACATACTTCTTCCTTTAAAAAAAAAAAAAAAAGAAAACCTAACGAGGAACCTGAACTCCTACCCCTTACCCGACAGTTAAACAAACTGTGGTATATACCCATACCATGGAACACTACTCAGCAATTAAAGGAAAAATACTATTGATACAGGTGACAACCTGGATGAATCTCAAGGGTATTATGCTCACTGAAAAAAAAGACAATCTCCAAATTGTACAGGCTGCATGATTTCATTAACAGGGTGGGCAAAAATAGGTTTATGGTTGTAATACAAATAAATAATATAGTAATAAATAATAATACAAAAACAAACTCTGTGTTTTGCACACTCACAACCTCAAACCTTTTCGCCCATCCCTGTATATAGTATCTTCGAAGTGACAGAATTGTAGAGATGGGGAGCAGATTTGTGCTTCCAGGGGTCGGAGATGATGGTGCAACCAGGTGAGTGTGGCCCTAAAGAGGCGGCACGAGGGAGATCTTCGTGGTGACTGAGCCGCTCAGCTCTGTGTCTTCAGTGCAGCGGTGGTGACACAAATCTGCACAAGGGAGGAAGCTGCATGGAAGTACGCCGTTTATTTCACCATCATTAATTTCCTGGCTTTGATACTCTTCTATGATTATGTAAGACATAAACAGTAGGAAAAACTACTTAAAAAGGGTACATGGGACCTCTCTGTACTATTTTCACAACCACCTGTGATCTATGATTATTCCAAAAGGTACAATCAAAACTGAATCTAATGAAAGGCAAGAAAGGGTAAGAAAAAACAAAGACATTGCTAAAAAAAAAAAAAAAAAAAAAAAAAAAAAAAAAAAAAAAAACGCAGGTAAGGTAGTAGAAATATACAATTACAATTAATTAAAGTAAATTGATTTCCCTACTAAGATCAAGATTCTGGCCTTGCTCAGTGGCTCAGTGGATAAAGCATTGGCCAGACATATAGACATCCCAGATGTGATTACTGATCAGGCACACAGGAGAAGCAATCATCTGCTTCTCCCCTCCTTCATCACCCCCTTTTCTCCCTCTTCCCCTCCACAGCCAGTGGTTTGATTGGTTTGAGCATAGCTCTGGACACTGAGGATAGCTTGGTTGGGCTGAGCATGTCAGTCTCAGGCACTAAAAATAGCTTGGTTTTCTAGCATCAACCCAGACAGGAGGTGCAGGGTGGATCCTGGTCTGGGTACATATAGGAGTTTACCTCACTAACTCCCCTCCTCTCATCTAAAAAAGAAAAAAAAGATAAAGATTCCCTTACTGATTTAAAATAAAATGAATTAATCCATGTGTTGTTTATAATAAATACTTAAATTATAAAAACATAGAAAATTTGAAATTAAAAAGCTAGAATATTAACATAAGACAAAATACCACTTAAAGATAAAAGCGTCATTAAGATAAAAGTTAGTCATTACCTAAGGATAAAAAAGGAACTAGGGATATTTAACAATACTAGACCTATATGCATTCTAATGGCATAGCTTCAAAATAATGACAAAATTGATAGCAGTACAAGAAGAAATTAGGAAAACAACAATCATAATGGGAAATGCTTTAAAACAGCTCAACAACTCTCTAAAAATAATATAAAATTTTAAATACCTCTCTGAGGATATAATAAAGCACACAGATAAAAACAGTCCTAAGTATTTATAATATCATATTTAAGTAACATAATAAAACACAGACATGGAAAATAGAGACATGTCAACAGCGTAACTAAAATCTTCAACTTAAGTGTAAGGAGGCAAATAAACATCCTACCAGGTGTTCCCAAACTACAACCCGCGGGCCACATGCGGCCCCCTGAGGCCATTTATCTGGTTCCCGCCGCACTTCCGGAAGGGGCACCTCTTTCATTGGTGGTCAGTGAGAGGAGCACTGTATGTGGCAGCCCTCCAAGGGTCTGAGAGACAGTGAGCTGGCCCCTGTGTAAAAAGTTTGAGGCCCTTTGTCTGAGAGGTTCCACTTCTACCAAGGATGCCGAGAACTAGAGAGAGCATTATGTCCAAATTATAAAAAAACAGAAAAATACGTTCGTGGGTACTCAGGTGGGAGAGTGGAAGCGAGGAATGATAAATAAGGACTAACAATAAAACTGCATAAGGAATCATATTGGGTATATATTCTATGACATGCAAAATATGTCTCACAAAAAAACTTTGATACAGACTATTGCCCCTATCTTACTGAGAAAATCTAAATAAATTGCAAAACCCTAGCCCTTCTTAAATATCTCAAACAGGGGTTACGAGGAAACAAAGCACCCAGTAGTAGACTGAAAATAATGACTGCAGCTGCAAAGTAGTAACGCAGCTCAGCTCCTTGCTTTGGAGGGGAAAAACTAGCTGCAAGAAATGCACATCACACATGTAAAAATGTGTAACTCTAAAATATTTATTTATAAGATTAGGAATAACATTCGACATTGTTCTGAAAATCCTAGTCAGCAAAATTAGGCTAAATAAATAAATAAATAAAATATCTAAAAATGATAAAGAAGCATAACTTCATATTGGCACATGATATCGTTGCTCTTGGGATGTCTAAAAAAGATCTACAGAAAAAGCAGTAAGAGCATTTATCAAGGTAAGGAAATATAAATCAATATACAAAAATGTATTGTATTGCTCTATGTCAATAGTTAGAAATTGATTTGTGTGTGTGTGTGTGTGTGTGTGTGTGTGTGTGGCAGAGACAGAGAGAGAGATAGAGAGAAGGACAGATAGGGACAGACAGACAGAAAGGCAGAGAGATGAGAAGCATCAATTCTTCCTTGCAGCTCCTTAGTTGTTCGTTGATTGCTTTCTCATATGTGCCTTGACCGGGGAGCTACAGCAGAACAAGTGACCTCTTCCTCAAGCCAGTGACATTGGGCTCAAGCCAGTGACCATAGGGTCATGTTTATGATCCCACGCTCAAGCCGGCAACCGCAATCAAGGTGGTGAGCCTGCACTCAAGCCAGTGACCTCAGGGTTTCGAACCTGGGTCCTCTGCATTCTAGGCCAATGCTCCATTCAATGAGCCACTGACTGGTCAGGCAGAAATTGATTTTTAAATGTTTTAATATGCCATTTACAATAACAGAAAATACTGAATACCTAAGAATAATCCTCAGAAATGTGTAGGATTTTAGAGACGTTAAAGAAAAACTCAATAAAAGTGGAAGAGTAATATGTTTATGATTTGGAAGATTCACTATAGCAAAGACTTCAATTCTGTCTGCATTGATTTAGGGATTCAGATCCTTTGTCAACAGAAGAAATGAAATTCATGGGGCCAAGGGAGAAGAAATTTTGGAGAAAGGTCTAAAGGTGTAAGAGTATGAGTTACAAAAAAATAACTTCTCAGATACTGGAAAGTTTGGTTTTGGGATTCATGAACACATTGATCTGGGGATCAGATATGACCCAAGTATCAGTATCTATGGCCTGGACTTCTATGCGGTACTGGATGGGCCAGGTTTCAGCATCGCAGACAAGAAACACAGAACAAGCTCCATCGGGCCAAACATAGAATCCATAAGGAGGAGGCTGTGTGCCTCTTCCAGCAGAAGTATGATGGGATCATCCTTCCCAGCAAATAAGTCCCATTTCTATCCAAAACACAAATAAAATATTTTCAGTGAAATGTAAACTAAATAAAAAAAATTCAAGGCCCTGGCCGGTTGGCTCAGCGGTAGAGCGTCGGCCTGGCGTGCGGGGGACCCGGGTTCGATTCCCAGCCAGGGCACATAGGAGAGGCACCCATTTGCTTCTCCACCCCTCCCCCTCCTTCCTCTCTGTCTCTCTCTTCCCCTCTCGCAGCCAAAGCTCCATTGGAGCAAAGATGGCCCGGGTGCTGGGGATGGCTCCTTGGCCTCTGCCCCAGGCACTAGAGTGGCTCTGGTTGCAGCAGAGCGACGCCCCGGAGGGACAGAGCATCGCCCCCTGGTGGGCAGAGCGTCGCCCCTGGTGGGCGTGCCGGGTGGATCCTGGTCGGGCGCATGCGGGAGTCTGTCTGACTGTCTCTCCCCGTTTCCAGCTTCAGAAAAATACAAAAAAAAAAAAAAAAAAAAAATTCAAGAGAATGTCCATCAAATTCAAACTTTTTTTGTGAAATTAAACAAATCAACTCTGAAATTTACATGGAAATAAAAAAGGCATAGACTAGCCAACACACTTTCTAACAAGTCAAATGAGATCAGTGGTCTTGCTCTTCAGGATATCAAGGCCTGTTCTAAACAGGTACAGTAATTAAGCCAGTGCACACTGTAGTGGGGTAACAGTCCACAGACAAGTGGAAGACAACAATTACTGAAAAGTAGAGCTAAAATAATTCAGACCCTTGTAATATGGTAAGTATAGCTCTGAAGATTGTTAGGAACAGACGTTTTCAAAAAAATGTGAAAAACTGAACCAAACCACTTTTAGTAGACATGATAAAAAAAGATATTTAGCATAGAAAAATATCTTGCTGCCCTATGGCTAGGAAATGATTTTTTAAGTAGACTTAAAGAGCATTGATCATAAAGGAAAAGATAAATTTACTTACATTAAAATTAACAACATCTGGCTACCGAAAGACACCATAAAAGGAGTAAAATGTCAAGAGACACAGCATGAGAATATAACTTAAAGCCAAAGAACTTACACTTCAAATACATGAAATTTCTAAAAATTAATATGAAAAGACAGAAAACTAAATTTTGAGTGAAACACTAGAATAGGCATTTTACACACACACACCAAAAAGGAAACTCATATAAACAATAAGTGTATTTAAAAGCTGCTTTTATCAATTGGTAATCAAAAATGTAAATTTAAGAACAAAATACCATTACTCACATTATATTAAAAATAGAGACAAACTCAAATAGTGGTAAGGATGTAGAACAGAAGAAACTCACAGACTGCTTATAATAATATAAATTGGTATAGACACTTTGGAAAACAGTTTGCCATTATCTATTTAAAAAAATGACCATATAAATACCCTATGACCCTGAAAGCACACTCATGCCTATTTATACATAGTAAAAATATCATATTTATATGCCAAGATGCATACATACAAATGTGCACAGGAACATTATTTTTTAATAACCCAAAGTTGAAAAAGCCCAATTGCTCAACATTCAAAATATAGATTTAGAAGAGTAAAATATTTATTCAGATAAAAGGTTTGGGAAGCTGGAGAACAGAGAAGATGGAATCATACTAGATAACACATCCCCAACAGAAGGGATATTGACTCCAAGAAAACAAAAATTGCTTTTTGGGAGGTGAAAGAAAAATCTTTCTTTGTGTCCAAAGCACATATACACTGTATACACACAATACATTAACAAATATTCTATATATCTGTGGCCATTGAAAATTTGGGTGTGAAAATGAGGAGGCCAATGAGGGGGAAAATAATGTCTAAAAAGGCTTCTTAAAGAAGTGATCATGCAAAATGGTTGAGGGATATTGAACTAAGCAATGAACAGAACAGGATGGAAATAATATTTGCATGGTTTGAATTAACTATGATGACTATTGCTTATGGTGACTGAGACAAAGGAGAATGTGAGCGAGAAGGGATATGTGATAGTAGTTATTTAGTACCAGATAGATAATTGTTCAATTGATAGCCCCAAATGTTATTTAACTGGAAGTTTTAGTATCTCCCCAGAGGACAGTTTCTCCAGCAGTTTACTGCTACGTGAGATGCTTTAAAGGTGTGGCTAGTTACAGGGGGAAAGGGGTGATTGGACCATCTTAGGGTGACTGGCAGCTCTAGAGTGAGGCAACTTGGACTCAGCATAATCACTGGTGCTATGAGCCAGTACTGGATCCAATGGGAAAGGTTCTTTTTATAAAGAATTCTAGGGGTTATCATGAATGCAGGTTGCATTCCCCAATTGTTATTCTTGAAAATGAAAGAAGAATGGCACAATTAAATTTGGTTAAATATGTATGTATTTAGTCAAAATAATAACTGTTTCAGACAATCAACGTAGACTTTATAATCAAAGCCAGACGGAAGTGGCATTTAAAGAGAGTCTCAGAATAAGACAATGTTGAATAAAGCTCACAGTAACGTAGAACTATGAGCTGACCTAAACAGTGAATAAAAGAATAGACTTCCAAAATGGTCCAGCTAGGACTCTGGGTGATACTGAAGCCCAGGGAAGGTAAGTGACTTGCTATGGTTGTAACGCCAGTTGTCAATGAGGGGCTGAACCCCTCCGATCTCCTTGTGAGTACTTCTCCCAGTAAATCAATTATATAGCCTCTCAAAGGACTTCAGTTGTCATTTTTTTCTATTAAATAATTAGTAGAAAGATGATTTTTTTTCTTATTTATCTTTCAATTTTTAGATTGAACTGGTATTGACAAATTAATTCAAGTAAGCTAATTTAAAATCACCTTTCAAAGAATAACCAAGAATTATATTCTTTGATATGCACATCAAGATACTGGGAACTCTGTACTTAGAATACATAAAAAAAGTCCATAATTCTCATTGAAGAATAAAAATATAGTTATTATAATATTCATAATAGAACATATTATGGCATATTCTATTACTTCAAAATATGAAAAACTCAGAAAAATAACCTGTTAAATAACAAGTTTAAAATAACTAAAGACTGCTCTTTGAATAAAACAGATTGTGATTATTCTCCCAAATAATTTACATAGATTTGAGGATACTATTTTAAGCTGTTTATTAGACAAAGAGGAAGGAATGTGAGGTAGCATTGGTCTTTAAAATAGTATAAAGCAAGCAGAGCTGCAGTATCTGTGAATTAGAAACCCAAATCAGAATTGATAAAATGCCTATTGTTAAACTTAATGAGCCTAAGAAAAAGGCAAGTAAAGGATACAGATTTAAAATGCATTATTGAGTGAAAATGGAAAGAAGGAAAATTTTTCAAGAGTCATTCTTTCCAGTAGACACTGCTGTTACAGCATTTTGTTGATGATGAAACATAAAGTAAAAATGGCACATAACAGCAGATGGGACATTTCTATTTATGATGGCAGACTCATCCATTTATTGTGCTGTTTCATAGCAAAAGAAAGTGTAGGTCATAGCAGTCAACTCTGAAGAAAATCCTCAAGACATAAAATCAGAGGACCTGATGGGGATAAACCAGATTCCTGCCGCTGGGCAAGTGTGGTCTTCATGGTTCCTTTTATCAATGAGATAAAGTCTATCAGTGGCTTGTCCAAGATGCCACAGGCAACATTAAACATCTAAGCAGGAGAAGTAGAGACTTAATAGTTAACCAGTTACTTGTTGATGTGCTCTACATAGAGTTTGAACCTCATAAAAATTTGCTGCGGTGAAAACTTTTTGCCTGCAACGACAACAACGAAATATCAAGAGTGTACTAAATCGATACTTGTCCTTGGAGCACACCTATGCAGCTCATTTCCTGTGAATTTGTTACATGTAGAAAAAAATGCCAAGAGAAGATAACGGATTACATGGGCATTCAAGCATCTGTCATTGCCAGCAGTTCTTTTGGGACAATATGCTAAAAGCAAATCCTTAAAACGTCGGCATTGCTCCATTGGGTGTATAAAATAATGATTCCTATAACAAAATACCAATTTTTTGTTGTTTCTTCCTTTGAGGAAATTCCCAAGATGAACTACTTTAAAATACTTGTAAGCACTAGGATAGTGAGAAAGGATGTGTGCCCAAATTTCACTGCCTTTTGTGAAACCCTAGCAATGAGTCAATTTCTTTGAGTAAAAACTACACCCAAGAAGAAAAAGACTCAATACCTGAAATGTCTTGGTCAGGGAGTGTTCTGTTTTATTAAATTTCTGATAGTCTTAGGTTTCTTTCCAGGTACTGGCTTACAACTTATAGCCCTTTTGAGTGAACATATATTTGGAGCCAACACTATAAATGTCAATTATCATTACGTTATTTCTTAGGATTATAAACAATCCCAACTTCTCCTTTGGATTCTGCTTTATGGATCTCAGATCTCAGTTTATTTTCTATTTGCCTTTTCTCGTTAATGTCAAATGTAAAAATTATTGCCCCTGGGAGGGTTCCAGTTAGTTGAAATTTTTCTATACTCTATCCACTTTAAAATGTGACTTGAAATCAAAATACAGTACATCTAACAAAAAATGTAAATTTGCTTTGTTTATGAATGCAAATTTCCTTGATTGTCATAAAACCATTATGAAATAAAATAATAAAAGACTGAAACTCAAAAAGTTTAAATCACTTTTTTTAAAGGTTTTATTTTTTTTTATAAATCTTTTTTTAAAATTATTTTTATTTATTCATTTTAGAGGGGAGAGAGAGAGAGAGAGAGAGAAGGGGGGAGGAGCAGGAAGCTTCAACTCCCATATGTGCCTTGACCGGGCAAGCCCAGGGTTTTGAACCGGCGACCTCAGTGTTCCAGGTCGACACTTTTATCCACTGCGCCTCCACAGGTCAGGCTTAAATCACTCTTGACTCTACTCTTACTATCCCTATCCAATCTGTTAGTAATTCCCTCTTGTTCCATTCTCAAAAGAAACCCAGATACCAACTGCTTTTTACCACTTTCACAGGCAGTGACCTCCTCTGATCCACCATCATCTCTCACCTGGATTGCTAAAATAGCCTCCCTAGGGTGTCCCTATTTCAAAGTGTCCCTACCTCTAAAATCAGCAACAAGTACAATTATTTTAAAACATGAACCAGATCTTGTTACTCTTCTGCCCAGAACCTTGCGGCAGATCTCATCCCACTTTGGATAAAAACTGAAGAGAGCCCCCACCATGCTCTACAAGGCCCCACCTGCTCTGGTCCTCTGTGTCTCGAGTATATCATCTTCCACAATTTCCCCTTTGTTCACCTTCTTATGGCCACCTTAGTCAGCCTGCTGCTCTTCAGAGATACATGGCCTGCTTCTGCTTTGGACCCTTTGAACTGGCTTTACCCTCTGCTGGAACACTTCTGCCTTCAATATCCACACTGCTTCCTCCCCACCCATTTGGAATCTGCTCAGTTCTCAGCTTTTTGATGAGACCTATCCTGACCACCTTTCTAAAATTTTATTTCTCCTCACACTCCAGATCTCCTTTATCTTAATTCTCTTTGTTGTTTCTTTTAACAATAATTCTTTTGATTTGTTTTCAATTTTTCCACCCTGTTTGAATGGAAACTCGTAAAAGCAGGGTGCAGCATTAATGCATCGTAAGTGCCTAAAACAGCTACTGGAACACATCAAGCTCTCAGTAAAAACCTGGTAGGTAAATACATTAATGGAAACATATATATGAGTACGTGACTGCATTTTTTTCTTTGTTGTTGCTGTTGTTTCTTTTTTGTTTTGTTTTGTTTTGGCTAAACGGGTTAGTTAAAATGGCACTGTTGTGATCTGGGACTTTCTTTTATTTGGGATTTCTTTTCTCATTGAGCCAACAAACGACTTGTGAAAAGTGAAAAATAATATAATTTCTAGAAGTAGTCTATGAAATCTAGACTGTTCAGGATTTTCAATGTATAAAATATAGTACTGAATTTAGCCATGGCCCCTGAACCAGAGAGCATCAGAAAATGTCTCCTTTTCTCTCACAAGGTTAAGGCGAGAAGGACTCAGTGAAGTAAAATTGGGATATTGAGGATTTCATTAAATTTAAGAGACAGGTCAAGACCAGAAATTGTCCAATGCTCAAAACACAAAACACATTGCTCATCACAGGCTAAGAAAATATATAGAGATATTTCTGATCAAACAGTCTCTGTTTTCTCCTGTGTGAACATGGAGCCCCAGGGTCATGTCTATAGGAAGAAGGCCTCATGGAATCATAATAAAAGCTTTAGGGAATGTGGAACAATTATATCCATTGTCATTAAAAATTAAGCATGTACTCCCATTCTTATAACATCCCCAAACAAAAACAAAACAAAAACAAAAAGGGTGGGGAGGAAATAGTAGGATTTTATCCTACAAAAAACTTAGGACATTATGCGTTTTAATTAATATGAAGACCATATTGACAGTCTCTTCCAATCACTAGCTCCTGAAAACATTTAAACATAATATTCTAATAAGTTCCTTATATTGATTTTTTTCCTTGAAGCTTAATAAATTAACATTGGCTTGCCTGACCAGGTGGTGGTGCAGTGGACAGAGCTACGGATTGGGATGCAGAGGACCCAGGTTGGAAACCCCAAGGTCACCAGCTTGAGTGCAGGGTCATTGGCTTGAGCATGGGATCATGAACATGACCCCAGGGTCCATAGCTTGAGTCCAATGTCGTTGGCTTGAGCATGGGGTCACTTGCTTTTCTGTAGCCCCATAGTCAAGGTACACATGAGAAAGCAATCAATGGACAACTAAGGTGTCACAACGAAGAATTGATGCTTCTCATCTCTCTCCCTTCTTGATCTCTCTCCCTTCTTGTCTGTCTGTACCTATCTATCCTTCTCTCTGAGTCTTTCCCTGTCTCTGTCAAAAAATGAAAATTTGCTGATGGAGAGCCATGATCATCTTAAATCAGCTTTTTACTAAAAGAATGTTTATAATCAAATCATCTTAAAAACTGCAAAAAGTGTTACAGTACTGGCAATGGGCAATCGTGTAGATATTCTCTTAAAGGTATATTGTCCCAATGACTCTATTTTAGCATCAACATCTTGATTTAAGAAGACACACCATGGCCCTGGCCAGTTGGCTCAGTGGATAGAGCATTAGTATGGCATATGGACGTAACGGGTTCTATTTCCAGTCAGGGCACACAATAGCAGCAACCATTTGCTTCTCTCCCTTTCTCTCCCCCTTCTCTCCCTCTTCTCCTCTCATAGCCAGTGGCACTATTGGTTTAAGCCTCAGCCCTGGACACTGAGGATGGCTCAGTTGGTCTGGAGCATGTAAACCTCAAGCACTAAAAATAGCTTGGTTGATTCAAGCCTAGGTTCCCAGACAGGGGTTGCTGGGTGGATCCTGGTCAGCATGTATGCGAGAGTCTCTCACTATCTCCCCTCCTCTCACTTAAAAAAAGACATATCATATTAGAAACCTTACCTGTAAAGCAGGGGTCGGGAACCTATGGCTCGCGAGCCAGATGTGGCTCTTTTGATGGCTACATCTGGCTCGCAGACAAATCTTTAATAAAAAAAATAAATAACATTAGAAATATAAAACATTCTCATGTATTAGAATCCATTCATTTTCTACCACTCATGTTCATGGTTGCAGGTGGCTGGAGCCAATCACAGCTGTCCTCCAGGACGACACCAAATTTTTATTGGATAATGCATAACGTACACGGGTCATGGCTCTCACAGAATTACATTTTAAAATATGTGGCGATCATGGCTCTCTCAGCCAAAAAGGTTCCAGACACCTGCTGTAAAGGAATCAGTAGGAAAAAAACATTTAAACATTCACTTGATTTTAGCCAACAACATAAGCTTCTCTTAAAGAAGGTATAGCCTTTTAAAAATTCCATTTGTGAAATATACCGTCTAGTCATAAAATCTGGTAATGTAATCCATAATTACAAGGTGTGCCTGACTATTGGAAAAATAAAACACATCTGCCTACAGTTGGTCAATTTCTTTATTTCATATTCTTCAAGCAAAGAATATTTTCAAGTCCTTCCACAAAATAATATTTTTAGGAAAAGCTGCAATAAACTTTGTTCACACAGAAAGTCAACACTTCTGTAGTAGGAAAAGCATGTGGCTTTTTACATTAGACAGACAAGGGTTCAAATCCTGGCTCTATCATTTATTTACCATGTGATATTTGGTATAAGTGAGTCTCAGTTTTCTCACCTGTAATATGGGGATAATAGTGACTTATGCAATGCATTGTTTATGGTTATTATCAAATACATGTAAATCATCTTGTATACAGAAAGTGCTAAAATAAATGGAAGTTAGTATTGCTCCTGTTCTAAAAAAGAAATCATACTGATATGCTAAATATCTTAATAGTCTAGAACAGTGGTTCCCAACCTTTTTTGGGCCATGGACCAGTTTAATGTCAGAAAATATTTTCACAGATGCAGCCTTTAGGGTGGGACGGATAAATGTATCACGTGACCGAGACAAGCGTCAAGAGTGAATCTTAGATGTAACAGAGGGAATCTGGTCATTTTTTAAAAACAAAACATTGTTCAGACTTAAATATAAATAAAATGGAAATAATGTAAGTTCTTTATTCTTTCTCTGTGGACCAGTACCAAATGACCCACAGACCGGTACCGATCCGCAACCCAGGGGTTGGGGACCACTGGTCTAGAAGATATAAAGAGGACATATCTGATGAAACAATTATAATTTCTTTGAAAGGTTTTTTCATTTGATCTTTCCTGCCTTTTCTCAGTGTTGTCAGCCTGCTGTGGACTGCTGTCTTTCATCTGTTCATGAAAATGCCTAAGACTCCTTCTCTTCCCCATCCTAACTCCAACATGCTTGGTTAATTAGCCTCCAGACTGATCTACCTTGTAATACATCTCTTTGATTATGTAATTTCCCCTGTCAAAACCCTTGAGAGCCCTGGCCGGTTGGCTCAGCGGTAGAGCGTCGGCCTAGCGTGTGGAGGACCTGGGTTCGATTCCCGGCCAGGGCACACAGGAGAAGTGCCCATTTGCTTCTCCACCCCTCCGCTGTGCTTTCCTCTCTGTCTCTCTCTTCCCCTCCCGCAGCCAAGGCTCCATTGGAGCAAAGATGGCCCGGGCGCTGGGGATGGCTCTGTGGCCTCTGCCTCAAGCGCTAGAGTGGCTCTGGTCGCAACATGGCGACGCCCAGGATGGGCAGAGCATCGCCCCCTGGTGGGCAGAGCGTCGCCCCATGGTGGGCGTGCCGGGTGGATCCCGGTCGGGCACATGCGGGAGTCTGTCTGACTGTCTCTCCCTGTTTCCAGCTTCAGAAAAATGAAAAAAAAAAAAAACAAAAAAAAAAACAAACAAAAAAAAACCCTTGAGAAACACCCAGTTATGAACCAAATAAAATCAAGACTTCTGAATCTGATATTTGAGGCTCTTTACAACTTGCTTTTTAAATCTGATACCACTCCATTCATCTACATATACCCTATACTTCAGGCAATCTGATAGCCACTGTTCCAACCATACGGGGGTGGGGAAAGGGTTAAAAAGGGTAAAACAGAAATGCATTTGGGGTGAGCCTAGATTAAGAAACAGATGTGTTAATTTGGTAGAGATTTACCACTAAGTCTCCCTCCAGGAAGAAAAAAAATTAATTTTTCTCTATAGTCTGTCTTCCTTTCTTAGAGAACTGAGTAGTGTTCATTAAAGATAGGGATTCTATTAGGAGATCTTAGGTGGGATGCTTAGGGTTGACGTGATTTTGGTGTTATATGAAAGGACACACACTCTGAGAACCTTTGGCCCAGGGTGAGAGGAGCAGCTAAACCTACCTAGGGGAATTTTCCATGCTCGTGGAAAATTTCACATCAGAAAATGCCAAATGCCCAGCAGGGGATGATAAAGTCACTAGTTAAAGCTCAAAGGGCAAACATTCTCAAATCATGGTCAAAGTGACAAGAGCAGGCTCTCACTTCCTATCTTTCATGATGTCACCTTTTTGATTAACCCTTATAATGAAATATGACTTTTACCGTGTGATTTTAGACTGAAGTCTAATGCAAAGAACATTGGATGCTCACTCATCGAAACCATAGTTGATGTTCACAGCAGCATCCCTTGCTGCCATGGTGATGGCAGCTTTCATAACGTCTCAAACAAAAATCTGAAGAACAAATCAGGCTCTCAATTATTCGTGTTCCCTGGGAAACCAGGGAAAGTTCCAGCAGTTGAAACACTTAGTGTTGTACGAATAACACCCAGTATGAGCCTCCCAGCCTCTACACATTTGTTATGCTGCACTTTGTCCTGTAACTTCCACTGTTAAACCCCTTCCCCATCTCCTGGACCCAGCTCAGGGGCATACCCATCAGGAAGCACCTCTCATTCCCCACTCCTTTCTCCTCCTTCGAGTTTTCCTCTAGACTGTAGCACAATCTTGTACTGATTTGTTCTCATGTTTCAGTCTTGTGGGTTGTGTATTGTAATTTCAGTATTCCTCTACAGCTCATACTACAGGGCTGTATACAAGAATCACTTAGTAAACCTTGGCTACAGAAATGATTCAAAACAAAGGACATGTCAGCACCTCAGGTCATTTCTTGGAATTAAGGAAGAAAATTTGAGTGAGTCCTGAAATCGGAGCAAAGGACAATGAACTAAGTGAAGGAGATATACAGGGTGGGGCAAAAGTAGGTTGAGCCACTGTTTAAATGGGAAATAATACAATACTTAATAAATAATAATAGAGAATGAACACCGTGTTCCGCGTATATACAACTGAAAACCGACTTCTGCCCCTCCTCCTAGTAAAGTATTCTCCAGGCAGAAACAATTCCATGTGCTAAGGCAGGGAGGTCAGACACAGCACGGCATGGCTGGGAAACTAACAGAAATTTAGCATGACTGGAGCACATCAATATTTGCTCGCATTTCAGAATACACCAAGGAGTAAGCCTGATTGCCGAGATAAATTATGGAGAATATTTCTCATGCAAGAAAATGCTGGTGCTGACATATGTCTCCTATACCATTCTGGGGTTAAAATTATCTCAAAAAAAAAAAAACCCAGCTTACTGGAAATAACTCCCATCATGGCTCTAAATACCGTGTTTCTTGCTTCTTTCTATTCTCTAAATGGAAAAGAACTGATAACACTTCCAAGCCACCAGTCAGAAACCTGTGAGATTTCAGAAATAGCTGTACCACTCCTAAAACCCACCATAACTCCAATGCCAGCCTTCTCTCCTAAGCAAATAGGTTTGTGCTTCCAAATGCATTCATAAGTAAGTCATCTAGAACTCAGAACACTGGACACCATGGGGGAGATGGCAGTTACTTTCCATAGCTCATCCTGGTCTTTAGGCTTTGGGCTCACTGATTTTCTCTACTATACTCTGTGCTATCTCCTATTCTTTTTCTCTCTTAACTTCAGCTTTTACTGAAGTCCCATAGTCTTCATTGAAAGTCACACTCACATGTGCATTTATCCAAAGCATCCTTTTATATAAGTAAAATTTCTAGAATCGAGCATTTTCAGTAAACCCAATGTCATCTGATGCCTTGCCAACACAGTCTGTTATAAATATTATACATAATAACATAAGAGTACATCTAGCATTTTCCACATTCATAAGTTATTGGTACAATAAGGTCAAAGTCTCAGGACTGTTATCCATGAATGTCAATGAAATCAGACTAACATTGGCAGAAAGATTATAGTTGCTTTTGGACCTGCCTCATCTCTCTCATAAAACTGTAAGCTCCTTAAGCTCCCCATTTAAAGTAAGGAATGGTTTTCATTCATTGCTCTACGTCTCATTGCACTTAATAACAACTAACATTTAATGAGCCCCTACTAAGTGCCATGCATTTTGCTAAGCATTTTCCATGTATTATCTCAACCCTGATAAGGTAAATATTACCAACATCATCTTTATGTTACATTTAGGCAGGTGAATTTACCTTCCCACGGCTATCTAGCTTATTAGTGGCACATCCCAAATTCAAATCCAAGACCATTAATTAATTCCATGTTTTTTTCATTCTATGTTATATTTGACATTTCTCACCTACTACAAATACAATAACTTGCATATTCAATGATTTATTGAATAAGGAAATGAGAGTTGATACACATCAGATAAAATTCCTTATTTCAGTTGTCAGCAGTGGAGTCAAAGGATCCTGAAACTAACATTCTATGCTACATAGCAGCCTGGCTTATCCCTCATCCACTTGTAACATAGTTGTTCTAAGGAAATTGACCTTTGTATCATGTTGCTAAATTAGTTCACTCTCAATAATTCTTAGCATTAAAAAAAAAACTATACAAAGAAGTTATTGCCAAACTGATATACAGACTCAATGAAATTGCAATGCAAATTCCAACAAGAAAATTCCAGCAAGTTGTTTTGAGGATACCGACAAACAGATTCCAAAGTTTACATAGAGAGGCAATAAACCCACAATAGCCAACATGATGTTGAAAGAAAAGGACAAAGCTGGAGGACTGACACTACCTGACTTCAAGACTTACTATATAGCCACAGTAATCAAGACAGTGTAACACTGGTAAAAGAATGGACAAATATCAGTGAGCAGAGAGCCTAGAAACAGAGGCAGAGAAAATAGTCAACGGATTTTTGACAGAGGAGTAAAGGCAATACAATGAAGCAAAGACAGCCTCTTCAACAAATAGGACTATAACAACTGTACATTCATAAGACACATCTCATAAATATATATACTTAGAACTCTTAAAACTTAACAATAAGAAAACAAAATGATTAAAAATTGGGCCAAAGACCTTAACTGACACCTCACTAAAGAAGATATGCAGATGACAAGCATATGAAAAGATGATTCACATAATAGATCATCAAGAAAATGAAAATTACCCTGGCCGGTTGGCTCAGCGGTAGAGTGTAGAGCCGGTGTGTGGAAGTCCTAGGTTTGATTCCCGGCCAGGGCACACAGGAGAAGCGCCCATCTGCTTCTCCATCCTTTCCCCCTTTCCTTTCTCTTTATCTCTCTTCCCTTCCTGCAGCCAAGGTTCCATTGGAGTAAAGTTGGCCCAGGTGCTGAGGATGGCTCCATGGCCTCTACCTCAGGTGCTAGAATGGCTCTGGCCACAATGGAGCAACACCCCAGATGGGCAGAGCATCACCCCCTGGTGGGCATGCTGGGTGGATCCCGGTCAGGCACATGAAAGAGCCTGCTATCTGCCTTCCAGCTTCTAACTTCGGAAAAATACAAAAATTTAGAAAAAATTAAAAAAAAATTAAAACTACCATGCAATACTACTACATAACTATTAGAATAGTCAAAATCCAGAACACTGACAACAGCAAATTTTGGTAAAGATGTGGAGCAATAGAAACTCTCGTTCATTGCTGGTGGGAATGCAAACTGGTATAACAACTTTGGAAGACATATTGGCAGTTTCTTATAAAACTAAACATATTCTGACCATACAATCTAGCAATAGGGTCCCTGGGTATTTATTCAAATGAGCTGAAAAATTATGTCCACACAGAAACCTGCATGTAGATGTTTACAGCAGTTTTATTCATAATTGACAAAACTTGAAAGCAACAAAGATGTCTTTCAATAGGTGAATGAATAAATAAATTTGTTACACCCAGAAAATGGAATATTATTCAGTGCCAAAAAGAAATATGCCATCAAACCATGAAAAGTCCTGCAGGAATCTTGAATGCGTATATCTAAGCTAAAGATGGTGATCTGAAAAGGTTACATACTGTATGATTCCAAGTGTATACGTTCTGAAAACAAACTATGGAGACAGCAAAATATCACTGGTTGCCAGGGGTTGGATAAGGGGTAGGATAAATAAGCAGAGCACTGAGGATTTTAAGGAGAGTGAAACTACCCTGCATGAGACTACCATGACGGATACAAGTCATAACCCAATTGTTCAAACCCACTGGATGCACAGCACCAAGAGTGAGCCCTAACGAAATCTATGGGTGATTATGATGGGTCATATATGTTTACCAATTGTAACAACTGCCCCCCTCTGGTAGGAGAGTATTGATAATGAGGTAGGCTGTGTGTGTGAGAGAACAGAGGTTATAGGGGAATCTCTGTCCCTTCCTCCTAATTTTGTTGTGAATTTTAAACTACTCTTAAAAAACTGCAGTATTCCATATGTAGGTGGGACAAAAAAGTGAGACTAAGAGACATTGATAAGAGTGTGGTGGTTATGGGGGGAGGGGGGAGAGGGAGAGGGAAAGGGGGAGCGGGAGGGGCACAAAGAAAACTAGATAGAAGGTGACAGAGGACAATCTGACTTTGGGTGATGGGTATGCAACATAATTGAACGACATGATAACCTGGATATGTTATCTTTGAATATATGTATCCTGATTTATTGATGTCGACCCATTAAAAAAATAAAATTAAAAAAAAACAAAAACTGTTTTTTTAGAAAACCAACATAATACTAATTTTTAGAACTAGTATTTGTGATTATAAGATATTTCCATTATTTTCCTAGTCAACTTTTTAAGTCAGTTTTCCAGTATTTTATTCTAAAACGTTTTTTGCTTGTAAGGTCTACTCTCAAGATTATATAAAATTCCTTTCTTAAAAAAATTTTTTTAACTTTCTACTGGTAAAGCAACTAATTTTTATTCAAGGAAGAAGTAGCTCTTTATATATTTTATTTGTCATCCAAACTTGCATCATTTTTAAAAATCATTACTATTTCAGGTAAATAAGCCTTATTTAATAGGCTTAGCATTTACAAACAATTAGTTGTACAGCTAGAGATAATATCTCAGCATTAGTATTACTCAGACTCGACAATGCAAACAACTATTTGCATACTTATCCTCAGATTTCACACATATCCTTCTTAAAGCAGTTTTAGGAAAAACATGGCCTTTCTGAGATTTATGTCATTAAACATTAAATCGATTGAATAATACTTCTTTATAAGTCTTGATATGACTTGAGCTTCATACTCAAAAGACGCAAAAATATCACTCCAAGTTTATAAACTTATTTGAATATTGTAGAATCTTTGGATTTCAGACCTCTTCCCACATCATTGTAAAGAGCTTAGATAAACAGTGCTATCCCAAAATCATATTTGTTTTTTACTTTTCCCAGCCCTTGAGACTGCCTTCACAGACAAATCTTAAAAAAGGAAATCAAGAATAATTCACACAATTTCATTATTGCCTTTGTACAGGGTTTGTATAATAGCCACTCAGACTAAATTTCAAAGACTTTTAAAGGAATTCATTTTTTGTCTATTTCAGATTGGACACAGGTCTAAATTAGCAGTCCAGTCCTTGGCACTAGCTAAAACAAAATAAGACACAGTAACTCACATCTTTTTTTTTTTTTTTTCTGACCTAGCTGCACGTCCTTTCTCCTTCTTCCTTATCTATGCAGTCATGCGCCACATAGTGGTGTTTCCTTGGTCAATGACAGAGCACATATAGGACAGTAGTCCCATAAATTACAATGGAGTGAGAAATTCTTATCACCTAGTGACATGGTAGCCATCCTAATGCAGTAACACAATGCATCACTCATGTGTTTGTGGTGACACTGGTGTAAACAAACCTGCTGAGCTGCCCGTTATATAAAAGTATAGCACACACAGTTATATACATTATACTTGATAATAATAATAAATAACTGCTACGCGGTAATATATTTACTATGCTATACTTTGATCATTATTTTAAAGTGTGCTCATTCTACTTATTAAAAAAAAAGTTTGCCATAAGAATATGCCATGTTCCACCTGCAGCAGCCTCATACATCTCGTGTTTACTGTGTCTACTGATTGCATCATTTCTCTTGTGCTTGATTTAATCTCCTGTTGTTTTATTCATCATGGCCCCCAAGCTTTCAAAACCCACTGCTAAGTTTGCTACTAAGAAGCCACATCAGTCCTGGCTGGTTGGCTCAGCAGTAGAGCGTTGGCCTGGCGTGCAGGAGTCCCAGGTTTGATTCCCGGCCAGGGCACACAGGAGAAGCACCCATCTGCTTCTCCACCCCTCCCCCTCTCCTTCCTCTCTGTCTCTCTCTTCCCCTCCCGCAGCCAAGGCTCCATTGGAGCAAAGTTGGCCCGGGCGCTGGGGATGGCTCTGTGGCCTCTGCCTCAGGCGCTAGAATGGCTCTGGTTGCAGCAGAGCATCACCCCCTGGTGGGCGTGCCAGGTGGATCCCAGTCAGGTGCATGCGGGAGTCTGTCTGACTGCCTCCCCATTTCCAACTTCAGAAAAATACAAAAAAAAAAAAAAAAGCCACATCAAGTGACGGACCTGGAAATGAAATGAAAAGTGAGTGAGGACTATGATAATCAATGCAAAATCAGTGATGGTTACCGCTCGCCAGTCAGGCAACTCCCCTTCCACCACAGCTGTGATCTTGAGGGACAAGAACGGAGTAATGGCAGCTGTGAAAGGATCTGCTTCCTTGAAGGGACTGAGACATTTCTGAGAGGGGCCCATACCAAACATGGAGAAACTTCTAATGATCTGAGTTGAAGACCAGACACACAAGCATATTCCTCTTGGGACCATGATAATCATGACCAAAGAAAAATTTTGTTTACAGTGTTGAAAGAAAAGGCTGAACCTAACTATATACAATGTTGAATTTACTGGTGGTTTCAACAATTCAAGAACTGTTATGCATTACGCAATTTGAAAGTGAGTGGTGGATCTGCAAGGGCTGATGCGAAGGCAGCTGAAGAGTTTTTGGAAACTCTTGATAAGCTGATTATGAAGGAAAATTACTTGCCAGAGCAAATATTCACTATGAGGCAACCTCATTATTCTGGAAACAGATGTCTGAAAGGACTTTCGTCCATAAGGCCAAGCCAGTACCAGGTTTCAAGGACTTTATGGCAGGATAACCATCTTGCATGGGGCAATGCTGCAGGCTACAAATTGAAACCTTGAGTGATCTAGCACAGGGAGAACCCTAGGGCCATCAAACATCATACCCACATTCCCGAGGCACTACAGGAGCAATAAGAAATCATGGGTCCTCTTTCCAGATGTGCTCCTGAACTGCTATGTCAGCAAAGTGGAGAAGTACAGTACTGTTTGTATAATAACATACCTTAAAATTTTTTGCTTGTTGGTGACAATGTTACCAGACATCTTCTTTTTGTTGGTGTTTTTCATCCCCATCTCAAAGTGGTGTTTCTCTTTCCAATTGCTCCTTCTTTGATCCAACCAACGGGTCAAGGAGTTATAGCAGCTCTTAAGACCTGCTACCTGAGGAGGACCTTAGCATTAGCAGTTGGTCCCTACTATCAGGAGAGGAGCAGCCTATAGGGGCTGAGACACTAGTCAGGAGGGATATGGTCAAGTCTAGTACATTGGGCTATCTAGGAGCAGTGCTCAAGCAAATTGCATTTGCGCAAGCTCTTCTAAATGATCCTTATTCTCAACAGAACTTAAAAGAACACTGTTCTGTATATCACATGCATGTGACATATGCATTTGGAGAAATCAAGGCCCAATGTAAATAATTGCCCAAGATCCAACATCTCTTTTGGAGAATAATCAGGTCTAGTTTCCAGCCTTTTTTGTTTCCATCATACAAAATGAACCCATAAAGTAAAAGCAAGTTTTATATAGAATTATGAAAGGTTATTCCATAACCATTTAGTCATTTAGACTTAATAACAACAATCTAAATCAAATTTGCCACCTTTTATATAGAGTTATTAAAGGTTATTCCATAACCATTTAGTCATTTAGACTTAATAACAACAATCTAAATCAAATTTTCCAATTCACTGTTAATATGACACTAAGGTAATGGTGTTAGAGAATAAATTGAAGAAGAGTTACTTGGCTTGGAAACTCTCAAACTTCAGAAACATGAATATGAATAGTTCTATACATTATACAAAAATAATCTCATTTACTATGTTCATTCAACATGACCCATTCTTGTATTTAGAAAAAGATTTTCTCTGCCATTTATTAAACCTTGATGACTCAATTAGGATACAATTATATAGTTGTTGGCTAAAGCAGTTTTCCTGAGATATAGATGAAGTTAGTGCCTTTCATTGTCTCACCAGCTGCAAATTCAGCTCACTTAAAAAAAATTACCCCACCAGCCTGGATTAAACACATGCATGCTTAGCAACACACTTTTAATAAATAATTTTCTTCAATGTGTGAGATGTAAAGCCTTCTCATACTAATATTTCTCCATTAGAAATTTGGAATAGAACACCACAGACTGCAGGGCATTTGGAGGCTACATAGCCCCGAGTTCCTAGAACAGGAATCGAGACTTGGAAGAAGGTCAGTGCAGCGTTGTTCACAGTGGCCAGGACATGGAAACAACCAAAAAGCCCATCAATAGATGACTGGATAAAGAAGATGTGGCACATATACACTATGGAATACTACTCAGCCATAAGAAATGATGACATCGGATCATTTACAGCAAAATGGTGGGATCTTGATAACATGATACGAAGTGAAATAAGTAAATCAGAAAAAACCAGGAACTGCATTATTCTATACGTAGGTGGGACATAAAAGTGAGACTAAGAGACATTGATAAGAGTGTGGTTACAGGGGGAGGGGGGAGAGGGAAAGGGGGAGGGGGAGGGGCCAAAGAAAACAAGATAGAAGGTGACAGAGGACAATCTGACTTTGGGTGATGGGTATGCAACATAATTGAACGACAAGATAACCTGGACATATTATCTTTGAATATATGTATCCTGATTTATTGATGTTGCCCCATTAAAAAAATAACATTATTTTTTAAAAAATTTGGAATATATTTTTTCATGCACCACCACCTTTTCAAAAGAATCATAGAGAAAGGTCAACAATATTAGTATTGAGACAAAATGACTAAAAATACACATAACTTAAAGCCCAAACAGCTGAAGACTTTTAGTATGAGGTATCTGAGAAATAAGAGAATGAATAAATGAATAAAGAAATGACTATCTCCCATGGATAGCAACTAATCAACCCAAGTAGCTTTCCCTCTCTCTTGAAGAATTTAAATGTGTGCAGCAAAGGAGAGTTACAAAGACAGCAGCCAGAAGGAAGTGAAAGTCATAATTTAAGGTAAAGCAATGAAGTTAAGGTGAGTCAATTGGTCAGTAGTGTAAAATAAACAAGAATAGAATCCAAGGAACATTCTGGAAGAGAAGAGAAGCCAACAGCAGAAGCCATGACCAGGCAGACACGCAACGGTGGGTTAGTAGAAAGGTGAAGCAGAGCTGTCTAGCACAGTGGCACTTTTGTCCCTGGAGCCACTGACAAGGTATTAAAGGATTGCTATCAGCAGATGAGGAGCAGCCTTGTTCAGAAGTGTGTGAAAATCTCAGCCAAAAGGCCTGAGAGTCACATGAGGTTATAAAGGGGCAGCTCCCTTACCCTAAGGAGGGACTTGCTCTGTGGTGTAATGAGCTCCCCATGGGATCAGCCTGGAGCTCATCTCCAGCTTTGCTTTGCACCTTCTCTCATGCCTCTTCCCCAGACAGCATTCCCTCAAAACGCCTGCAAAGGAATCCCACCTCAGGCTCTGCTCCTATGGAATCCAACATAAAACACCTACTAAGTGCCAGACCCAGTGCCAGGCGCTGGGAAAACCATGGTGAACAACAGCCGCTCAACTTTTCCACGTGGAACTTCTGAATTTGATAGGAGACAGGAGTTGCACAATTAACAACAAAAAGTAGTTAATTATAAGTTCTACTGTTTTGATAAAAGAAACTTACATCATCAAGGAAAGGTAGCATCTGGAAAACTACAAAATCCAGAGTAAACAAGATTCCAGGATGATTAAAATCAGAGTTACCACTGAAGATGTTAGATAACCATGATTGAGGAACAGAGAGTACATTTTGGTCTTCATTTATGCACCATTTATTGAACATAACTCCAGGCTCCTACCTCAAGTTCAAAATAGCATAATTTTTCCTTCACAATGCAGACTTTCTTCTTTTTTCTGTTAATCCAAAGAAATATATTTTAAAAGAGAAACTCAGAAAATTTCTGCATAATAAATGACACACGTGAGAGAATACAGTAAGTAAATACATGAGGAGCGAGGGCGTGTGTAAATACACGAGGGAAATATTTAGTACGTACTAAATCCACATGTTTTTAGTAGCTTCTACAATGAAAACTGAAACGCAAAGGATGCAAAGTTGTCACCGTGTACTGAGGTAGCTAGCGTTCCCTAGCTACCTGGGTAAGTAAGCATGATGATTAAATAAAAGTATTTCTCAGCCCTGGCTGGTTGGCTCAGTGAAACAGTGTCAGCCCAGGTTGGATTACCGGTCAGGGCGTACAGGAAAGGCAACTAACTATCTGCTTCTCTACCCTTCCCTCTCCCCCTTCTCTCTTTTCCTCTCTCCTCTCCTCCCTCAACCACGGCTTGAATGGAGCAAAGTTGGCCCCTGGGCACTGAGGATGGCTCCATGGCCTCACCTCAGGTGCTGAAGTAGCTTGATTGCCAAGCAATGGAGCAGCAGCCCCAGATGAGCAGAGCATCGCCTTGTAGGGAGCTTACCAAGTGGATCCCAATCAGGGCGCATGCAGGAGTCTGTCTCGGCTTCCCTGCCTCCCGTCTCTCACTTAATAAAAAATAGAATAAAATAAAATAAAAGCATGTCCCTACTACCTACTAATTATTTTTAATTAGGTGACCGAAAGCAGCTTGGTTGTCCCTTCAGAATCAGAACTTAGATATATGGGAGCCCAAAGAGTTTAATCTGAAAGGCAAAAATTAAACACAAACACACGAAAACACAGCGCAGTGAAAGCACTACTCCAAAAGGAACTTCAGCGGGACTTGTTGCTCATGTCCTCAAGCTATAGGGCATCTTCTCTAAACTGCATTTTTAGGAGGCGCAGTTTACTGCCTACATCTCTGAGACTCCCCATTCTGAAAATGTGCTGCCTAAAGGAGTTCACCATTACTGATTTCCTTCTGTAGGAAAATTTCTCAGAAGCAGCATTGGAATTGTGCCCAAGAGGAAGATTTCAGGCTCCTGCCAGTATTTATCAAGGCAGATCATCCTCAGAGTAGTCATTTTAAAGTCTTTTAAAACACAGAGGTATACTGCTCTTCTCTGGTCCGTCTGACTAGTCCTGCTGGAGCTCCATTTTTCTTCATGATACCCAGAGCAACTGAGATGCAGCTTTCCTTTTTGGAAGAGTTATAGAGCTACAAAAATGATCTGCATTAATGATGAGAGTGGGTAATACAGCATCATGGGCTTTGGAGTCCAACAGGCCTGGAGCCAAGCCACAATTCTCCCACTCACTAGCTGAGTGAACTTGAGCAAGTTAATCTCTCTGTGCCTCAGTTTTCTCACTGGTCAAATGGGGATAATAATAGTACCTATTCATAGGTGGTGATGATGATCAAATGTGATCTTGAAGGGGTAGCACTTAGTATACTGATGATTGATCATTGCATAAAAGGTGCTCAACAACCTCCTTTATTTATTCCACATATTTGAGAAACATTTATTGAGTATCTACTATATGTCATGCATTATATTATCCCTGCACTTAGGAAGTCAGCTTTCTAGTAGAACATTGTGTATAGATAGATGATGATGATGATGATGATGATGACAGAAGATGATGGTGGTGATGATCATGATGGGGTGGTAACAGTGACGATGATGATGATGATGATGATGATGACGACGACGACGATGACAGAAGATGATGGTGGTGATGATCATGATGGGGTGGTAACAGTGATGATGATGATGATGATGATGACGACGACGACGATGACAGAAGATGATGGCGGTGATGATCATGATGGGGTGGTAACGGTGACGATGATGATGATGAAAACAGAGCATAAATAGGAAATTACGCGGTGTTCCAGAATAACCATGGTAATTTGCTCTTCAAAGATTCATCTCAAATACTCTTAAAAGTCAGGCAGAGCTATAATTGAGATTTAACCGACTCACTCTCTGGGATGAAACTGAGCTGAATTTTATCCCTGATTCTAGGCCACAAAGGGCCTCCTAAGCTAATTAATGCTACAAACAAGATGGGAGGGGAATTTTGCCTGCATCAGAGAACAGTTATTTCCAAGCATTTTTGCCTATAATTTTCAAACAAGCATCGTAATTGCGGAGTAAGCAGAAGCCAGGATAGCCACCTGGCTTTGTACTCATTACCACTCACTATTATGCACTCATTGATGCTGGTCCTAGGGCTGGCAAAGTTGTCTCAGCCTCTTCCTAGTTACTATGCTCAAAAGCAATGAAGCAAAATGCCACAAAAGATTATCTACTCTACTGCACTAATTCAAAAACTGTCAGATATTGCGATGGTAAGTCCACTGCCTCTGGAGTCCACTGACATGAATTCAAGTTTACTTGAGTCCATCTTGTACAACTTTAGTCAGCTTTCTTCAGCCTGAGATTCTTTTCCTGTAAGGGTGGATAATGACAGTGCCTATCTACTAGAGTTAATATCAGGTTTAAAGAGATCATCTGTGAAAACCGTTTGGCACAGTGTTAACCCACTGTAAGCTCTTTTTTTTTTTTTTTTAGATTTTATTCCTTGAATTTTAAAGAGAGAGAGAGAGAGAGATGGGGGGAGAAGCAGGAAGCATCAACTTGTAGTTGTTGCTTCCTGTATGTGCCTTGCCCAGGCAATCCCAGGGTTTCTAACCAGAGACTTGAGCATTCCAGGTCGACATTTTATCCACTGCGCCACCACAGGTCAGGCAACCCACTGTAAGCTCTTAAGAAAATTTAGCTGCTACGGTGTGTTGTTTATTGTTTGTTTGTTTGTTTGTTTGTTTTGAGAGATAGAGACCAATACAAGAAGTAGAGAGGGAGAGAGAGGGGGTGGAGAGAGATAAAAGCATCAACTCAAAGTTGCTTCACTTTAATTGTTCATTGGCTGTTTCTCATATGTGCCTTGAGTGGGGGGCTCCAGCCAAGCAGTGAACCCTTGCTCAAGCCAGCGACCTTGGGCTGAAGCAACTGACCTGTGATCATGTTGATGATCCCCCACTCAAGCCAGCAACCCGGTGCTCAAGATGGTGTGCCCATGTCCAAGCTGACAAGCCCACACTCAAGCTGGGTACCTTAGGGTTTCAAACCAGGGACCTCAGCATCCCAGTTCTATGCTCTGTCCACTGCGCCATTACTGGTCAGTCTAGTTGCTCCCATTTTTATCATGATCATCACTATTTTAACTATTGAATAAAATTGATAAGTAAGAAAAGACTCAGAATGATAGAGGGGGAAAAAGGGTTCTTCCAAATTTACAGGAGAACTGTTGCAAGAAAAAAGATCCTATGGCCCTGGCCGGTTGGCTCAGTGGTAGAGCGTCGGCCTGGCGTGCGGGGGACCCGGGTTCGATTCCCGGCCAGGGCACATAGGAGAAGCACCCATTTGCTTCTCTACCCCCCCTCCTTCCTCTCTGTCTCTCTCTTCCCCTCCCACAGCCAAGGCTCCATTGGAGCAAAGATGGCCCGGGCGCTGGGGATGGCTCCTTGGCCTCTGCCCCAGGTGCTAGAGTGGCTCTGGTTGCAGCAGAGCGACGCCCCGGAGGGGCAGAGCATCACCCCCTGGTGGGCGTGCCGGGTGGATCCCGGTCGGGCGCATGCAGGAGTCTGTCTGACTGTCTCTCCCCATTTCCAGCTTCAGAAAAAATACAAAAAAAAAAAAAAAAAGAAAAAGATCCCATGTTTAATCTCCTTTTTTAATTGCACTAACATACTCAAAGTTTCATATTGTCCTCAATAAATCTGAAAAGATTCTAAAGGAGAACTATAGTCATTTCATGTCAGCAACCTACATTTTAAAATAAATTAACAAAATACCAAAAAGAATAATTTGCATCCAAGTTGCCAAAAGACAAATTTTTATTTTACTTATTTGGTCAAGAGAGACAGAGGGGGAAAGAATTTCTCAAAGTCAGGTTTATTGATCCTCCTCTAAGTGCATTATCAAGCTAAGATGTGTAGTCACCAACTGTTTCAGACCAGCTGACTTGGCAAGCAAAGAGCGATTTCATTTTCACCTGAGAATGTCAACTTTCAAAGTCAAGGTAATTTTGTTAAGCTCCCATGCTGTATTCCCATCAACTAAGTCTGAGATGTTGCTGTATTAACTCACCAGTGGGAGGGAAAATTTTTCTCAATATTTGAAATTATCTATTTCAAGGGTAGTCAACCTTTTTATACCTACCGCCCACTTTTGTATCTCTGTTAGTAGTAAAATTTTCTAACCGCCCACCGGTTCCACAGTAATGGTGATTTATAAAGTAGAGAAGTAACTTTACTTTATAAAATTTATAAAGCAAAGTTACAGCAAGTTAAAGCATATAATAATAATTACTTACCAAGTACTTTATGTCGGATTTTCACTAAGTCTGGCAGAATAAATCTTTATAAAACAACTTACTATAGTTAAATCTATCTTTTTATTTATACTTTGGTTGCTCTGCTACCACCCACCATGAAAGCTGGAACGCCCACTAGGGGGCGGTAGGGACCAGGTTGACTACCACTGATCTATTTGTTTAAGCATATTTCCTGGTTTCAATGTTTTTCATTTAACCATTCCACATAAGAAAGGCCTTCAAATTCACTTTAAGGTGACAAAATTCTGCAACTAAGTGTAGATTATTTTAATGTAGAGTCACTTTGCCTTTATTAAGCAGAAAATATTTTCCCATTTCTGAACCAAATTTTGAAAGAGCCACAGAGCAACTTTCTGTTTTGTTCCATCTTGCTTGAAGCTATCATTTGATCTGGAGATGTCTTCCTTGGTGGTGAAGAGTTGTTTTTTTCCTCCACGAGAATATTCTATTTGCTCTTCTTCCACTATCTTCTCCCATGTGAAGTTGCCCTTTGAGCAACACATCTGACACTTGGAGAAAATGTCACTTCATGTTGTTCTTTCAAAAATTATTTTGGACCTTGGCCGCTATATTCTTGTCCTTGACAAATAATCATTCTTGATTGAGAAATAGGAGAAAGCTGCAAATACTTCCAGTAAAACGAATTTAAGATATGAAGCTGTGCACTGTGATGTACGGTTGTAGAATACCAGCTGTTTCATTTAAAAGCACTTTAGAGAAAACCAGTGTCAGTAAGCGACCCTTAGCTCTCATTTGTCTCCCTGTCCCCCAAATCAGGAGAGCAGGGACACTTCAAAAAACCAGGACTCTGCATTTCACAGCAGGTGGAAAGAAACACCTAATTAACTGATGGCCTGTTTCTCTTCCTGAAATATGCATACCGCACAGTGGTGGCTGCAATGAGACTCACAGTAGCCCAAAGAAGAAGTCCAGAGCCTCCGTGACCAGCGAATCAGTAAGGAGGGCAGGATCGGATCTAAGATGATTAGTAGGAGGAACTTCACATAAACAGGAAAAAACCCCGAGGAAAAACAGCCCCTTCCTCCACACCTATTTTTTAACATGGGAAGAGAAAATCTTACGTGTCTATACATTTGTTAAAAGAGAATTCTGCTTTTTGAATGTGCAACAAGAATTCTATAAATAATCAAAATAATGACGTGTTATGCACTCAAAGTAGAAAGGAAAGGCATTGTTCTAATGTCTATAAATGTAGTAAGCATGCTATGTATTTTTAATGGCAGTTATGTGATTTTATGAAATGCCCTTAGTTGATCAAAATCACATGGGGTGTGTGTGTGTGTGTGTGTGTGTGTGTGTGTATGTGTGTGTGTGTATTTCCAGACACCGTACTAAACCCATTTCAAATCCTCAGAGAGCTGACAAAAATCTTTATCTTTTAAAGCTCTTCAGATAATTCTGACAGACCATCAGGTGTGAGGACTGGTATGAAAGATATAACTAGAGGATGACTAAATTTTTCATACTGTCATGATGCATTCTGACTCCTCTGTGCATCACAGATCTGGAAATACTGGCTTGTCCCATTAGTGGGACCATTCAATTTATCACTGTGAATAGGTCCTGGCCAAAAGCACCTCACCTCCTTGTCCAGTATAATTATACCTCATCCATAGGGTCAGAGTAACCCTACATAGGTGTACTTTTCAAACAAGGAAATAGTGACAATTTGCTATTTAGGAGTTTCCTTGTTTCATTGTTATAGACTGGTATTATGCTACACTTTCGTCATCCCGAAAGGGATTCTTGAACCTCCCCAGAGCACGGTAACATGTTAAAGCAAACATAGCCTAAGACTAATAAAAACCACATTCTGCGGGGAAAGATGAGTGGCAGGGGTAGATGAGACACAGATTTCAAGCAGTGGTCTAAATACCACCAGCCCCAACACGCGGGGAGAGAAAACTAAAACTAGCCCAGTGCCCTTAACTCCACCATCTTTTTTCAGATTGCGAAGAGAAAAGAAAAAATTAAGTCCACAAGAGGTTTAGGGCTCGTTGCAAAATCCCCACTAATAAGCACTCTCAGCTCACTCTGCACGTAGCCAGCTCTCAAGACAGGCCTGGTCCTACTGTTTCCCACTGGGAATAATGGATGAAACAGCCAAGTGCGCTCTTCCCAGAGCCACTTTCTACATCCACAGACAGGATCCAATAACTTGGATTTCTATTTGCAACGTTCAGACAATCTCTTAGAGTCCTGGGAGGCCGCTTCTGGCAAGGAAGTTGGCAGGAAAAGAGATTTCTTTTTTTAAAAAAGCACCTACCTAAATACCTTGGAGACGACTGAAAACTGTAGAAGAATTCCATCCGTTCTTGTTTACAATGACTTTCCATCCAGAGTAGATAAAATTTCCAGGATAACTTGATCCCCAAAGATTTTTCATTGTATTTCTCATTTAACTTGGATTATTCCAAAATGTACATTTTCTACTTTTTAAAACATGTATGCTTTCTCAGCAACCTCCTTTCCTGAATTTTATTCATTTTCTTCTTCTTTTTTTCTACTGTATTAGGCAAATATCCCAGGCTACATACCTGATATTTGAAGGACCTAGAAAAATCAATAACCTCAAAGAATCCATACCTAGGGAATGCTCAAATTGCAGAAAAGCAATATTTAGATGTCTGTACTTACCACACCTGTCAGCACATCCAGATGGTTTCTCAACATAATAAATTATGTACTTTAATAAAATCTTACAGGAAAATGGAGTTTCATTAATATTTCCGGAATTAAATGTTAAGTACAAATGTCAATTGGAGAGTTGCACATTTCAGAAGCTGTAACAAATGAAAAATGAAAGAACAGCATCGTCCCTACCATACTGAAAGGACCATGACGGTTTCATACCTTCTTGTGCCTCAGTATTAAAGGGCCATAATGTAGCATCACATTTGTTGAAGCACCTAAGTGAGAACTAATATAAGCCCTCATTTCCCAGATAATTATTTGTAGTTTGAAGTTCAAAAGGCTTCTGACTTGTTCTACTGTAGGTATTTGGTTCCGAGGGATTTTGAAGAGGAGAAAGCAAAGTATAAAAATTCAACTCTAGTATAATCAACAGCAACATTTTCTAGAGCTATGCTGTCCAGTAGAGATATACACAAGTCAAATACATTATTGTAAATGTTCTAGTGGCCACATTTAAGAAAATAGGAAGCAAATGAAACTAGTCTTACATGATGCTCTATTTAATCCAACATATCCAACTCATTATTTCAGCATGTAACCAAAATCAAAATAATTATTCAGATATTTAAAAACTTTTACACCAAGTCTCTGATTTCCAGTGGACATCTTAATTTGCACCAGCCACATTTCAAATGCTCAATACCTCATGTGCCTATTGGCTACTGTAATGAACAGCACAAATACAGAACATTCCACCCTCTCAGAAAGTTCTATAGGACAGTGCTGATTTAGAATCTTAGGCAATATAAAAATTGGGAAATAATTACACCTGATATGAGAGGGATGGTCTAAGGTCCAGCAGCCAGTAGTAACTCTCAGGCTACCATAGCCTTAGCTCTTCCTATCCACACAGTTTCTGAGGCTAACGAGTCCATCAACTTAGGTCCATCACACTTACACATCAAAGAAATAAAATAAGGGGTTTGAAACTGATGATCTCTAGGGTCATTCCCTTTCAGCTCTCACAACATCTTCTTAGGCAATTCCTATCAAAATCTATCTGGACACTATTAACTGAACTTAAAAGAAAGGATTCATTTCAAAAGAAACACACACGCAGCATTTTGTGTTTCAATGTTCTCTCTATTGTACCTTAAGAGGGACACAGAAACACTCGGTTTGCACTTGACTTTGTTCCCCTTCCTCTTTATCAGTGTTTTCCCTGGCAGGGACAGGCACAGAGCTCAGAAGATGACTGGCCTGGAGTTTATCCAAGAGTTATCCTGTCACACATTGCTCTCGCTCAGAAGTTCAAAGGCCAACCCAAGAGCCTCTTTCTTCCCCCTCTTTAAGTGAAAGTACCGAAAGAAATGACTCTCAAAATGGATATTACCAAAAAAAAGTATGGGTAAGCAATTTAAGCCACAAATTTACTGAAGTCTTGTCACTGTGGATATTTAAATTTGGTGAATTTGAACACAGACATTCAGCAAGAAACAGAAACGCCTACGTAAAGAGTGCCAGCCCACCAACCTGCCCTTCTGCACAGTGAGTATACATGCCTCAGACAGAGCGACTGGTCTTGTTTTCCCCACATCTGACCATCTCTTTGATACAGTATCATCCAATCTTTCAAATAAAATGACCCTGTGCACATGACTCCTAAACTCGGCCTCATACTTATTGCCTAGTTCAAGGATTTAGCAAGAACATTTTGACTGTGCACAATTATGGTGTTATAACTTAATTATACAACCAACCCTCTCAGTGAGGTGCACCTCTGTGAGCCAAATTTTACGTGGTGGGTTTATCCATGATGTCCTCTTGAAGCTGACACTGTGGTAGGAAGGATAAAAGCATGTACATAAACAACTGTAAAATTAAGCAGAAAGTCATAATAATAACTGAACAGTTAAAACAAAAATGAAAATTCCAAAAATAAAGTAGAATGTATGTCAGCTCAAAGGAAGACTTCTTTTGTGTGTGTGTGTGTGTGTGTGTGTGTGTGTGTGTGTGTGTGACAGAGACAGAAAGAGACAGAGAAAGGAATAGACACACAGGAAGGAAGAGAGATGAGAAGCATCAATTCTCTGTTGCGGCTCCTTAATTGTTCCTTGATTGCTTTCTCATATGTGCCTTGGCCAGGGGGGCTATAGCAGACTGAGTGACCCCTTGCTCAAGCCAGAGACCTTGGGCTTAAGCTGGTGAGCCTTGCTCAAACCAGTTGAGCCTGCACTCAAGCTGGTGACCTCGGGGTCTCGAACCAGGATTCTCCATATCCCAGTCCAGTGCTCTATCTGACATGCCACCACCTGGTCAGGCAAGGGAAGACTTCTTAAAGTTGGTGGCATTTGAGATAACTCTTCAAGGAAAAGAAATATTTCAGAGAACAGGGATAAGATAGATCCTGAAGGAAATAACATAGATAAATGTATAAAAATAAAAAATATAGACATCAGAGAAATTAGAAATAGATAGTATTCCAGTGAGGCCAACACACAGGAAATGTAGGCTTGGACCCAATTCTAAAATGTCAGTTGTGATAGACTAGGTCATGATTATAAGCCCCAATGTGCCTAATGGTTCAAACATTATAGGTGTTTGTTTTTCATTCATGTAACAGTTTCCAACAGAAGTTCCTAGCTTGGTGGGTACCTGTCCTTCACATGGTAATTCCAGGTCCCAACTCCTTCCACCTCATGGCTCTATCATCCCCAGGGGCAGGGCTGAGCAACAGGCAGAGCTGGATTTGTACTTCAGTGAGAGAAGAATGGCTTTTACATTTTTAAAGGGTTGAAAAAAGAAATAGAAAAGATTTGTATTGACAGAGGCCATCTTATAAAACCTAAAATATTTATTTTTTGGCTCTTTCCAGAAAAAGCTTGGCAAATCCTGCTATGGAACTCATTGTCTTCTGTATGCACGAGCCACAGAGAGAACAATTATGTGGAAGGGTTTTACCCCTTCTTAAAAGCCTGGGCCCAAAATTACACACATCACTTCTGCTTTCCAAGTGTTGGCTAGAATTCAGTCACATGGCCACTCCTAATTTCAGAGAAGACTGGGAAATGTAGTCCAGCTGTGTGTCTAGGAAGAAAAGGAAAAAGGTATTTGGTGGACAGCTAGCAGTCTTTGAACACCCTGTTACAGTGTTTAGATTTTATTTAAAAGGTAGAGAAACCAGGAAAGGATTTTGGAAAGAGCATTGGCATTGTAAACTTGTTTAAGAGCACCTCGTTACCGAAGGAGTTGTGAGCAGCCACCTGCAGGAAGAAGAACTCAGGTATTCTCAAGTAAGGGAGGCACTAACACAGACTAAGTGCACCTGGCAAATGGCCTAGAACAATTTTCTTAAACTACCTGTTTGTCAATTAAACTCTACCACAAAGCAATTAGCATAGTGATTTTTACTCTCCAGAGAACACAGGCTGTGATGATCAATTAGGAATTGTAAGGATTTATAATAATGGTAGATTCTTTATGAAATGGTATGTGAAAAATATCAAGAGTGTAGTATAGACTCCAAGATAAACTTTTTTCACTATAGAAGAATAGTGCTGATACCAGTGGAACCACAAGGACCACAGAGGGATTTGGTGGTTCAGGACCTATGGATTTTTTCATGATGTTATGAAATAAACACAGGCTTTGAAATCAGAATGACCCAGGTTCTAATTCTTAGTATGACACTAGCAGAATGACTTAGGGAAATTCATGTAGTGTCTCTGTGCTCAATTTCTTCAACTATAAAATGAAGATTAAAAACAAAATAAAATAAAATAACTTACTTTGCAAATTATTGTAAGAATTACTGTATTTTTCACTCCATAAGATGTACTTTTTCTAAAAGTGGAGGGGGAAAAGCCTGCGTGTCTAATGGAGCGAAAAATACAGTATTTTATTAAATACTTTAACACATCATTTGGTTCAGAATATTTTTCTTCTTATTTTCCTCAAAACCCTAGGTGTGTCTTATGGTCAGGTGCGTCTTATGGAGTGAAAAATACGGTAATCATAATGCACATAAAACAGCTGGACCCAGTTCCTGGCACAAAATAAGCCTTCAACAAATCTTAACTGCCATCATTACCCATTTAAGACCTCTTATCATGTCTATTTAAGGCCTCTTTTGGACAAAAATATATTCATTTGTATCCTAAAATGGCTTGCCAATAGCACATAACTTACAAACACATTAAAATATATGGTTTCAACTTGCCCTTTCATCTCAGATGTATAAAGAAAGGAGCTGACATTCAAAAAGCAATTTCCTTAATTAAAGGAATCTGATATTCAATTCACAAACAGGGTTTCAGAGCTATTAAACTGGCTCCAGTCCATTATTTATATACTTCTGGTTTTCAAAACTTACTTTACCTTTAAACACTTAAACTTAATGATTCCTAGATGAAGATTAAAGATACAGTCATTTCCATGATGAGATACTTGCATTAGCACATGAGTCATCATTTGGTAAAGACAGAAAATAAAAGGTGATGCACATAAAACAAAATTATTCTGTGACCTCCATCTGAGGTTTTTTTGTTCTGTGATAAAATGCGTGATCAATTTATTGAAAAATTGTACATTAGAAACTTCCTGATTGAGGCACAGAGTCAGTATTCAGTGAAGAAGTGTTGCTGTTTAATGAATTAAGAGTGGGTGTTGGTCTGTGGCTTATGAGTATTCCTACATGCCTCTCATTAGCGTTCATGGTTGAGATGGTCCTCACCTTACAGTGGGTTCCTCAGAAGCAAGCCAAACACAAGAATTTTGATGCACATGGTTTATTTCTGAGGTTACCCCAGGACTAACAAGGAGGAAAGAAAGAAAGATAGAGAAAGGAAGGAAGCAAATTAACCAGGTTTTAATGGACAGGTTACCCCACAGGCAGCTAGAACTCAGTCCTGTTGGAAACCTATGGGGAAAAATGCAGTGCATACCTCAGGGTTGTTCCACCAGAGGGGTGAGCAAACTGGAGTATTGGCCCATCAAATCTTCTGCCACAGGTTGAGGGCTACACCTGAGGGTGCCAACACCCTGGCATTTTAGCCTGCCCACATAGCCCAAATCAGTCCTACAGCTACAAGAAGCTCCTCGGTAATGAATGACAAAGACGTATGGACAAGGCACTGATAGCATCTGCTGAAATAGCCAAGAAGGTATATTAATATTTAAAAATAAAATGAGCCAAGTATTTTTGCCATCACTGGTACTTTACCCAATGGTAAATATTTTTGTCTAACCTAAACTATACCAGAAACTCTGTCCACTGTTTTTAGTCCAAATTCTCCATAGAACAGAAGCAACAGGATATATGTATAGATATACATATACATACATAGTGAATTATTATAATCAATTGGCTCACATGACTATGGTATGGAGGTTGACAAGTCCCAAGATGGACAAGCAAGCTGGAGACTCAGAGAGCCAATATTGTAGTTCTAATCCAAAGGAGCACAGGCTAAAACCCAGAAAGAATTGATGTTTCCATTCTAGTTAGAAAGTAGGAAACAAGCCTGTGTCCCAGTTCAAAGGTCATCAGGCAAGAAATCTCTTCCCTGGAGGAGAGTCAACCTGTTCTACTCAGCTCTTCAACTGGTTGGATAAGGCTGACACTCATTAGGAAGGGCAACCTGCTTTACTCATTACATGTCTACCAATTTAAATGTTAGTCTCATCCAAAAACACCCTCAAAGAAATACCCAGAATAATGTTTAAGCTAGTGTCTTAGCAGCCCATGGTAAAGTTAACATACAAAACTAACCAATCACATTCATCTAGTGAATGTAGTAATCAGTATTTCTCTCAGATTGATAAATTAAAATACTTAAATTATTTCTTGCTTTCACAACAGACAAAAAGTAAACCAGGGGAAACAATTATAGGAAAGAATATTCAAACTGGTCCCCATGGATGAAACAGGTTGTGACAATAGCTAAATTTTGAGCTCAAATGTTTCTGTCCATCATGTATCAGCCCAACTGGCCTGTAGGGTCAGATGCCACTGATCTGCAGTCAATGGTGTTCATTTTAAGGTTTTCTAGATGGACCACAGTGGGAAGGAAGGTCAATTATACACATTCTTATCTATGATGTGATAGAAAGGCATCTATGATAAAACAAGAAATGCAGAGGCTAGCCTGCTTTGTAGATACACCTACTAGAGAATCAGTGACCTAAACAACTCCAAATTAGAGTTCTTAAATACACATAAAGAAGTATATAATCAAATCTGGTTAACTACTGGTGCATTTATTATTTGTGATCAATAAGAATTTCATTTTTCTAACTATTAACTCTTCCACTACAATTATCCCTGGTACCCCTCACTTAAAATCGAAAGGGTCAAAGGGATTATGACTCCTTGCTTTAAAAGGTCTATATATGACTAAAAATTAAAATAAGTTGTTGCTTCTTTGTTCTGGATACATGCCTGTCAGAAATCACAGTATTTCATTAAAAACTTTACCAGCTAACCATGATTACTATACAGTATGTCATTTGTGTGTATGTTTTATTGAAAATTGGTACATTTTTTAAATTGGTAGATTTTTTTGGAGATTCCAAGATAGCACCAGAGTAGGCAGATGCACAGACTCCCAGCTCACACCACCAAACTGGATTACAAATTAATTTAGAAACAATCAGCATGAAAAACCAACTCTGGACTACAAGAACAACTCTCAAAAACCAAGGAGCAAAGAAGAAGCCACACTGAGCCTGGTAAGGAGCACCGAGGAGCAGTAGGTCTCTCCTGCTTACAGGAATGGATGGGGGGTTAGGCTGAGAGCCCAGAAGGGCTCTTACTCCAAGGAAAAGAGCAGAAAATATCGCTCACAGCCACTTGCCTGGGGACCTGGGAACGAGGTGTGTTGAAAGGGCTGGCTTGTCTTCCAAAAGGAAAGGGGAGAGAGAGAGATAGAAGGTGAGGGGCAGAGGAATGCATGGGATGACCTGAGAAGCTGACTCATCCAGTGCTGGAGGAGGCGATAGCTGGGGGAGGGGTTGATGCTTCCACACAATACAAGACTAAAGTAATTCCAAGTGACCCACCTCCAGACATCTCTCCAGCTCCAATCAGTCAACAAGACACCGCTGAAAACAAGAAATGGGGAGGAGGGGCAGTAACTCAGGTCTCCATGGAGATCTGAGATACACCACCCCCAACTGAAGCTGAGAAAACACCCTGACCCCAGAGAGAGTAACAGGCAGATCAGGACTTCAGAGTCTCAGGTTACATCCACCCCACTCCTGGATACATTTCAAATAAGCCCCCTGCTGAGATCAGTAAACAAGACTACCATGTGTTAACAAAACTGAGAAGAAAATAAACAAATCAAGACTTCAAAGTGGCTCTACTAGAAAATCCAAAAGTGGATGAGAAATAACAGCTAATGCCAACCCAAAAAGACCTAGAAATAATGCAACTGAAAACTGAAGGCAGACAACACCAAGTCTAGACTCAACTAGCTCTACAAACAATACACCCAAACACACAAACATAATGAGAAGACAGAGAAGTACAATCCAAATCAAACTACAAGAGAAACCTCCAGGAAATTAACTGAGTGATATGGAAGTAACCAAACTTCTGGATGCAGAGTTTAAAATAATGATTGTAAGAAAGCTTAGGGATCTTAAAACAACAATGAATGGTCATTACAAACACCTAAATAAAGAAATAGCAAGTATAAAAAAAGACATTGAAATATTAAAAAAGAATCAGTCGGAGATGACAAATACTATATCAGAAATGAAGACCACAATGGAAGGAATTAAAAACAGATGGATAAAGCTGAGTATCGAGTCAGCAAGTTGGAGGACAAATTGAACAAAGGCATGGAAGCAGAGAAAAAAAAAAAAGAAACATGACTCAAAAAGTCTGAGGAAAATTTTGTGACAACATGAAGAGAAATAACATCCTCATCATAGGGGTTCCTGAAGAAGAAAAGAAGGAACAAAGGATAGAGACTTTGTTCAATCAAATCATAGCTGAACATTTCCCTAAATTAATGCAGGAAAACTCTCACAAGTTCAAGAAGCACAGAGAACTCCATTAAAGAGAAATCCAAAGAAATCTACACCAAAACACATCATAGTTAAAATACCAAAGCTCAGTAATAAAAAGAAAATATTAAAAGCTGCTAGAGAAAAAAAGGCTATCACCTACAAAGGAGCCCCCATAAGGATGACATCCGACTTCTCAACAGAAACACTTGAGGCCAGAAGGGAATGGCAAGAAATATTCAAAGTAATGCAGAACAAGAACCTACAACCAAGACTACTTTATCCAGCAAGGCTATCATTTATAATTAAAGGAGAAATAAAAAGCTTCCCAGACAAAGAACAACTCAAGGGATTCATTACAACCAAACCAATGCTGCAGGAAATGTTAAGGGGCTTGTTGTAAACAGTTCAAAGTGGGAAAAAATATAGCAAAAAAGGAATACAGCTTTAAAGAATAAAATGGCAGTAAACAACTACATATCAATAATAACCTTAAATGTAAATAGATTAAATGACCCAATCAAAAGACATAGGGTAGCTGCGTGGATAAGAAAACAGGACATGTACATATGCTGTCTACAAGAGACACACCTTAAAACAAAAGATGCACATAAACTGAAGATAAAAGGATGAAAAAAGTATTTTATGCAAATGGAAATTAAAAAAAAGCTTGGGTAGCAATACTTATATCAGACAAAATGGACTTTAAAACAAAGGCTATAGTAAGAGATAAAGAAGGCCACTACATAATGATAAAGGGAGCAATCCAACAGGAAGATATAACCATTATAAATATCTATGCACCTAATATAGGAGCACCTAAATATATAAAGCAGACTTTGATGAATATAAAGGGCGAGATCAACAGCAAGACTATAATAGTAGGGGATTTCAATACCCCACTAACATCACTAGATAGATCCTCAAGAAAGAAAATTAACAAAGAAACAGCAGACTTAAAGGACACACTACATCAACTGGATTTAATAGATATCTTCAGAACCCTTCACCCTAAAGCAGCAGAATATACATTCTTTTCAAGTGCTCATGGTATATTCTCTAGGATAGACCACATGTTAGGGCACAAAAGCGGTCTCAACAAATGTAAGAAGATTGAAATCATATCAAGCATTTTCTCTGATCACAATAGCATGAAACTAGAAATCAACCACAACAGAAAAACTCAAAATTCTCAAACACATGGAAACTAAATAGCAAGTTGTTAAATAATGAATGGATTAACAATGAGATCAAAGAAGAAATTTAAAAATTCCTAGAAACAAATGATGATGAGCATACAACAACTCAAAATTTATGGGACACAACAAAAGCAATCCTGAGAGAGAAGTTCATAGCACTACAGGCATACCTTAGAAGCTAGAAAAAGCTCAAATAAACAACTTAACCCTGCATCTTAAAGAACTAGAAAAAGAACAAGTAAAGCCCAGATGTAGTAGATGGAAGAAAATAATAAAGATCAGAGCGGAAATAAATGACATAGAAGCTAAAGAAACAATGCAGAGGATCAATGAAACCAGGAGCTGGTTCTTTGAAAAGATAAACAAGATCAATGAACTTTTAACTAAACTCACCAGGAAAAAAAGAGAGAGGACTCAAATAAAGAAAATTAGAAATGAGAGTAGAGAAATAAGAACTGACACAACAGAAATATAATATATTGTAAGAAAAATACTATGAAGAACTTTATGCCAAAAAACTAGACAACCTAGATGAAATAGACAAATTCCTTGAAACATACAATCTTCCAAAATTCAGTCTGGAAGAATCATAAAACCTAAACAGACCTATTACAACAAATGAGATTGAAACAGTTATGGAAAAACTCCCAGCAAAGAAAAATCCTGGGCCTGATGGCTTCACAAGTGAATTCTACCAAATATTCAAAGAAGAACTAGCTCCTATCCTTCTCAAGCTATCTCAAAAAATTCAAGAGGAAGGAAGACTTCCAAGTTCCTTTTATAAGAAGAGCATAATTCTGATTCCAAAACCAGGCAAAGACAACACAAAGAAAGAAAATTATAGGCCAATATCACTGATGAATTTAGATGCTAAAATCCTCAACAATATATATATATTAGCAAACCAGATCCAGCAATATATGGAAAAAATCATACACCATGATCAAGTGGGATTTATTCTGGGGAGGCAAGGCTGGTACAATATTTGCAAATCAATCAATGTGATTCATCACATAAACAAAAGGAAGGAGAAAAACCACATGATAATTTCAATAGATGGAGAAAAAGCATTTGATAAAATCCAGAACCATTTCATGATCAAAACTCTCAGCAAAGTGGGAATACAGGGAACATACCTCAACATGATAAAGGCCACCTATGACAAACCCACAGCCAACATCATATTCAATGAGCAAAAATTAAAAGCAATCCTCTTAAGATCAGGAATAAGGCAGGGGTGCCCCCTTTCACCACTCCTATTCAACATTGTTCTGAAAATCCTAGCCACAGCAATCAAACAAGAAAAAGAAGTAAAAGGCATCCAAATTAGAAAAGAAGAAGTAAAACTATCATTATTTGCAGATGATATGATATTGTATATAGAAAACCCTAAAGTCTCAGTCAAAAAACTACTGGATCTGATAAATTCAGCAAGCTGGCAGGATATAAAATTAATACTCAGAAATCAGAGGCATTTTTGTACACCAAAAATGAATTGTCAGAAAGAGAAATTAAGGAAACAATAATTAAGAAATCCTCTTCACTATTGCAACCAAAAAAATTAAGTACCTAGGAGTAAATTTAACCAACGAGGTTAAAGACTTGTACTCAGAAAATTACAAAACATTGATAAAAGAAATCAAGAAAGATACAAACAAGTGGAAGCATATACCATGCTCATGGTTAGGAAGAATAAATATCATCAAAATGTCTATACTACCCAAAGCAATTTATAAGTTCAATACGATACCAATTAAAATACCAATGACATACTTCAAAGATATAAAAAAAATTCCAAAAATTTATATGGAACCAAAAAAAACACGAATAGCCTCAGCAATCTTGAAAAGGAAGAATAAAGCGGGAGGTATCACACTTCCCGATACCAAGTTATACTACAAGGCCACTGTACTCAAAACAGCCTGGTACTGGCATAAGAATAGGCATATAGATCAATGGAACAGAACAGAGAACCCAGAAATAAACCCACAGCTCTATGGACAACTGATATTTGACAAAGGTGGTAAGGGCATACAATGGAGTAAAGACAGCCTCTTCAACAAATGGTGTTGGGGAAATTAGAACAGCTACCTGCAAAAAAAAATGAAACTAGAACACCAACTTACACCATTCACAAAAATAAACTCAAAATGGATAGAAGACTTAAATGAAAGCCATAAAACCATAAGCATCTTAGAAGAAAACATAGGCAGTAAGCTCTCCGACATCTCTCAGAGCAATATATTTGCTGATTTATCTCCACGGGCAAGTGAAATAAAAGACAGGATAAACAAATGGAACTATATCAAACTAAAAAGCTTTTGCACAGCTAAAGACAATAAGAACAGAATAAAAAGACAAACTACACAATGGGAGAACATATTTGACAATATGTCTGATAAGGGGTTAATAACCAAAATTTATAAAGAACTTGTAAAACTCAGGCCCTGGCCGGTTGGCTCAGCGGTAGAGCATCGGCCTGGCGTGCAGGGACCCAGGTTCGATTCCTGGCCAGGGCACATAGGAGAAGTGCCCATTTGCTTCTCCACCCCCCCCCCCCTCCTTCCTCTCTGTCTCTCTCTTCCCCTCCCGCAGCCGGGTCTCCATTGGAGCAAAGATGGCCCGGGCGCTGGGGATGGCTCCTTGGCCTCTGCCCCAGGCGCTGGAGTGGCTCTGGTCGCGGCAGAGCGACGCCCCAGAGGGGCAGAGCATCGCCCCCTGGTGGGCAGGGCGTCGCCCCTGGTGGGTGTGCCGGGTGGATCCCGGTCGGGCACATGCGGGAGTCTGTCTGACTGTCTATCCCCGTTTCCAGCTTCAGAAAAAAAAAAAAAAAAAAAAAAAAAAGAACTTGTAAAACTCAACACCAGGAAGACAAACAATCCAATCAAAAAATGGGAAAAAGAAATGAATAGACCAGGGGTCCCCAAACTTTTTACACAGGAGGCCAGTTCACTGTCCCTCAGACCGTTGGAGGGCCACCACATACAGTGCTCCTCTCACTGACCACCAATGAAAGAGGTGCCCCTTCCGGAAGTGCGGTGGGGGCTGGATAAATGGCCTCAGAGGGCCGCATGTGGCCCGCGGGCGGTAGTTTGGGGACACCTGGAATAGACACTTCTCCAAAGAGAACATACAATACAGATGGCCAATAGGCATGTGAAAAAATGCTCAACATCACTAATCATTAGAGAAATGCAAATTAAAACCACAATGAGATACACCTCACACCAGTCAGAATGGCGCTCATCAACAAAACAATACAGAATTAGTGCTGGCGAGGATGTGGAGAACAGGGAACCCTCCTGCACTGCTGGTGGGAATGCAGACTAGTGCAGCCACTATGGAAAACAGTATGGAGATTCCTCAAAAAATTAAAAATCGAACTGCCTTTTGACCCAGCCATCCCACTTTTAGAAATACACTCCAAGAACACCATAGCACTGTTTCAAAAGAAGAAATGCACCGCCATGTTTATGGCAGCATTGTTCACAATAGCGAAGATCTGGAAACAGCCCAAGTGTCCGTCAGAGGACGAGTGGATTAAAAAACTTTGGTACATATATACTATGGAATACTACTCAGCCATAAGAAATGATGACATCGGATCATTTACAATAACATAGATGGACCTTGATCACATTATACTGAGTGAAAGAAGTAAATCAGATAAAACTAAGAACTATATGATTCCATACATAGATGGGACATAAAAATGAGCCTCAGAGACATGGATAAGAATGTGATGGTAATGGGGGGGGGGGAAGGAGAGGGAGGGGTGGGGGGAGGGAGGGGCACAAAGAAAACCAGATAGAAGCTGACAGAAGACAATTTGACTTTGGGTGAGGGATATGCAACATAAGCAAATATCAAAATAATCTAGAGATGTTTTCTTTGAACATATGTACCGTGATTTATCAATATCACCTCATTAAAATTAATAAAAAATAATTGGTAGATATTTGGGGGGGTTATGAGTCTGTAGGGTTTTTTAAAGTATTATTATTCTTTCGTAGATGTCAGATAAGATGTAATTAGCGAGACACTTTTCTAGGTTCTGGAGAATGTAAGAGAAAATAAAACAGGCAAAAATTTATGACCTTGGGAAGTTTAATTCAAGGAGGACGGGAGGGGAGATATAAGAAAACCACTAAAGTATAGGTAAGTACTTGGAGAAAGGTAAATCCTGGAAGAGGAACAGAACATATGATGGAGAGGACTTCCACTTTAAACCCAGCAGCCCAGTGAAGCTCTCGGCGGTGACTGAGCAGGTGTCAGGAGGGAATGCTTCCCAGGCAGGGGGAATGCGGAGTGCAAAGAGCCTAAGGGACAACTGCCTGGGCTGCTCAGGAATCAGGAAGGAGCTGGGGGACATGATCAGAATGAACAAAGGAGAGAGCAATGGAGGTGAGGTCAAAGGAGTTGGGGGCGCAGTGGGCAATTCATGGAGGGCCTAGGCCAGTGGTAGTCAACCTGGTCCCTACCGCCCACTAGGAGGCGTTCCAGTTTTCATGGTGGGCAGTAGCGGAGCAACCAAAGTATAAATAAAAAGATAGATTTAACTACAGTAAGTTGTTTTATAAAGATTTATTTTACCAAACTTAGCAAAAATTCAACATAAAGTACTTGGTAAGTAATTATTATTATATGCTTTAACTTGATGTAACTCTGCTTTATAAATTTTATAAAGTAAAGTTACTTCCCTACTTTATAAATCACCATTACTGTGGAACCGGTGGGCGGTAAGAAAATTTTACTACTAACAGAGATACAAAAGTGGGCGGTAGGTATAAAAAGGTTGACTACCCTGGTCTAGGCCATCCTAAGGGCTTTGGCTTTTATGCCAAGTAAAATTGAGCAGGGATCTGAACAGAGGAATGACATGATGTGTCTTAGGACCTATCAGAATCACTCTGGTGACTGCATTGTGAGGTGACTAATGGTCAAAGGTGGCAGTGAGGTGGCAAGAGAAGTGTTTCAGCCGAGAAAAGATGGCATTGTTGTTCCAGGACAATGACTCTGGAGTTTGTGAAAATGGTCATGTTCTGAATATATTTTAAAGTTAAAACCAATATAACTATTTGGCAGATCCTGTGTGGTAAGGAAAAGCAACAGACGCGTCATAGACCCCCTCCAAAATGCCAGGCCTGAGGACCTGGAATAATGAGTGCTGTTTATTGATACAGGGAGGGCTGGGGAAGGAGGAAGTTCCCGCTCAGGTAAGAACGTTAATCGAGAGGTGCCTATTAAATGTTCAAGTGGAACGCCAAGCAGGTAGTCAGGCTACAGGACTGGAGACAGAGGACAGGTAAGTCCATACCGCAGATATGAGCTGGGTGCACCATCTTTAGAGATACTAAAAAGAGACTGGTTGAGGTTATCAAGGGAGAAGCACTCACAGAGAAAAGAAAAACAGTTCAAATAGAAATAAGTTACTAAAAATTGTATGTGATTTAAAAAAACTATCTTTTTCCTTTTTAAAGACTAAAAAGTGATCTCAGAAAATACACAATACACGTAAAAGCCCAAAAAAGAAAATTTAAATCATCCATAATCTCTACGACCCAGAAACAAACATCATCAATTTTGATGTATTCGCATATTTAGGATCATATTACACAATATTATAACTTCCTTTTTTCACTTAATAGTTCAATAAGGTTTTCAAAGTAAACCATTTATAAATATACCATTATTTATTTAACTAGTTTCTCACATTGATGGACCTTTAGAGTAGTTCTAATTTTTCACTGTTACGTATAACACTGCAACATTATGAATGCAAAAAAAAATGTTTACAAATCTCTGGTTATTCCCTTATAATATACTCTCATAAGAAGAATTGCTGGGTTGGAGGATGTGTACCTTTGAATGGTTTTTAAAACACAATGCTAAATTGCTCTCAAGAAAGACTGCACTAATTCACACTCCTAGGAATGCCATTTTTCTTATCCTATTTTACACTAAGTGAGTAATCAAATATTTACCTGTGTAAAATTGAAAGATATGATGTTTCAATGTTGTTTCATGATTTCTAGAGAAGTCAAACACTTGTTTATTTTTAATGGCTCTTTAAATGTCTCATTTTGTAAATTATTTTGCTCATATAAAGGACTCACTAATAATAACCTCTGCCCATTTTCCTGGTAAGATGTTCAAACTTACTGATTTGTATTCCTTATTTATATTTATATTCCTTTACTGATTTATAAAATCTCTCTGTATATTAATTATACAAGTTCAATTTTTTTTCTTGTTTTCTACATTATTTTATGTAAAAGTGCATCAGGGTCCCTCTCAATTTGTTTTAAATTCAGAGCTTTCTGTTTCAGTCACAGGTTTGAGAATGTCCTCAAGGCAAGTGCGAAGAGCTCTAAAGTACTGTTTTACAAATGGTGATATTTAGATTTTAGAATACCTACACCAATGTTTCATAGGAACCTTATTAAAAATGGAGATTCTTAGGTACCAATACAAACCGTCAGAAATGAAAATTACAGGGATGGTGGCAGCTGAGAATGCTTCTTTGACAAGTTCTCTGGATGATGTCATTTTGTACAGTAAAGGTTACAAACCATTTGCAGCAAGCGGAAGGAGTAATAGAACTAACTCTCAAAACTTCAAGACCATCTATTTTGGGTTCTATTTCAGCCATAGTGGGGCCTGTGCCATTGCCTTGTCCTAGATTCATTCACCTGAAGGCTTTTCTTTGAGTCTATGGTGTGAGCCAGGGAGAGCAAATGGCCCAATAAAGGCCATGACAGCCCCTCCCATTAAATGCCATGTGATACAAACCATCTCTTGACAGATGCAGATATGCAGGTCTCCACCCAGCACCAGAAAGAACACAACAGAACAAAGAAAGAAGCAGATCTCTGGTTTAAAAATTAAGCCACTTCTATGTTTCTCCAGCGCCTGTGGATAGCTAAGACATATACAATTATCCTCTGTAATATAGCATACCACAAATCATTTTCAGTTAAAAAAAAACAAAGACATCTTTTATGCTGAGTCATTCCTATGTGTCATCATTTCACTGAGGTCACTTCTGCCGCAACCAGCCGTGGGCAGGTAACACCAGACAGCACTCCTCCACCCAGGGTTTAACTATGCTGGATGCCTTCCAGAGGTTGCCAAGTGAAACTTGACAATGCAAAAGAGTTAACACCCCTAGGGGACTGGTTCTCAAAGTGTGACCCCTGTACTAACATCCACAGCATCACTTTAGAATTTGCTAGAAATGCAAATTCTCCAGCCCTATCCCAGATCTACTGAATCAGAAAGACCAGGGTGGGGTCAGCAGTATGTGTTTGCACAAGCTCACCTGGTGGTTCTGATTGGCATTAGAGGTGGAGAGCCAGTAAATGTACCAGAGTTGCCTGCAGGGTGTGTGTAAAACAGGGTGCTGGGCCCACCGGAGCCTGAGAACTTGCATTTCTAACAAGTTCTGGGTGATATTGATGCTTCTGGTCCCAGGACCACACTTTTAGAAAACTGGCCTAGGACACCCTTGATCAACGTGGAACAGGAGCAGGTAGGTTTATGATTTTAGCTTTTATGTCTCGGTTCATAATGCTGAGGCTCATTCTGTGAGATTCCTACAGAATTCCCATAGAGTTAAGGTTTAGGGTTGCCCCCAGAAACCACCAGTTTAATTGCACACCCTTAGTTTGGCTTTACTTCCTTCTCTGCTTCTCTTTTCCAAGCCCCATGCTCCACATCCTTCGATCCCTTCCCAAAATAACCTTTACAAGTCCTTGTCTCACGACCCACTTTTTGGAAGAACCCATGTTAAGCAACACCTATTCCATCAACCCCAACATGCAAGCTTACTGTCCCACAGATCTGAATCTTTCTTGCAATATCCACTTGCTCGGTGTTCAGGTGTACAACTCACTCTCCCCCTTACACTAACAAGTGCTCTTATTGGTTTCCTTTGTTTTTCTTAATACTTAGTAAGGATATCCCAACTTCTGCCAGAATTGCCCTTAATTATGCTTCAAGAATATCCTATTTTTATACTCAAGTAAACACCTTCAAATTCAAATATCACTCTATATAATTATCTAATATCAATTAATCAACATCAATATCCATGGAAGGATGAGCGCTACCAGAATATAATACCCTGGTGACATCTGAGGGCTCTGCCAGGTCCTCTGTAGAGTATGACAGAAGGGCACTCATTTCCCCAGTGGGGCTACTGACTAAGAATAAAGCAAGACTCTTGCTAAGTCTATTATTGTGAGCACCTTCTCCCCGGGGCATCCCTGACCCCTAGGATTCCTGCCCCCCAAAATGTCCTCCTGTGGGATTAAAAAGAGGACTTAATTAAACCAAGGTTTTCTGTGGCCAAGAAAGAAAAGTACCAATAACATCATAAAGGAAACCAGCAGGAAGATTGCCCCAGCTGTGAAACAGAGAAGAAGCAAAATCAAAGGGAAGTGTTCATTTACCCAGCCCGCTGAGAACTTTTATAGCCTGCTTTAAAATTGTTGACATGAAAGAGAAGGATCACAAGAAGTCTTGGAGTGTATTTCTCTTTTCCTCCTCTGGCCAGGATATTTTTGGTAAACACAGTTGAGTGAAAGAAAGAAGATTAATCCAAAAAAGTCTGTGGGAAAAATAACGATGGAGCGGCAGTCAGTTGTTGTTGTTGTTGTTGTTGTGTAAACAAGAAGAGGCTGTGTTATGAAAATGAAGGCCTGGCTGCAGTGGAGGGAGAAGGACAGAGGTCTGGGAAGACTGAATAATAAAACAAGGGGGCCCACAGCGGGAAGGAGGATTTCGGATCCCATGTACTTAGTAATTTTTAGCATCCTGATCTAAGGCATCTGACCTTTGACTGTGGATTTTGCCTAACTCATTTATTACAACAAATGACTGAGAACCCAGAGCATTTGATTTATTTATCTATCAGCCTGCGTAAGCCCAGAACTAACCCAGAGAGAAAACAGGGATGAGAAAAACATCTATCACTTGGAATTAAACACTTATTATCAAATCATAAAAATCTCTCTTTTATCCAAAACCTGGCAAGATCAATAATAAAAGGTCATGGCTTGGGAACAAGATGACTTGTACAAACTAAATATCTAGCCCTCTGTGAACTTGAGCCTCAACCTTCAAAGATAGCAGGGTATGGAGTTTGTCAGCAAATGATCCAATAGTCTTAATTCTGATGTCAAAACTGTGACTTGCTTGATTTAAAACACAGTTTTACTGTGAATATTTCAAGTTTTGTTTCAATTCGGCATTTTAATATTTCCTGATAAGTATGCAGACAGAGATACTTTGGGACCTTTTATTACTACATTGCCTGTTACTGCTTCTGTGTTTTAAAAACCTGCTTATTGCAAGCAGGGTACAGTCGATTTGTGCATATTGGATTTAATTTTCTGCTAAGCAAATAAAAATGCCTAAATGCAATTTACAGATCTTCTTTTTTGTCAAATATTGTGTATGTACTTTGATTTCTAGTGCCGTCTGAATGACCCCATGCTGGAAGGTTTTCATTTTGCATTTCCAAAGTATACACAGAAGCCATTAAGTGAAAGAAGTGTAAGTCATAATTTATATAGGAAAGAAAATGTTCCAATCATAACCCAATGATTTTATATAACCAGTATGTCCCTGGCCTCATCAGCCTACGACTACAAAATGAGGTCACTCTTTTGTATACTCAAACTATTGAACCAAAATCCTTTTCTCACTGCCAGATATCAGCTACCATTCACACCCCACCCCTAACTGACCTTCAGCTGTTTCTAAGAATTTCCCAGGATGCTGACTACGACCTGTGCACTGAGGGACAAGCACCCACTCCGATTCTCCCCTTCTGGGGTCTTTATCATTCAACTGCTACTGCCCATGACCTTCCAAATATTGATAGGCACATGTCACAGCTGTCCTCTGCCACTTATTGCTACTGCTCACGGCCTTATCTGAGGACACCATGATTCTCTTCTATCCTGCTCCATAGCAAGGACAGGCAAAGGTCCCTGTTGCACTCCCCCAAATTTCAACAGACAGCCTGTTAGTAAAGCAAAGCTAAGTCGATTCAAGCGCACTGCAGGAAGGGAGAAGAGAATCTTAGAGGAGGCTCAGCAGTGTCTTAGAAGGGGAAAATCAGAGGTAGGGTGTTAGGGCTTTAGGGTCTGGGCTCAAGTGGGTTTTGAACTGTCTTTTGAGGTGGGGACTGACTGGACAAAGTCTGTGAACTAATAATAGTTTGGGATTGGTTGATACAGAGTTGAGTCTGAAAGCAAATTCTGGTAAGTAAATTATAACTTGATAAGCAAGCAGTTTGTCCTGGTAAGTAGATGCTGGCTCTGATAAATTGGCCAGTGGGAATTTCTTAAGCAAATTTATCTTTCTGAGACAAAGGTTTCCTAAAACAAATAATTAAGTGATGTTAACATAGGTGGACTAGAGCCTTATCTATACCTTGATGACATCAAAGGGCTCAGCTTTACCTCCCCCTAACTATTGGACAGGCCAGACAGACCCTGCCTATGGTCTCAAAGACCAGCTTTCTGCCCCACTTTAGATCTGCCTCACCTGGCTAAGGCAGGTTGTTTCCTCCCACCAAAGGCTTTTAGACCCTCAGAATCAGCCCAGTTGATTCTTAGCCTTGTTTAGGGGAAGAAAGGAAGAAAGGAAGGGAAGAAGGAAATGGAAAGGAAGGGCAGAAAAGAAAAGGGCAGGGAAGGGAAGGGAAGGGCAGGGAAGGGAAGGGAAGGGAAGGGAAGGGAAGGGAAGGGAAGGGAAGGGAAAGGAAGGAAATGGAAAGGAATGAAATGGAAAGGAAGGGCAGGGAAGGGAAGGGAAGGGAAGGGAAGGGAAGGGAAGGGAAGGGAAGGGAAGGGAAAGGAAGGAAATGGAAAGGAATGAAATGGAAAGGAAGGGCAGGGAAGGACAGGGAAGGGAAGGGAAGGGAAAGGAAGGGAAGGAAATGGAAAGGAAGGGCAGGGAAGTGAAGGGAAGGGAAGGGAAGGGAAGAGAAGGAAAAGGAAAGGAAGGGAAAGGAAGGGAAATAAGAGAGGGAGGGAGAGAAGAAGAAATGGAGGGAGAATAGAAAGGACATCTCTACTTCTCTCTCTGCTAGAGTTAGGCCAGCCTTCCATGTCCTTTTCTCTTGGCCAAACTTAACATCGTTGCAATAGGATTCTGCTGACTCCCAGTAAGGATACGGTCTGGCTCAGGCCCTTCAGCCCAATAGAGGATCATGATGGCACCTTCCTCAGTTTCTGGGTCAGTTGGTCTCTTTTATGAACTCTCTGTGCCCTACAGTTCCAAGAAACTAGACCTAAAACACATAGTCTTATGCTTCTATGACTATATTCCTACCAAGATTTTCCTTCCGAACCTCAAGAAGTGCACTGCTCTGACTACAGAAAGCAATGAGTCCTGCTGCTTTGCAATATAAAATAGCGTGTTAATTTTTTTAATTTTCATTTAAACAGTTCAACAGAAAGAAAGGTTACAACAAATACAGGAACCTACACAAATATAGGAACCTAAACTGAGAAAATGAATGCTATACAATATGTATTTTTTTTACCTATTGCTTTTTAAAAAATTCATTAAGGAAGATGCCTAGATCCATTCACATGCTCTTTAAAAATAAGTTGCTCCCCATTGATGGCTTCAGTTAATACAGGAAATATAAATAAAATGACAAAGTCATCTGACTCTATGTATGATACAGATTTTTGAGCCACAAAAGTATTAAGGTCCCATCAACATCCTACTTTGTTAGGCAAATGCTTAAAGTTCCAAAATCAAGAGACAATTGGACTATCTTGCATTAACTCTACAATAAATATACTCCTTGGCAAGAACTGTCCTAAATACTATTAAGACAATTGAAAATACACATGAATTGAGGGTTAAGTATTTTTACTATACCTAAGTCTATGAGTTCCCTGAAAGCAGAGACTCTCTCCAACACTAGACACAAAATAATTGTTAAATAAATATTTGATGATTGACTAAATGAATGAATGAATAAGTAAATGAATGACTTCTAATTAGCCCTCCTGGAGTCAACACTCTGAATCTGGCCTATAATCAGGAAGAACTGCATCAAGAGAAAGAATTCTTCATTTTGAAAAATTTGTTGATATGACAAATTAACATAAATTCTAAAAATATGTATCTAGAAATAGGAGAGTATATAAAAATATGAACAGATCTGGAGGCAAACCCCTGGAAAAGGGTGGGATCAAGCAGAGGAGTTAAGCCATAAAGAAGTGGTGATATTCCACTGGGCAGAAGCAATTCTCCCATGGGAAGGATAGTTAATCCAGACCGGATTAGGCACTCAAACACTATGAGAATCTTGCAGGGGCTGTTGAACTTTGAGGTCCCTCCATTCAGCATCTGCTTTTGTGGTGGGAAGAGAAGAGAATACTGAAAAGTCAGAACTTCCAAGTGACCATCAAGTACCTGGCCATGAAGGAGAAATTCTCTCGAACTTCTTTGTTCTAGTCAATAAAAGTATGAAGGTCCCTCAGCCCTGATAGCCTAAACATCTATGATATAAGACTCACATCTATAAATGCTGCATGCTTGTTAATTCGGACTTCAAAAGAAGCAAGATCTGAGAGTTGTCCCTAACCAACACCTAGGCTTCGGAAACATATTTTAGGTTCTGTTTAAAGGTTGATCCTAACAATCCTCATAGTAACAACTTTTGTTTGGACCTTTGCATGTTTATCCATAAAACCGTAAACAGAATAATTTCCTCTTGTGAGGAAACCTATAGAGACATTTATAACAGGGCCAGTTCTCTGAATATTAATTGCAAGTATCTCTTTATTGTTCCTTCTCTCTCTCTCTCTCTCTCTCTCTCTCTCTCTCTCTCTCTCTTCCCCAACACTGAAGCAGCATTTTGAGAGCTGCTTCTAAAACTGGTATCTGGGCCCCACACACATGCTGATTTAACGGACCCGGTGAGCAGATCCAGATATGAAAAGTAAAAATGTAATGTGCAGCCAGAATTGAAAACCAGTAGCCTAGGCCCATATTCTCTCCCTGAGTTCACAAAGAGGTTGATCCAAAAATTCCATAGAAAACAACCAGCTAAGAGCAAAACAGAGTATGATGTGGGCATGACAGGAAACCCCATTTCTGACATAGCTGGATCTTGAGATTGCTGGTGGGGAATCTCCCTGACTTGCCACACCCTACCTTTTTTTTTTTTTTTTTTTTTGCTTCTATCAAATTAATCCAGCTTCTACCACTGCCCTAACCTTGAGAGATTTTTCATAGGGAGGGCAAACATTTTCTAAACTCACAACCTTAGAAATATCTCAAGGAGCTACATTCCATATTCTTCCCCTGACCCAATAAGTTGTCTTGAGATTGAGTCTATTTCAAAGAAAAACTAGACTCACGAATGATGGTATTTTATGTGGTGGCTACTAACATCAACTCAATTTTAGACTACCATGGGTTAGCTATTTCAGTCTCATTGTAACCAGGGGTATTTTAGCAAAATGGTTTATTTGAATCTAATTTATTCCTGGAAATGGGTTGGACAGTGAATTTTCAAATAATAAGAAACCCCATTCCATTACTTAAAATGGGAAAAGAATGTATTCCCAGCCCATTTAAAATCCCCAATATGTTTGCGCAAATATCACTAAAACCCTTAGATACCTATGTAACAGTACACCAAGGATCTCTACAGAATGCAAACATTTAAAACACCAATTACTGAATTATTGAACACAATGAGCTCATTAGCGGGTATGTCTATACACAAGTGCTCAATGATTATAAGTGGTATTAGATGTAAAATACACTTCTCTAGTCTGCCACAAATATGTTTTTACTGTGTGAAAAATAGCAACGTAGTAAAGGTACTAAAAAATACCAAAGCTACTATCTAACTTGGTCAGTGGAGTAGGAGGTAGAGGGGGAGGTAGAAATGGAAATGAAAGGAGGTAAAGGATCCACTATCAGGCAAAGCTCCTCAGAGTGCAACCTTGGCCAACCCCCCGGGGGCGCTCTGAGCCCAGGGGGGAGCGCTCTGGAGTTGCCCCAACAGGAAATGAATGAGAGAGCTGAAGTATTTGTACCCCCACCTTTCAGTCATTGGTTAGGTGCTGTCTTTGCGATGAATGATGACTGAATTGCCAAGTACTTCTGATTCTTCGTACGCTTAGGCAAAGAAGATTCTGGAAGCCTGAGGCTGGCCCTTCAACAAAGAGGTGCAGGCGATTGGGAATGAAAGCACCCAGGCTGAGCACAGCCAAGTTCATTCCACCTCCGGTCTCTCTGTATACAGATGCAGAATGGAGGCCTCGGGGATGAAGCAGTTTGTCACATGGTGACTGAGAAGTTCCCAAAGTCAAAGCGGGGCTTTGATTTCCTCCTCTTGTATTTCCCTAATTCTCATCACCTACCTACGTCCACTCGGCTTCATTTCTCTCAACTGGAAAGGCCAGTTGCTCTGTCTTCTCTCATAACATAGGACTTCCCCTCATAAAAAAGCAATCACTGACTTACCAACTTGGGCACCTCGGGTATCTGCCTTTGAAAGTGGACCTGTATCTGCATCTTTTCTTTCTGCTCTTTTCACTTCAATGGACAGATCCTGACATTTCAGGGGAGCAGAGAGTTCAGTTTTGTAAATGAGGAAGAAGGCTTTCTGACATTGTCACAATGTGGTTGCCATGACGGTGGGTTGGCTGTCTTGATTAGAGGAGTCCAGTCTGCTGACATCTCCAGGATCGGTTGAAAATGACTCCTGGGCCATATGCTATCATCCCCCAAGTCCTCTTTTAAGTCTTTATACCTGAAAAAAGCTCTCCCCAGAGCATGACACATTCACCATTAGTCATAACTTTTCTTATTCATCTTTAGAAACTGCTTCCTTTGGGAAGTCCTCCCTGCCCGCCTCTAAGACGAGGCTGAGTGAGCCTGGGCGCTGCAATAACATGCAGTACGAACCCTTAACCTGGGACTTACCCTGCTGTCCTCTAATTGTCTTCTAGCTTTACCCGCCTTTTATATCATCAGATACTGAAAACAATAACTGACTTATTACTGTGTCTGCCAGTGTTTGGCACATGGTAGGGTTGTCTATAAATAACTGTTGAATAATCAATCCATGAGAAAATCTCTTCCTGAATTATAATGGATGGTTCAAAGCTCCCAAAAAATTATATATATTGGATCAAGGTACATTTTCACAAATGTGAAAATGAGCAAATGGATTCACATATTAAAAGCATCTTCAGCTCATCTTTCAGCCTGGAAGGATCCTGGGCACATGTTTTCTTGAACAGAGAAGCAATATCCTTTCCTACGACCACTAATAATCTCTATAGCTACCAGAAAAGAACCAAGAACTTGCCCTCCTATGTGTCCAAGAACAATCCTAATAAAAGTGAATGAAACCAGTACAGCAAAAGAGAAAGTCCGCATTACTATTCTGGTTATACCTTCAGCATGTCCACAGTTTTGCTCTACTTAAAGTCACATACATAGATTATCCACAGCAATGACCTACTACTTTCATTTTTGTGTAACAATAAATATTTCCAATAATTCAAAACTTCTTCTGGATACAGCATTAGATAAAATTTAAAGGCTGTCTTTTTTTTTACTTTAAATAGTTTTTTTTATCTTTCTATTAGAGTTAGCATATAATATTAGTTTCAGGTGTACAACTCAGTGATTAGACCAGTGTTTCCCAATGTGGGGCCCATGCCCCACAGGGGGGCAATTCAATAGTTAAGGGGGGCAATTTGAAAATGGACTCGACACAACTTGAACTCTTTCACCCCGGGCCATTTAAATGCAATGCTAGATATCGGTGCCAAATTTAACAAAAAATGCAATTCTTAAATACTTGCGGTAAATAATTATTAAGTATAATTTTGTTTGACGAGACCAAAATATCAACTGGGTGATTGGTGTCGTCAAGTAAACTTTGTCCTGGGTTCACCACGGAGCGTGCCATCTGCCGCGGGGAACCCCAGACGTTTTAAAAACTCGCTAAACAATGCAGTTATTCTCACCTAATTGGCCCATTGCAACTTCTGTCATGTTTCACATCATTCAGTTGGTGTTAATTTGAAATAAGTGTCAGTCAAAACTATTGTAAAAGCTCATTGATTTAATAAATATACATACATATATTGTATAGATATAATTGGTATTTGATTTTATTTTTATCAATATTAAACTCTTTATTAAGTACTTCTTGCATCGGGGCTAGAAAGCACTAATATTTTATAAATATTATTGGGGCTATAATAGTGCATGCACGACAATTTTAATTTTAGAAGCATAACTTTCCAGAAAAGTTTGTCAAGTGGAAAAAATATAGATACCTTTTGATTTGCAGTGGTAGTGTAGTAAATGTGTTATATACATTTAAATAAATATGAATTTTTAGTATACGTTTACTCTATGTCACATTGAATATATTTTAACACATATTTTAATATTAGTTTTTAATTGATCTTATTTTTATTTCTTATAGCCCATAGTAAAATGAGTGGTGCAAGCAAGAAAAAAACTTGTCAATATTCGGAGGAATATTTAAAATTTGGGTTCATACCCGCTGTTCACGATGAGCAGATTCCTTTTTGTCTTTTATGCCAGCAATGCTTGACCAACGAATCAATGAAACGAGGTCATCTTGAAGCGCATTTGAAGGTGAAACATAGTGCTCATATTAATTCAGATTTGAGTTACTTTAAAACTTTAAAGAAAAATTTTGAAAAAAGAACAACATTAAAGTCTCTATTTACTGCTCATACTTCAACTAATAATCGTGTTCTTGAGGCTAGTTATCAAATTTCTTTATTCATCGCTAAAACTGGAGAAAATCACACTATAGGAGAGAATTTAATAAAACCGTCAATATCAGCATTTCTTAAAACGGTTCTTGAAAAAGATGACAAAGATGTAAAAGCTATGCCACTCAGTGACAATACTGTTAGCAGAAGAATAGACGAAATGAGTGAGGATATTGAAAAACAACTTATTGAAAAGCTGAAAACAAGAAAATTCTCCTTGCAAATGGATGAATCAACTTTGAGAGACAGTGAGGCAGTATTGATAACTTACGTAAGATATATTGATAAAGGACATTTTGCTGAAGAAATGTTGTTCTGTAAAAGATTAGAAAGCACCACTACCTCCAAAGATATATATAATAAGCTAAAAAACTACTTAGATGTCAATGATATACCAATGAAAACTATAACATCTTGTGCTGCAGATGGTGCTCCCAATATGATGAGCAAGAAAAATGGCTGCTTAAAATTGATGAAAGAAGTGAATCCAGAAGTGATTCTTGTGCATTGTGTTATTCATAGGGAAAACTTGGTAGCTAAAAACATCTCGCCTGTTCTGAATGAAGTATTACATACAGTAATAAAGTGTGTTAATGCTATTAAAGCTAGTGCCAAATGTGAGCGTCTTTTCAAGCTATTTTGTGAAGAACAAAATGAAGACCATGTGAGACTTTTACTTCATACTAAAGTCAGATGGCTATCTAAAGGAAACTGTTTGAAAAGATTTATGGAACTGTTTGATACTCTTAGTGATTTTTTAAGTGACAAACCTGAAATGAAGTATCTGTTAACAATAGATGGTAAAGCATTTGTGAGTTATTTAGCCAATATCTTTGAAAAACTAAATATATTAAATAAGCAACTTCAAGGAACAAATAAAACTCTTGTCGATGCAAAAGCAAAGATATTTGGTTTCATTACCAATATTGAGTTATGTCAGAAACATATTAACAACAAAAACTTTAAACAGTTTCATTGGCTCCAAAAATGTGAAGTAACTGATACCGCTTTACTTGTTATTGTCAATCATTTGAATATTCTATCGGCTGATTTAAAAGAAAGATTTTCTGATTTAAAACAAACTGATTTCCCAACTTGGATGATGCAGCCAATATTAGTGGATTTGTCTGATATATCAAATATGCAATATCAAGAAGAACTCGCAGAATTGCAAAATGATGAGTCAGTTAAAGCTTTATTTAATATCAAAGGAGCGATGGCATGGCTTTGTGAGGAAACAGAAATCAAATATCTAAATTCAACCAAATGTGCAAGAAAACTATTGCTACTGTTTCCATCTTCATTTTTAGCTGAATGTGGATTTAGTGCTGTAAATGATTTACTGGTAAAAAAAAGAAATCGGCTGGATATAACACAACGTGGAGATTTGAGACTAAAGCTAACCAAATTGGAACCTAATATAAAATCTCTGTGCAGCAAGCATCAAGTGCAAGGATCACACTAAATTAAAATAATAAATTAATATAGAAAAATCTGTATTAAAATTATTTGGAATTTAAATTTCTGTTTTTCATTATATGTTTTGAAATTTTACTTACTGTGTTTTGTTAACAATTTCATAGTGATTTCTTCCTAGAACCTATCATTTATGTTTATTAAGTGAACAAATCAATTTTTTAATGTTAAAAATTATGTATGTTACATGGGGGGGACATAAAAATTTTAGAAAGGTTAAGGTGGGGCATGGCACAAAAAAGATTGGGAAACACTGGATTAGACATTATATTACTAACTGATCAACCTGATAAATCTAGTACCCATCTGACACCATCCATAGTTATTAAATATTATTGACTATGTTCTCTATAATATGCTTACTTTAGTTCCATTATTCTCATGAGATGCTCTTCAAATAGATATACTTCACTGTGAAACATTGAGTAGTATGTGGAATGCAATACATCTATCATGTCACTTGATCAGAAGCCAATGTTATATGCTCTGACAGTCACCCTTACACAGTACTTCCCTTTTTCAAATGAAAGGTCCAAGGTAACATCCTTAATTCCAGTTCTGGTTGTAAAACAGCCCAGAGAGCCTGACCAGGCAGTGGTACAGTGGATAGAGCTTCGAACTGGGATGCAGAGGACCTGGGTTTGAATCCCTGAGGTCCCTGGCTTGTTGGCTTGAGTCCAAGGTCGCTGGCTTGAGAAAGGGGTCACTCACTCTGCTGAAGCCCCCTGGTCAAGGCATATATGAGAAAGCAATCAATGAACAACTAAGGAGATGCAATGAAGACTTGATGCTTCTCATCTCTCTCCCTTCCTGCCTATCTGTCTCTATCTGTCCCTCTCTCTATCCCTCTCACTAAAACAAAACAAAGAAAACCCAGCCCAGAGAGTTGAACAAACTCTATTCATAAAATATATCACAGCTAAACTGTCCCATGGTGATGAATTTTATTCTCACAGTCAACACAGCTCAGCATGTGTCCTCTTAGCCTTCTTCTTATCCAACTGGAAATCTTCTGCTGAGCTCAGCTGGTTTTGTCTGGACTTGGCTCCAGGCTCCAGGCTTCATTCAGGTCTGATCCATGTGACTAAATCTTCTTGGGTCAGTGGGCTGCCTAGGACTTGTTCTTCTTATGGTGATGGAAGAAGTTTGAGGGCATAGCCCTAAAGCACAAACCTCTGCTAGAATTCTTTTTGCCAAAGCAAGGCACAATAGCTATATACAAAGTCAAAGGACATGGAAGTTTATTCATCTCACATGGAGTTGGAGAGATGAGAGTGACTATTTGCTAAGCAGTGACTTAATCAACCTGAAATGACCTACATAAAATCTTTGCTATATGCTGTTAATTGCATGATGGGCTTTATACCTTGGTAGTTGAGATGAAGCTGAAGGTTTAAGGAGGAAATGGTAGCCCATGCTTATACAAATAACAATACTAATAATGAGAGTTAACATTTATAGCAGCATGATCTTGTAAGTCACAAATGTAATCATTGTTTACCTTCCCCTCATTAAAAACAGACCTTACCATCTCTTACAATATCCTAGTTACATATATTTGAAATTGAGACTGTTCCCTCTGTCTTTATCACTTAACCCTATTACATTTGTCCATATATGAGTTAAAGAAAATAAATACGGCCTGACCTGTGGTGGCGCAGTGGATAAAGCATCAGCCTGGAAATGCTGATGTCGCCGGTTCAAAACCCTAGGCTTGCCTGGTCAAGGCACATATGGGAGTTGATGCTTCCAGCTCCTCCCCACCTTCTCTCTCTGTCTCTGTCTCCTCTCTCCCTTTCTCTCTCCTCTCTAAAATGAATGAATAAAATTTTTTAAAAAAGTGGTCTTCATTATTTGAGGTTACCTTCTTAAAAAAAAGAAAAAGAAAATAGATACAATTCAAAATTTTCATTGAGCCCTGAGGCACCAATGGTTTTTGGACCTTCACCACTAAGAAAGAGATGTGAACAGGAAGAAAATGGAATGATGGAATGTGTAGGTATGATGCACATCAGGGTTCAGAGAGCCCACCCTTCATATTTTACAAATGGAGAAAATGAAGCCCTGGAAAGTCCCCAAGTTTATGTAATGACTCCTCCAGCCAAAACTAGAATGCAGATCACCGAATTTAACGTGGCACACAAAAAGTGTTATCTAAATTTGCAATCAAATACGTACTTTCCCCCAACACTATTCGTAAAAAAATATATACATTAAGCTTTCTATTTTAATAACATTAATACACTAGCTCTCAGGGAGAAAAACACGCCGTGTGGGACAGAAGAAGAACTAGAGAAGGAGCCAGAGAATAGGTGTCCTATTCCTCGTTCAAGCACTCGCTGCCCGGGGTGAGCGCATTTGCCCTGTTTGACCTCAATTGTCTCACATTGGACACATCGCCATTTGCTATGCCTTTGCCAACAAGGGTTGTCAGGATCAAATTAGCCTGTGGGAGGGTGTGCCACAGTACAAAAATCCAATTTGTTGCTGTCCACCAGCAATAAGACATGCCTTTTTCCCCATGTTGGTATAGAATGGTCCACAGACTGTGGAGAGTTATTAAGTATTAAAAGCTTTAGCATTTACCCTCAGGGGAACTTCAGGGAGACAGTATTATTAGAAATCCATCTATATGATGCAGAAATAAATTTTTATAGGCAAAAGAAAACTAATATAGACTTAATATAGAACCAGTTTCACTGCAAAACTATAGAATATTTATTCACATAGAGCAAAGATTTACTGAGCCCCTCGTATGGACAGACAGCATTCCAAGCACTGGAATATAGCAGTAAATAAAACAGACTAGAAAGTATAATTGAAAGTTGCCTTTGTGCCGAGAGACCTGTCAATTCAGAGAACAGCCAATTAATGCATCACTCAAACTGACCATTAGACACCGCAGGCCAGACGGGTTGATTTTCACTAAAGCAAATTTTTCCAAGATTGTAATTTTCCCAAATTATTTTTTCTTAAAATCAGAGCCATTTTGATATCTTGTGTTAAGATAGGTCTGATTCCAAAGGCCACTGACACTATGATTGGTTTTAATCAGGCCTAAAGAAATATTGATCCTAACTAGGGACCATTTCTTTAATCATATAAAGGGTACTTCAGTGCATCTGTAGCAGATATGGAAATACGGGTTTGCACAATCTTCTGTGTGCCCAGAAAGAGACTGATAGAATCAGGGGCAAGCTGACTGAAAAAAAAAAACCCTACTAAGTGAACAATTTACAGAAAAATTTGTGGAAGTACTTTGTGGAAATTTTGACCTCAGATTTCAGTAAGGAGGAAGTAAAAAATAATCCTAGTAGTTGGGTATTTTTTGTAATTTTAGATATTCTTATCACTCTCATGCACAATAAGGAAAAATGGTTTGAAACCCACCTAGTGAAAGTAAAAGTACATCATTAAACACACTGATTTTAGTGGGGAGCAGTTGTGGGGACCTGGGGAGATAGTTCCTTATTCTGCACGTGTATAAGCTGCCAACCCAGAGGAAGTCCTAGCCCCTAGTGTATATGATTAGAGACTAAAATAGAAAGAAAGGGCAATGTAAAAATGTTGCCCAAAGACTTGGTATTAGGGATGTTTTTATTTAAAGCAGGAGGTGACAATCATTTATCTTGTACCTAAACATAAAGGCACAATCCTCCATTTTCTTCTTAGAAGTCATTTGCTCTCAGCGAAACATCCTGACTCCTGCTGCCACTTCAATCTGAGTGAGCACACTCCCTGTACACACTCAGACTCACAGCACTCCACATCACCTTTCAAGGCACCCATATCACAGAGGGATAATTGCTGGCTCTCCTGTCTATGTTCCCTCCCAGAGTAGCAGCTCCATAACAACAGTTGTGATTTCTATCTTTATAAAAGTATATACTGTAGAGCATATATACAAATACCTCCTGAGAGTGACTGAAGGTAGCAAAATTGAACAACCAAAGCTCTTCAAACTAAGCTCCTAGTAGGCAAGGAAAGGAATTGGTAGGTAGCCAGACTGTCTTATTCATCATTATCACCCCATCCCATGGAAAATTATTAGAAAGCATTAAATAATATATTAAAAATGAATGAAGAATTATCTAATTAGAAAAGACAGACTAGAACTCTAAGGTTTATCTCATTTCTGTGCCCATAATACTGATTGCTTTACTAAATCTGATGGCTGTCATGAATTTTCATCTTGCATAATATCTTTCTACTCAGTTTCAAAAAAAAGGCAATTGATCTCCCTCAATAATCCCCTTTCTACACAAGTCTAAAAATGGAGATTTCTTGGCTCTTCGTGAAGCCCATCAAAGCAACAATACAAATCTCTCCTTGGACATGCCATTGGAAGCCAACTCTGTGGCCTTCTTCATTTTAGTCATAATATTTTCCTCCTTATTTCATTAAGTGATTCCCATAAGTGGTATAAACATGACTATCAGCGGCCACATGCACTTTGGCTCTAATATGTCACTAAGAGAGTGAAGAATCTTCTGGTTATAAACACTTTCCCTGCCTGTTTGTGTTTTTTCTGCTCTCTTTCTTAATAGTACAATTCTTGATATTTCAGCTGATGGCATTCAAAGGAGAATAGCCCTGGCCGGTTGGCTCAGTGGTAGAGCGTCGGCCTGGCGTGCGGAAGTCCCGGGTTCGATTCCTGGCCAGGGCACACAGGAGAAGCGCCCATCTGCTTCTCCACCCCTCCCCCTCTCCTTCCTCTCTGTCTCTCTCTTCCCCTCCCGCAGCCGAGGCTCCATTGAAGCAAAGATGGCCCGGGTGCTGGGGATGGCTCCTTGGCCTCTGCCCCAGGTGCTAGAGTGGCTCTGGTCGCAAAAGAGCAACGCCCCGGAGGGGCAGAGCATCGCCCCCTGGTGGGCAGAGCGTCGCCCCCTGGTGGGCGTGCTAGGTGGATCCCGGTCGGGTGCATGCCGGAGTCTGTCTGTCTCTCCCTGTTTCCAGCTTCAGAAAAATACAAAAAAATAAAATAAAATAAAATAAAAATACAAAGGAGAATAGTCTCCATGGAATAAATACATCTCCAGTAGAACTTCCTGAAGAATTAGTCTACTGACTCATTTCTCCCCCCAAAAAGTTGAGACAGATATTTATAACACTTGTTTATTCTTTTTAAATGGTATTAATTTAGACCTGGAAACCTATACTTCACTCTAACAAGCCCTCCTCTTCCTTATCCAAGGTCCAGTTCCAGAGTGAGCTGGGTCACTGGAGAACCCCATCTAACTTTTCCACGTCCTCAACAATCATCTAGTTAGTAGACTCTAACTGCATTAAAAAGAAAATGAAATTGAAAAAATTTTTCATTCTTGGTAAATTCAAGTTGCAGATTTTTCTCTAAATCTTATTTTTAAATATATATGCCTTTGAATGTGATAATCATGTATTTAGGGAAAAGCTAATAAATGGGTTTGTTGAGCAGAAAGCCGTCCTCTTATGGATGCTTCAGGTTTCTATTTCCTAGATCTTTATCTCACAAATGTTCTCGAAGACTACCACTGTCCTGAAATCATCTGTCCCAGCATGTACAGTGAGGGAGAAATCTATTGCTCAGTAAAGCTACCTTTGCTGATTAAAAGAATTTATAGCTTTAATTTTTCTATGATAGCAAACAGTGTTAGTGCCCCTTCCAGGTACCTGAGATCATGCCAGATGATCTAGCTAGTTCTCTCTCTGCCACATAAGGACACTGCAAGCCAGGAGGAGGTTGGTGACCAAGAACCAAATCAGCCATCAGCCATCACTTTTACCCACAAACTTTTACCTCCTAGAATAACCAAGAATAGAAAAGAGAAGATTTTATTTACTAAAATCAGGAATGAATAAAGAAATATCACTACCCATAATACAGAAATAAAAAGATCATAAAAGAATACTATAAATAATTATAGGCAAATTATATAACCTAGATGAAATGAACAAACTTCTAGAAAGATATGAATTACTGAAACTGACTCAAAAAGGTCTGAAATATCTAAATAGGATTATAACAAGTAAAGAAATTGACTTAAAAATCAAAACACTTCTCATAAAGAATAGCTAAGGCCCAGATGACCTCATCACTGAATCCCACCAAACTTTTAAGGAAACATTAACATCAATCATTTAAACTTTTCCCAAATATAGAAGAGAACACATTCCAACTCATTCTATAATGTCAGAATTACTCTGGTACCAAAACGTAGACAAAAGCATCACAAAAAATAAAACAAACAACAGAACAATATATCTTATGAGTATAAATATAAAAAGCTTCACAAAATACTAGCAAACTGAATCCAGCAACATATAAGAAGGTTTATACACCATAACTAAGAAGAATTTATCCTCAAGTACAAGGTCAGTTTAACATACAAAAATTAATCAAAGCTATACATAATATTAATTGAATAAAGAACAAAAATTACATTATCATTTCAACAGACCCAGAAAAGCATTTGACAAAATCCAGCACTGTTTAATGGTTAAGAGAAAAGAAAAATTCAATAAAATAGGACTAAAACTTCCTCAACCTAATAAAGGGCATCTATGAGAAATCCACAGCTAACATCAAACTGCTTTTAATAGTCATATTGGTACGATAATAATATTTTTTTGTTATTTTTACTTCAAACACTTAGGGCAACCAGATTGTTTTTCTCTTTCCATAGTCACCAAAAAATTCTAAGGTTTCTTGTAGGATGACTGATTTCAAGTCTGTGATAAAAAACGTATACAACGAAGCTGTATGCTCATAAATAAATCTTGCAGGGAGGGGGTTCTCAATAAGGGACACAACTGAAAAGTCTGGGAGCTAAACAGAACAGTTTGAGCACACACAGAAATATAGATGTTTTTAAAATTCCTAAATGTGTAACAGCAGGGGTAGTCAATCTTTTTATACCTACCGCCCACTTTTGTATCTCTGTTATAGTAAAATTTTCTAACCACCCACCGGTTCCACAGTAATGGTGATTTATAAAGTAGGGAAGTAACTTTACTTTATAAAATGTATAAAGCAAAGTTACAGCAAATTAAAGTATATAATAATAATTACTTACCAAGTACTTTATGTCGGATTTTCGCTAAGTTTGGCAGAATAAATCTTTATAAAACAGCTTACTATAGTTAAATCTTTTTTTTTTTTCTTTTCTGAAGCTGGAAACGAGGAGAGACAATAAGACTGACTCCCGCATGTGCCCGACCAGGATCCACCCAGCACGCCCACCAGGGGGCGACGTTCTGCCCACCAGGGGGCGATGCTCTGCCCCTCTGGGGGGTCACTCTGTTGCGACCAGAGCCACTCTAGCGCCTGGGGCATAGGCCAAGGAGCCATCCCCAGCGCCCGGGCCATCTTTGCTCCAATGGAGCCTTGGCTGCAGGAGGGGAAGAGAGAGACAGAGAGGAAGGAGGGGGGGGGGGGTGGAGAAGCAGATGGGCGCTTCTCCTCTGTGCCCTGGCCGGGAATTGAACCCAGGACTTCTGCACGCCAGGCCAACGCTCTACCACTGAGCCAACCGGCCAGGGCCTAAATCTATCTTTTTATTTATACTTTGGTTGCTCCGCTACCGCCCACCATGAAAGCTGGAATGCCCACTAGTGGGCGGTAGGGACCAGGTTGACTACCACTGTGTAACAGCATTTAAAAAATAAAAATGTATTGCTCATCTTTGGAGAATACTAAGTAACTAATTCATATTGAAAACTGGTGATAGAAAAGATTCAAACATATAACTGGCCCTCCAGTCTAAATTGTATTGCAGGGTAATAAAATACTTACTGAGTGAAAATAGTCTCTATAGAAATATTCCAGCTAATAAATAAAGAAATGATAGAATTAGAACATCATCATATTAAATACTCTTAATGACATAATGAATAGGCAATAATCACTCATGGCTGTTAACATAATAAAGTAAAAATAATTGGACTTTACATGCATCCTGATAGAAGGATATATAATAAAAATCATAGCTGAATTTGACCAAGTCCCCAGTTCTAACAACCAATTAACTTAAAAACTATGGAAGACAAAGGAAATGTTAAGCTTGGTGGTATATGCAATAAGCAAAATCCAAAACGTAGAAAACTCTACAGGACAAATGACCTAGTTTCTTCAACAAATAAGTCATAAAGAAGCACAAAGGATGGGAGAGAGGAATTGAAAGCATACTTTTATAATGTTCTTTTGCAACTTGGCATGAAGTGGCATAATATTGTTCAAAAGTAGACTATGACAAATCACTAAAAACACTAGAGAGTGAGGTACAATTAATCACCTCATGGAGATAAACTAGAACTATAAAATATATTCAATTAACCTGAAAGCAAGCAAAAATGTAAAGAAAGGAAATAAAAAATCAGATGGAATAAACAGAAAACAACTAAGAAGTTGGTTGATTTAAACCCAACCATATCAATAATCACAGAAAATGTAATGGTGTAAATACCCAAATCAAGGCAGAGATTTTTCAGACTGGACAAAAAAGCAAGATCCAACTGTAAGCTGTCTACAAAAAATCCAAAGATAATCAATTAGAGAAAACTAGAGTTGTTATGTTAATATCAGACAAAATACAGTGTGTTCGTAAAGTCATGGTGCACTTTTGACTGGTCACAGGAAAGCAACAAAAGATGATAGAAATGTGAAATCTGAACAAAATAAAAGGAAAACTCTCCCAGTCTCATACCTATTCAGTGCAGTTTGATGTGGGCTCACGCATGCACAGATTTTTTAGGGCTCCTTAGGTACCTATCCCGTATAGCCTCTACAGACTCGTCACTGATTTATGGCCTACCAGAACTGGGTTTCTCCACCAAACTGCCGGTTTCCTTCAACTGCTTATCCCACCGAGTAATGTTATTCCTATGTGGTGGTGCTTTGTTATAAACGCACTGATATTCACGTTGCACTTTGGTCACAGATTCGAATTTAGCGAGCCACAGAACACACTGAACTTTCCTCTGTACCATTCACATCTTGACTGGCATGGCCGTGGGCTGCTCCACTGTATACACGGTATTACGTCATCATCTGCGCGTGCACACATGCTGCCACTCATCCTACAGAAACTGGGAGGGTTTTCCTTTTATTTGGTGCAGATTTCACATTTCTATCATCTTTTGTTGCTTTCCTGTGACTGGTCAAAAGTGCACCATAACTTTATGGACACACTGTATATGTCAGAGCAACAACGGTTGTCAGTGGTAAATAGGGTCATTTCATAATGATAAAGGGGTCAATTAACCAAGAAGACACAATAATTCTAAATATATATGCACCTCCAAACAAATCTCCAAAAAGTGAAGTAGCGACTTATAGAACTGAAAATAGAAATAGAAGCCCTGGATGGTTGGCTCAGCAGTAGAGCGTCGGCCTGGTGTGCGGGGGACCCAGGTTTGATTCCCGGCCAGGGCACATAGGAGAAGCGCCTATTTGCTTCTCCACCCCTCCCCCTCTCCTTCCTCTCTGTCTCTCTCTCTTCCCCTCCCGCAGCTGAGGCTCCATTGGAGCAAAGATGGCCCGGGCGCTGGGGATGGCTCCTTGGCCTCTGCCCCAGGCACTAGAGTGGCTCTGGTCGCGGCAGAGCGACGCCCCGGAGGGGCAGAGCATCGCCCCCTGGTGGACAGAGCCTCACCCCTGGTGGGCGTGCCGGGTGGATCCTGGTTGGGCGCATGCGGGAGTCTGTCTGACTATCTCTCCCAGTTTCCAGCTTCATAAAAATACAAAAAAAAAAAAAAAAAAAAAAAATAGAAATAGACAAATACACAATTATGGTAAAAAAAAATCCAATAACTCTCAGTAATTGATAGAATTAGTATACAGAAAGCCAATATGGACATAGAAGATTGGACAACAGCCTCCAATAACTTGACTCAACTGACATTTCTAAAACATTTCAACTA